>NC_031979.2:33603012-33952979 GCF_001858045.2 Oreochromis niloticus
GCTAGTACGCACATTATTAAAGAAACATGTTTGAACTTTTCAGCCAGGAGGATATCCAGGAGGTGACATGGGGGTAAAAAATACTTTCATTCCTCAGAGTTATATTTGCTATATTATAAAATGTAGGTCACACATATGTAACAGAATAAAATCATTTTAAAACTTCTTATTGATATATGATTCCTTGCAGGATGGATATCCAGGAGGAATGGGAGGTGGAATGGGGGTATTGAATTATGTTATAACTTAAATAATCTGTGCAAGCTGAGTTTTTATGACAAAAATGTGAATTAATTAAACTTTTCCTTCTTTTTTTTTGTATCTTTCATTTTTATTTCGTTTTTGTTTTTCTTTCTGTTGTTATTATTATTTAAGGGCGCCTTTCCAGGCTCAAATCTGCCGGTGAGAACAATGCACAAAAAATCAACATGTTCTTCTTATACACAGTTCATATATATTTACTTTTGCTAAACCTACTCATATTTTCTATCTACTAATCAGGGTATGAGTGGGCAGCCAGTCACAACCCTGTAAGTAAAATTTGCACAACACTCAACTTCAGTCCAGTCACTGACTCCTCGGGTATTATATTAAAAGATTAAATCTGAAAATATGAGGTGAATTTAATCAAATGAAGATGATTTGTTTAGAGAACATAAACAAATTAAGCTGTCATGCTGAACTTTATTTAATGAAAATGTGAATTTTTACCCTTTCTATTATCATGACTAAGAACAGCATGTGGGTTGTGAGGTTTGAACTTTTGTTGGCTTCTGAAATGATGCAAAACAAGGAAAGTTTGACAGTCATTGAATTTGTCAAACAAGACTTCAGTCACGTTAGACACTAGACTGTAACCTTCAGGACATCATTAATAGGTTTTGTACACCTCTTATAAGGCCACCTGTGTTACTGTGTAATACTGTAATACTCATATAAGATATCTCAATTTGTTTTTAAGCCTGTGCCCTACTCCAATAACATCCCAGGAGGGATGTTCCCTAAGAGGACCATCGTCATCAGAGGCATGGTTCCCTATGGAGCAGACAGGTGTGCGATTTCAAGTCTACTTGCCGAAATCTCTAGTGCGGTACTAAAGTACTAAAATGATTGTTTAACGTTCATGGATGTGTGTTTCAGATTAAGCATCAACTTTTTGGTGAGCAGATCTCGAGACATTGCTTTCCACATGAATCCCAGACTGAGGGAAGGAATTGTTGTAAGAAACAGTATGATTGGAGGAAACTGGGGCCAGGAGGAGAGAGAAATGAGCATGAATCCATTTATGGAGGGCCAGTACTTTGATGTAAGTACCATCAGTCATGCAGTCATAAAATCAAGTCCTTATGATGAATTTTGGAAGCAAATTTTAATGTGATTTTGGCAAATTCTAGACAACTTTGTGTGTCAGCATTCAAAAGTTTTCTCTCTGTCCCTCAGATGTCAATCCGTTGTGGGAACCAGAGGTTTAAAGTGTTTGTGAACGGGCAGCACCTGTTTGACTTTTTCCATCGCTGGCAGTCCTTCAATGAGATTGACATGCTGGAGATAGAAGGCGATGTGCAGATCTCCTACATCCACTTCTGATACCACACACTAAAAAAAAAAAGAACTAAATTTGTGCAACTTTCAAAACTATGTCATCCACAGAGTTGCTTATCTCAGTTTCTTACCTGCTTTGAGATCAGATATCTCAATAAGATCAAATGTCACCTCAGTATCTGCTGTATTGTTTATACCCAGTTAACTGAATTAATAAATCATTAATCATTCATGAATGAACTGATTTATTTCTTATGCAAAATAGTGTATATACTGTATAAAAATTTGTTTACAAATCATTACAGTGACTATATAAGGCAGTTATAGTACAATTTTCTCCCAATTCCAAAAAACACAACAGGAAAATCGCAGTCTACACACACATGTACTGTAATGCAAAAATACTGGCTCTGTGAAATTTAAGGGTTTGAATATAAGATGGAGTTTCAGTTTTTGCTGAAATACACTTAGAAGCTTATTTCTGGAACAAATTACGCCAAAGACACAGATATAAAACAGGAGACATACTTGCATTCAAAGTGGTATAGCATCTGAACATGAAAATTTAAACCAGTACCTCAGACTCAGCACCGTTTGTGGTTCAGAAACAATGTGGGACTCCCACTGAGTATACAGTACCAAAGCTATTACAAGAAATGTACACTTCCTTTTAACAAGAAATTTCCATAATGCTACTAGTACATGTAACACAGCAAGGGGAATTACTGAATAGTTTATATTAATGGGCCAATAGGTTCGACTATAGGAGCACAGGGGTGTGTTTAACTGAGACACAGACTGGAATGTGACTGGAAAGAACCAGTCGGCTTTAGTGAACCAAACCATAAGTTCTGACAACCACAGGATTAAGGCACTTTACACAATTGTGGAAAAGAAAATTACAAAAAATTAAAGAAAAGTAAAACCACATAAAACTACTAATATAGCACCCTGGCCAAGTGTTAGCTTTTAGCTATCAATGTTGGGTGCACCCTGGTAACCGACTCCTTAACTGTTACAGAAAACAGATGGCTCAAATTCAATGTCCATTCAAATGAAGATCTTACACACCATTCACATGTGGAGAACGTTCTACACAGCAGCTTATTATTCACAGTCCTAAATAAAACTTGTCCAAGGGGTATAGTCCAAAAATTCCCAGGGTGCGAAAGAAATTAGGAGTGAGAAAATTTCAGCGGTCTTACATATAACCAGCTGAGCGTGAAAGTGTGGGTGATACAGGCCTACCACACCGCAAGGTGCAGCAGATCATCAGGTGGAAAAGAAGGAAATCTCAGTCTCAGAAGAGTAATCCTAATATTAATTATGCTGTTCTAGCTATAATCCACAACTTAGGCTTGTGTTGAGATCATATTAGACATCAATTTCAAAATAACTTTTGACTTGATAAGTACAAAACAGACTAAAATTAACTTACACAATATGTGCTCACCGATCTCAGTGCATCATGCTTGAAGACAATGGTATGGTGTCTCTCATAGTGATGTGCGAATCATGAACGAGTCATTCAATCCTCGAGAATCACTTTACTGACTCGTGAATCATGATTCACAAGCCCAACTGACTCATCTCTGTTACTGTTAGCAAACTAATTTCATTAGTAGAAATATATCTAGCTTATAATTAAAATTGTGGAAAAAACAACAGCCAGTTTCTTAGCAAAAACATTTCTGCTCTGGACTGGACGAAAAAACCCTCAGTAGAAAGCTCACATCAAGACAATAGCTCATCAGTTCACAGTAGCATCGCTCTGCTAACATGCTAACAGCACATTTGAGTTACTCACCCTCTCCCTTCGTGTGCGGAATCGTAGCATGAACGAATCACTCACTCACTCACCCCCTCCCTCCTGGCTCACAGCTTCTTTTTCTTCTTCTTGGTTGGCAACCAACGTTAAGGCGCATTACCGCCCCTCCCCCTGCGCAATTCCGTCACTCACCAATCGTAGGCCGATTGCAAAGTGAAAGTGAAAGCAAAAAACAAGCGCGATTTCAATATGTCACATATTGACAGTGGGTCATCGATGCCAATGACATAATTACCCAGCTACATTTGCAAAAAAAAATGCAAAAGCATTGAGATATATTTTCCCTTCCTATGATAGAACGACGGGCCGGGCTGAGTTAGATTTTGGAAGCCCGGCTGGAAAAATCGCTAGCCCCGGGACGTCAGGCTAGCGATTTTGTGAGCCCTGATGGGGCTCTAAATAACAAAACAGGGCATGTTTTTTACTCTTTAATGACAGTAATATGATGTCGCAACGTGAATAAAAATAAACATACGTTGTACTTTAAATACGGTGACCATATTTTGATTTCCAAAAAAGAGGACACTTGGCCCAGTCATGAAGAATTTTAATAATACTGTTTGTTTAAAGAAAATTTTAACATACTTAAAAAATGCCTTCTCTGTGCAGTTAATGAATGGTGAAATAAAAAATGTCATATAGGCTTTTACAAGTCAACAAGTGCAAAAAAAAAACAACTTAAAAACCTCTGGAATTAAATAATGTTACAGAAATAATGCCTCATCTGTATAAGAAAAATTACCAGTGAGGTATTGTGCAATGGTTTCTGCTGTTTCATTTGGCGTTTCTAACCTCAATTAATTTTGTTTGCACACCACCATTCTTCCAGTCAAAGTATGATTGGGAATATTTTCTCTCTTCCATGGTTACTGAAGTCTGAGAAATGCCACAGTACTGGATTCCATTAGCTTCAAGAGTGACAATAGCTTCAGTCTTGGTGCGGACACTGCTGAACTTTTTAGCTGTGTTAAAGTCTGGAAATGCTTTTTTTTTTTTTTTTAGCAACACACTAGTGCAGGGGTGGGCAATCTCAGTCCACGAGGGCCGGTGTCCCTGCAGGTTTTAGATCTCACCTTGGGTCAACACACCTGAATCACATGATGAGTTCGTTACCAGGCCTCTGGAGAACTTCAGGACATGTTGAGGAGCTAATTTAGCCATTTAAATCAGCTGTGTTGGTTCGAGGACACATCTAAAATCTGCAGGGACACCGGCCCTCGTGGACTGAGATTGCCCACCCCTGCACTAGTGCAATAGAAGGGAAGCGGACACAGGGAGGTGGGCGGGACACACAGCGGCAGCCTGCTTTCCAATTAGTCGAAACAAACTGAAAGCTTTGTATTCTGATTGGTTTGGTAAGCTGTCCATCTTTCCTCACCTCTATCATTTTTTAAAGCGGTAAGGAATCATTTTATGTGGGTTACATATAACATACTATTTTATATAGTTTTATATACAAGTACCTTTGATGTATACAACTAAGAAACACAGCGCCTCACTGACATTTTTTGTTATCTTGAAATGTGTGCCAGATTATTGTCAAAGCCATTCCAATGACAAAATGATAAAGTAAATACAGAAAAAAATAAGTGCATATTGCTGTGTCTTTCTCTTGGATTCTGCTATGTACAGCACCAAACGCTGCCCCTGTAGAAAATCCTCAGACTCCTGAGTTATAGCAAAGATGTATACATTAAGAGAATCAGGACATGCGCATGTAACAACTGTCAGTGAGGAAAGACTTGCTTTCTTCACACTATGACTCGCTCAGTGTACTTGAACTGCAATTTATTTATTGATTTTTAAAGATGTATATTGGGAATAAGTCTTTAGATGGAAAACGAACAGATGCACAACCTCCTCCATGGAGTTCGTGTTTTGACACTTCTGACAATTTTTAAGCTAATGAAAAATAGGGTCAAGTTAAGGCAATCAAGCAAGGCATTCTTAACCTCTTCATAAACTTTCTTACTGTAGGTATTAATACAACCTTAAAAATAACGTGTTTTCTGATCAGAGAATTCACCTTGTGTAAAAGAGGCTCTGCTGTTTCTTTCTTCCAAGAATGAATGAAGTTTCTTCTTATAGAATTGTTTCCTTGGGTGTGACAGGTCCTCCATACAAGTGCTGAATCACCATAAATGTCAGGCTTCTGGGTTTAGTCTGGCAGTGTCTGAGCTGGTTTTACAAATAGTTTTTTTTTTTTTAGCTTAATTACTCTTTTGCATTCAGGTGGTTGAACAGAAATGGTGTGTTCATTAGGAATTCAGGGAATTCATTTCTCTGAATGCGCTGCAGTGTGTGTGGGCATGTAACATGTAATGTAGATCTCTTCACCCTTTTATTGATAAGAGTGTCCCCAACTGCTACAGCAAATTACATTTTACACTCACTTGGCTCTGGATAGTGTAATAAAACTTCATAAGACAAGGTTAGCTTATAAGGTGTTTTTCAACCCCTCATCTTATAAGAAAGGGGTTGAAAGCGAGAGCCACATAAGGTTTCTTATTGCTGTTAGAAAGAATCAGCAACAGGCTGGATTTTGTTCTTTGTACTTGGACTGGGATAGCACACTTTGGCAGTGACCAGTCTTGTCATTTTTAAGAGTGAGTCTGTCACTGCCAGGGCATTTTCTTGGATCCATTCCTGTCCTCGAGCAGCTCAACAGTTGGAGTGCGATTGGGAGTGGAGTGGCATGATGACTGTAAAGGCAATGTGGCTGTGGAGGATGACACTGGCATGTCCAGGCTCTCCATGGAGTCAGAAAGGGTTCGGTTGGTTTCGTGCTGTGGACAGAGGACATAACGGTTGGGGTGGTGGACCTCCATTGTAGTCACAGACTCCAGGCCTTTCAAGCAGAGAGGGGATGAGCGTCCAGTGGGATCCCGACCACCAACGGCTCCGAGCTCCATGGAGGACTCGTCCATGTTCACGTATAGAATCTCATCTGGATCTTGTGGGTCTGGCAGATCCTCCAGGGCTTTTTCTAGCTCACAGCGCAGTGACTCGAATGATGGACGATCTTTTGGGCTCAGCAGCCAGCAGGAGAACATCAGGGAATAGCTGGTTTCTGTGCGTACCAGAGGTAATTTCTTCCTACATAGATCTATACTTTATTTAAAAAGAATTTTTGCACACATAACTACAAAGCACTCTATAAAAAAATCATTTTACGTTATGTATTGAGTATGAATTTAATCAGGTCTACCACGAAGACTTGAAAAACAGGATGAATCACCATCCTGTAGAATGCATACTCATTGCTCAATCATTTTGTTTTTTCCTTGCACAGCTGCAGGCAAACGCATTCTCGTTTTTTTTCACTCAAGTGCCACTCCTCTGCTGGGGCAAAGGTTATTTGAATCAGGTTCTTCCAAAACAAACACAGTGATGCAGGGCTGGGTGTAGTACCCTGATCTACCCCTCCCTCACTGCTTGTATAAAATAAGGCGTCCAGGTAGTATTAGTACTTGATCACAGTGAGCTATTCTCCTGCTTTGTTCTGCTTGCCCATTTTACTGACTGCAGCCATGTTTGTTGCTCCTCCTGGCTATCAGCCAATCTATAGCCCGGTAAGTATCTGCAAGGACTGCTATCCTCAAAAAAAATTATGTTTTTTTTTTATTAGGACTTAAACAAGCTTCATTGTTTTTGTTCTGTTAATAACAATGATACTATTTGAGCCTGTGGCACTGTGTGAATTTTATGCAGAGAAGATGTAATAAATTGTCCTTAGGTTCTCATAGTTTCAATACCATTACAGGATTTTGCAAATGTATTAACTCAAAACTGCAATCACATACTTTGTTAGAGCATTAATATAGTGTCACAGTGGAAGGTCGGCTGTTTTTGTAAGGAGAAACCAAAAAAGTGACACCACAAAATGATAGCAAAGACTTAGTATTTTTACTTGGATCTTGTTTTTAGTTATTCAGGTTTCTCCAGTGGTTCCCAAAGAATGACACGTTTAAAGTGAGGGTGAGGTTACAATGCTTAGAACAGGATTAAGTAAACAAAATTCTATTTAACCATAGTACTGGTCACGGTTACTAGTAGAAGGATAGACTAACAATCTGACAGATAATGAAGTTTAGGTCAGGATATACAGCTAAATTCAATTCAGTTGTATTTATTATAGTACCAAATCATGACAGGTGTCACCCAGCCAGCCCTCAACAATCAGATAGCCCCCTGTGATCAAGCACTTGGGAAAGATAAACTCCCTTTAACAGGAATAAACCTCCAGCAGAACCAGGCTCAAGGACAGGCACAGGTGGATATAGACGGGACAAAACAGTCACTGAAAGTGAATCAGAGATGAATAAGAATCCTTGCTTTTATTTAAGCAGTATTGAAATATTAGTTGCTGAGAGGTACTGGAAAGAGAGACCATATTTCTCCGATAGTAGCAATTTAAAATCCTTCTCCTCACCTACAAGGTACCATATCAACCCAATAGAGCCCTTTGCTCTCAGACAGCAGACTTACTTGTGATTTCTAGGGTATTTCAAGCCCCTCGTTTGTGGAGACAAGTGTTGTACGAAGGTAGGTATGCCTGACAGAATTTGTTTCCCCTGCATCGGGAGGATTCGCTGGGCAGGAAGAGCAGATCCAATTGATTATGCCCGAATTAGAACCAACTAGACATGGAAGAAATGAGCTTTTTTAGTGAAAACTTGAAAAACAAGTGTCGTTACATTACTGTTCAGTTTGTAGATTACAACAGAAAATTATATATTTATTGTTCTCACATGTTATCGAACAGGATTATTTCAATAAACTGGCAGATAACTGACCGATTATTATTTGTATCCTTATGTAACTTTACTTTATTAAGACCTAAAAGTGTATATAATATATGAACTGAACGTGTTTTGTCATGCCCAGTAACACACACAGAGAGAGAGAGGCCAAACTGGGAGAGTAAGAACTGTTGTGAAATAAGATAAACACTAGATAGATTCACAATGATGTCCATACTGCCCAGGCTTTTGTATTAAATATTGAAATGCTGAGCCTCTTTTGGCTTCAAAAATGATTTCACTGAAACAAATAAAACAAGAGATTTGGTACAAACCAAATAGTTTGGAAATGCCTGATTAATATTTACTAGAGTACTGTAATTAAGCGCTGCAAAATAATTTGATCTAACTGATTTAATCATAACACAACTGACATTTGTAAGTGCACTTCATAGCTTTGCATATATCACACAGTGTTGCTGTGTTATAGTTACTTAATATTTTGTCATGGCACAGAACATACCCTATCTAGGGCCTATTAATGGAGGGCTGAGGGAAGGGATGTCCATCTATATCCAGGGGACCATTCCTAAGCACATCAACAGGTGAGTGGAAGAAATAAACTTGTGACACTGTACACTTTGCAATAAATTTATTATAGTTAATAGCTGTTAAATATGTTTTGTCCATTCTCAAGGTGGTTATCATTAGTTATAAGGGGCTGGATGGCGTCAACGTGTTAACGCGCTAACCGCGCTATTACGTTGACACCATCCAGCCCCACGCACGGGGCGATCCGCGGTAACTCGTTAATGCAGTTATGGCGTGAACGTCATTTTAACGAGATTAACACTGACAGCACTAATTTTAATTTTCTTTCTTTCTTTCTTTCTTTTCATTGGCAGGTTCTTTATCAACCTGATTTGTGGAGAATATGAATCCAGCGACATTGCCCTACACTTCAACCCTCGATTTGATGGCTGGGACAAGGTGGTCTTCAACACCTGTCAGAATGGATCCTGGGGGTCAGAGGAGAAGATTCACAGGATGCCTTTTAGAAAAGGAGAGCATTTTGAAATGGTCATCATCGTTAATTTTCAGGGCTATCAGGTCAGGTCAAACTGTTGTACAGACAATGAAAACCATTTCTAGTTTACTTTATCCTGATTTTAGTATTTAAAAGCTGTAACTGAAGACTCAATAAATGGTTTATTCTCACTATAATATAATTATAAAGTATTAGTTATAGTCAGTCCGTTATATTATTACCACTTTTGCTTCTTTTACTTCTGTATTGGTTTAATCCAACACCAATATGACATTATTCTGTTGCAGATTAAAGTAAATGGGATTGATTTCCATACTTTTCAACACCGCATTCCTATGGAGCAAGTTCGTGGGCTGCAGATTGCAGGAGATGTTTCCATCCAGATGATTAATTTTATTGGGGTGAGACCTCAGCTCTGTGAATCTTCCGCATTGATGCTTCGGGCTTTGCTGGGGAAAATAAATGAAGCTAAAATTATCAAAAGTTTACATTCAACAAGTCTGGCAGCTGTTGGCTAACGATTTCAGCTTATGTGCCCAATAGGGCATGAATAGGTATCATGAAGGAGTGGGAACAATTAAAACAGTACATGTTGCATCATATTCAGAAAAATCATTTTTCTTTCATGTTTTGCTGGGTTTAAAAGTCATCTATTTACAAAACTGAAATTAGCAGATGAATAAATATGTTTGTATGAATGAATGAATTATTATGTTTCTATCAATATGCCAGATTTCTCCTTGTATTTCAAACAACACAATCCTGTGTGTTTAATCATTATTATGCTCAACAACACTTACTTTGTGAAAATTTTGTTTTTAATTCAGTTTCTTTTTTCCAATTGATCTTTTTAGGGTGGAATGGGAGGAGGAATGGGAGTGAGTGTATATATGTAATATCAAAATGATACAAATTCATTTATCAAAGCTTTTTCATGATTACAATCATTCCCTGCTTTTCAACAGGGAGGATATCCAGGAGGTGGCATGGGGGTATGTCACTTTTGCTGAGATATGTTTTGCATTCTGTTTCTTTAAATATTACTGTAGTGAGATAAAATGTGCATATATTTAATTTGAACTACACCGTGCTTCTTTTGACATCCAGGGAGGTTACCCAGGTGGCATGGGAGGAGGAATGGGAGTAAGTATACTGAGTAACTGTACATTTGTTTTTGATAAGATCACTGTAATTTTTCAAGTGCCATGTTAGAATTCAAATTATTGAACATTCATATTTGAACTTTTCAGCCAGGAGGATTTCCAGGAGGTGGCATGGGGGTATGTCACTTTTTCTGAAGCATGTTGTGCATTCAGTTTCTTTAAATATTGCTGGATCTGTAGTGAGAGGAAGTGTGCACATTTGAACTGCACTGTGTTTCTTTTGACATCCAGGGAGGTTACCCAGGTGGCATGGGAGGAGGAATGGGAGTAAGTATACTGAGTAACTGAACATTTGCTTTGATAAGATCACTGTAATTTTTCAAGTGCCATGTTAGTACGGAAATGATAAAACAAACATATTTGAACATTTCAGCCAGGAGGATTTCCAGGAGGTGGCATGGGGGTATGTCACTTTTTCTGAAGCATGTTTTGCATTCAGTTTCTTTAAATATTGCTGGATCTGTAGTGAGAGGAAGTGTACACATTTGAACTGCACTGTGTTTCTTTTGACATCCAGGGAGGTTACCCAGGTGGCATGGGAGGAGGAATGGGAGTAAGTATACTGAATATTGTATATTTACTTTTGACTAGACCACTGTAAGTTTTCAAATAACATGCTAGTACGCACATTATTAAAGAAACATGTTTGAACTTTTCAGCCAGGAGGATATCCAGGAGGTGACATGGGGGTAAAAAATACTTTCATTCCTCAGAGTTATATTTGCTATATTATAAAATGTAGGTCACACATGTAACAGAATAAAATCATTTTAAAACTTCTTATTGATATATGATTCCTTGCAGGATGGATATCCAGGAGGAATGGGAGGTGGAATGGGGGTATTGAATTATGTTATAACTTAAATAATCTGTGCAAGCTGAGTTTTTATGACAAAAATGTGAATTAATTAAACTTTTCCTTCTTTTTTTTTGTATCTTTCATTTTTATTTCGTTTTTGTTTTTCTTTCTGTTGTTATTATTATTTAAGGGCGCCTTTCCAGGCTCAAATCTGCCGGTGAGAACAATGCACAAAAATTCAACATGTTCTTTTTATACACAGTTCATATATATTTACTTTTGCTAAACCTACTCATATTTTGTATCTACTAATCAGGGTATGAGTGGGCAGCCAGTCTACAACCCTGTAAGTAAAATTTGCACAACACTCAACTTTCAGTCCAGTCACTGACTCCACGGGTATTATATTAAAAGATTAAATCTGAAAATATGAGGTGAATTTAATCAAATGAAGATGATTTGTTTAGAGAACATAAACAAATTAAGCTGTCATGCTGAACTTTATTTAATGAAAATGTTAATTTTTACCCTTTCTATTATTATGACTAAGAAAAGCATGTGGGTTGTGAGGCTTGAACTTTTGTTGGCTTCTGAAATGATGCAAAACAAAGAAAGTTTGACAGTCATTGAATTTGTCAAACAAGACTTCAGTCACGTTAGACACTAGACTGTAACCTTCAGGACATCATTAATAGGTTTTGTACACCTCTTGCTTTTTTGTGTAAAGAGTATATCAGCCTCTTATAAGGCCACCTGTGTTACTGTGTAATACTGTAATACTCATATAAGATGTCTCATTTTTGTTTTTAAGCCTGTGCCTTACTCCAGCATCATCCAAGGAGGGATGTTCCCTAAGAGGACCATCGTCATCAGAGGCATGGTTCCCTATGGAGCACACAAGTGTGTGATTTTAAGTCTACTTGCCGAAATCTCTAGTGCAGTACTAAAGTGCCAACATGAATGTTTAATGCTCGTGGATGTGTGTTTCAGATTAAGCATCAAGTTTTTGGTGAGCAGATCTCGAGATGTCGCTTTCCACATTCATCCAAGATTCAGGGAAGGAATTGTTCTAAGAAACAGTATGATTGGAGGAAACTGGGGCCAGGAGGAGAGAGAAATGAGCATGAATCCATTTATGGAGGGCCAGTACTTTGATGTAAGTACCATCAGTCATGCAGTCGTAAAATCAAGTCCTTATGATGAATTTTGGAAGCAAATTTTAATGTGATTTTTGCAAATTCTAGACAACTTTGTGTGTCAGCATTCAAAAGTTTTCTCTCTGTCCCTCAGATGTCAATCCGTTGTGGGAACCAGAGGTTTAAAGTGTTTGTGAACGGGCAGCACCTGTTTGACTTTTTCCATCGCTGGCAGTCCTTCAATGAGATTGACATGCTGGAGATAGAAGGCGATGTGCAGATCTCCTACATCCACTTCTGATACCACAAACCAAAAAAAAGAAAGAAATTGTGCAACTTTCAAAAAATGTTATTTTTTTAAATAACATATTTCAAAAATATCTCACCCACAGAGTTGCTTATCTCAGTTTCTTACCTGCTTTGAGATCAGATATCTCAATAAGATCAAATGTAACCTCAGTATCTGCTGTATTGTTTATACCCAGTTAACTGAATTAATAAATCATTAATCATTCATGAATGAACTGATTTATTTCTTATGCAAAATAGTGTATATACTGTATAAAAATTTGTTTACAAATCATTACAGTGACAATATAAGGCAGTTATAGTACAATTTTCTCCCAATTCAAAAAAACACAACAGGAAAATGTACACACACATGCACTGTAATGCAAAATACTGGCTCTGTGAAGGCACTTGGTAAAATCATGAAATTTAAGGCTTTGACTGTAAGATGGAGTTTCAGTTTTTGCTGGAACACACTTAGAAGCTCATTTTTGGAACAAAATACGCCAAAGACACAGATATAAAACAGGAGACATATTTGCATTCAAAGTGGTATAGCATCTGAACATGGAAATTTAAACCAGTACCTCAGCCTCAGCACCACTGTTTGTGGTTCAGAAACAATGTGGGACTCCTACTGAGTATACAGTACCAAAGCTATTACAGTGAATGTACACTTCCTTTTAACAAGAAATTTCCATAATGCTACTAGTATAACACACCATTTTATATGGTTTCATATACAAGTACCTTTGATGTATACTGTACAACTAAGAAACACAGCGCCTCACTGACATTTTTTCTCATCCTGAAATGTGTGCCAGATTATTGTCAAGGCCATTCCAATGACAAAATTATAAACTAATGCAAATACATAAAAAACAAGTGCATAATGCTGTGTCTTTCTCTTGGATTCTGCTATGTACAGCGCCAAACAAGTGGCAGGATGATGTCACATGACGAGGTTAGTGATGTTTTCCAGTCTCCCAGACTTTTCTCATCAACAGAAAATACTGCAAATGTGTCATGTTCTCTAAGGCTTTGTTTTCTGCTACTAAGAATAGGAAATAACTGAAATACAACAAAAAACCCCAAACAAAAAGATACACAAATTATAAACACACACAGATACAAAAACATTAGTGCAAGTTGTAGAAATATAAAAATCAGCATTTAAAAAAAAGTGTAATAACACTGTGCTTGACATAAAAAAATTAAAGGTGAAGAGTTCATCCCATTATTTGTCATGGATAATGCATTCATTTCCTACCCTCAGTCCATCCACCTGTACCTTGAATTATCTGTGTCCTCTTGATTTCTACTAGTACGTCTGTCCCTCTAGAAAATCCTCAGATTCCTGAGTTATAGCGAAGATATATACATACGTGAATCAGGACATGCACATGTAACAACTAACAGTGAGGAAAGACTGGTTTGTTCATACTATGAATCGCTCAGTGTACTTGATGCACAACTAACAGTAAAAACCCCGGAGAAGATACAAGAATTTGTTACAGCGGTATACCGAGCTCCGATGCAAATCCTGTATTATTAATATGTTTTTTAATGGAAGTACCTTTACTTTTATTTGCAATTTATTTATTATTTTAAGATGTATATTGGGAATAAATCCTTAGATGGAGTGCAGCCAACACTGTGCAACAGTTGGTGGCACTCCATGGAGTTCATATTTTGACACTTTTGACAATTTGTAAGCTAATGAAAAATAGGGTCAAGTTAAAGCAATCAAGCAAGGCATTCTGAATTTCTTCATAAACTTTCTTATTGTAGGTATTAACATAACCTTAAAAAAAAGGTTTTCTGATCAGATAATTCACCTTGTGTAAAACTGGCTGTGCTGGTTCTTTGTTCCACGAATGAGTGGAGTTTCTTCTTGAAAAAAACCCACACAGTTTCCTTGGGTGTGACAGGTCCTCCATA
Source organism: Oreochromis niloticus (assembly GCF_001858045.2). Classification (NCBI taxonomy): domain Eukaryota; kingdom Metazoa; phylum Chordata; class Actinopteri; order Cichliformes; family Cichlidae; genus Oreochromis; species Oreochromis niloticus. The sequence goes on from NC_031979.2 coordinate 33,617,500, forward strand.
GAACTGCTGATTCACTGTAAAGTTCAAGCTTCTGGGTTTAGTCTGGCAGTGTCTGAGCTGGTTTTACAAAGAGGTTTATTTATTTTTAGCTTAATTACTCTTTTGCATTCAGGTAGTTGAACAGAAATGGTATGTTACAGCTAAAGCAACAGGGAATTCATTTCTCTGATTGTGCTGGTGTGTGTGGCATTGTAACATGTAATGTAGATCTCTTCACCCTCTTATTGGTAAGGGTGTATCCGGCTGCTACAGCAAATTACATTTTACACTCACTTGGCTCTGGATAGTGTAATAAAACTTCATATGAGACAAGGCTGGCTTATAAGGTGTTTTTTCAACCCCTCATCTCAAAAGAAAGGGGTTGAAAATAAAATAATGCCAGTCCTTCACGTCCTTGGAATGAATTTGGCTGCTTGTTTATGAGTATGTCTGTGCAAACTATGTATAGAGAGGCACATAAGGTTTCTTATTGCTGTTAGAAAGAATCAGCAACAGGCTGGATTTTGTTCTTTGTACTTGGACTGGGATAGCACACTTTGGCAGTGACCAGTCTTGTCATTTTTAAGAGTGAGTCTGTCACTGCCAGGGCATTTTCTTGGATCCATTCCTGTCCTCGAGCAGCTCAACAGTTGGAGTGCGATTGGGAGTGGAGTGGCATGATGACTGTAAAGGCAATGTGGCTGTGGAGGATGACACTGGCATGTCTAGACTCTCCATGGAGTCAGAAAGGGTTCGGTTGGTTTCGTGCTGTGGACAGAGGACATAACGGTTGGGGTGGTGGACCTCTACTGTAGTCACAGACTCCAGGCCTTTCAAGCAGAGAGGGGATGAATGTCCAGTGGGATCCCGACCACCAACGGCTCCGAGCTCCATGGAGGACTCGTCCATGTTCACGTATAGAATCTCATCTGGATCTTGTGGGTCTGGCAGATCCTCCAGGGCTTTTTCTAGCTCACAGCGCAGTGACTCGAATGATGGACGATCTTTTGGGCTCAGCAGCCAGCAGGAGAACATCAGGGAATAGCTGGAGAAAACAAAGGAATGTTAGTGGAGAATGTACTGTTACCATGTTAGCACATGAAAAACAGTTACATTTAATATCCCATAGTAACTAAATATTTTTATAGAAATAAACAGTTCTGCATTTCTATGTAATTTTTTTCCAGGATAAAAGTATGTATTCCATACTTTTAAATATTGAGTTAATTTCTAATAATTAGCTCTATATTTCCCCCTTGATCTTCAAAGGTCAATTTTGTGTGTGTTAAATTTTGGTTTATATTTTAATACATTCCGTGTTTAAAATCCTCTTTTTTTCCTCACTTCAGTTTTCTGTGCTATTATTTATAATGTCAGTGTGACCGTCAAAGAATCTTAATCTCAAAAATTCTCAAAAACACTTCTTTAAGAGCAGACAGACTGGAGAAGTCTTTAAGCGTGTAGCCTTGGTTGATTTATGGAAACAGGGTACTTATAATGAGAAGGGAAAAGATTTCATTATCAGTAAAGTGTTTTTGTCAAGGATACTCACATGCTGTCCAGACAGTCTGGAGGCTGCTTGAGACGGTTTCCTTGTCTCAAATAATCATAAATCTCACTATTTTCGACCCCAGGGTATGGTGTCTGGCCCCGAGTGGCGATTTCCCACATGGTGACTCCAAATGACCACTAAGAGCGAGCACGAGAAAGATGGAGAGGCGTACAGGGAAATAAAAAGAGAGAGGGCGAGGAAGGGTTTAGCATGAATTCCTGTAGACTTTACACACCTTGTCACACATTAGTGAAACATGAGTCTACACTGGTCAAACACTGGCTATGGAAAAATATCACAGTCGTGTTTGTCTTGGAATTTTGGACATCCTACTTTATGAACAAGCACTAAAGAATGCAGATCATTTTAAGTGCTTGCACTGTATAAACACAACTGCACATGTGCATCGACACGTAGGCCCTTAAAAATACTGTATATGTCACTAGCTTACCAGCTGCTAAAGTTGATATCGCTCACAGATGTTGGTCAGGACATATTTATACTGAAATTTACATATATTTTGGTAAATAATTTTGTCTTCATGATCAGCTGGTATGCTTAAGCAATGTATAAAATACTTGTTTCTGAGAACTTTAGGTCTTGTAAAAAATTTGACGACAAAGCTTTAATTCCCAAAACACATTGTTAACTTTTTGAGAAGCAGTATTTTTATTCCCAAGCCTCTCTAATACTGAATGCCTTTGTTCTGTAGGGCACACAGTAACAAACACACAGAAGATGAACTTACCACATCACTCTTTGTAGTGTAGACGCGGTCAGCTAAGCTTTCGATGGCGATCCATTTTACAGGCATCTTGGAGATCCTGCCCTGTCTGTAGTAGTCTCCATTGTAGATCTTCTTGGAGAGGCCAAAGTCAGCCACACATACATTCATATTCTCATTCAGCCTGTGAAAGGGCATTTAGACATGAGCTAGTTATTACATTTGTGCTGGTACTATATATATTGAACAGTATCTACATATCGACAGTCTTATTCAATTTAACATCCAAAACATTTGTTTTATAACACTCATAAACTGGTATGACTTGCTTGCATCATTAGTCTTTTATTCTAGCAAAAAAGAGACTAATGCCTAAAACTGACATCTAAGAGTAATGTTTAATATTGAGCAAAGTGTGTAGTTCTTGCTTTACTTCTTCACAGAGATTTTCTCCAAACATTGTATGTTGGATAAAAAAACAAGGAAAGAGAAAGAGCAAACGAGAACACCCACAGGAAGTGAAAGAGCAAAATGCAGAAGCAGAGATTGTGCTTACATGCAGTTGCGGGCAGCGAGGTCTCTGTGGATGAAGTTCTTGTTGCTGAGGTATTCCATTCCCCTGGCAATATCGGTCATGAACTTAACCAGCATTTGAGATGGGAGGTACTGCAGGATAATACAGAGAGAAATAAGTTTGGTTTTTGTTCTTTGTCTAACAAAGCTGACGTGTATTTTCTGTGCAGTAGAGGGCACCAGAGCCCATTGTGTTGCAAGTCTAATTGGAGCACTCCTTTGCTCCAGATACTCCTCATGTGGAAACAATAGAGTTCAGCTCCACTGCGTTCTTGGAAACTGTGCAGAACTCATGGGTGTTTCAACACTGTGTATGGATCTTGTTTTGATTAGGGTTGTGTTACCCAACTTGGCTATTCAGGGACTTACTGCGTAAGGCAGTTTAAAAAAACAAACAAACCCAAAACAAGTATTAATACGTAAAACTGAAAATAAAGACGTGTGTTTTTGTAATCTCTGACTGTACGTGTTGCCGGAAAAAGTATGGGTGGAGACTTGTTTAAGAGATCTTTGAATCTCTGTTGAACTTTGGAACCTATTTAGCTGACAGACATGTGAACTTGTAAACTCCAAACCTATTAAGCTGTTAAGCTGTGTGTGACTGTATGTGTGCATATGCATAGGTGACTGTGAGTGTGCATGTCTGTTGCTGATTTTGTGCATTTGTTTGCTGTAATCAGACTAACCACAGGACAGTCTCCCAGCCTTGAGTATAGCAGATAACTGTGCAGATCTCCGTGTTTCATATACGGCAAAATGACCACAGGGGAGGGATATCCTTCACTCTCCACAGTCTGTAGACACACACCTATTAAAAAAACAAAAAACAAAAAGAGCTTAGTATGCACTGAGACTTCATGCCTCTTCTGTCTATTCAGAAATTAACATCATTTTACTCTTAATCCCAAAAGTCTTGAATGTGTATTTAAATAAGTGTCTTCATCTGAAGAAACAACACACAATAACTACAACACAAAGGATTTGTTCTATGGCTCTGTTTTCTTTGGCTCTTACACAGAATTCAGAGTATATCTGAGCAACAAATGCCTTCAGCGTTTTTAGTTGGATGCAGACAGAAATTTCCAAACCTGAATGGCTATGTGTCATTAAGTGTAAATTAGAAAAAAACACAACCTTTTGCAATTTGAAACTTTTGACATGCCAAGCAGCAAAAATGCCAACTCACCAAGGAGCCTCATTACATTGGGGTGGTCGAACTCTTTCATGCAGGCAGCCTCTCGGAGAAAATCTTCCATCTCTGAGCGTGTGCATATAGCAACTGGGGAGAAGAAGGTACAGAGGGGAAGCCACATCACTCAGTGGGTAATGCATGGCACTAAAACCAAAAGGTTGACAGTTTGCAAGAATAAGAAATAAACTATTTCAGAAGGCCTTTTGAGTCCCTGGATTTATTTAACTGTGAGTTCATGCATGTCAGCATTTTTAACCACTGAGGTCGTTTAAATTTCTCAACTAGAGTCCCTCCATAATTTAGCTTTGAAAAAAACATCTAAAAAAATTATATGGGGTAAAACTTTCTCTTCTGCCAATATTTTCTAAAAGCTGACTTTGTCCGTTTTCTGATGAAAACTGAGATATTTGCCCTGAACACTTGTAAATTTTTGACCCAGGAGGCTGCTTATCAAATGCCCTGTGTTCCAAAGATGAAGGGATTCATTGTAGTGATTGCTGAGTACTTTTACTGTCTACTCACTTTTCATAGTCTTGACAGCGACTTTGAGAACAAACTCTTCTTGAGTCAGCAGCCCTTCCATCACAGAGCCAAACTCCCCTGAAGACAGAAACACGTAGTTTAAAGCAATTGAAAATCACCTCTCATTAATTTCTCAACTGTAAACAGTTTATACAACTATTAAACAGCAAACCGTTTTACTATACAAATATATAACATATTTGTCTGACAGGAGATAAGTAGAAACCTGCATTGGTGCTATGGCAGACAAGTCTATGAACATGTACCAATTTTGAAAAAGAAGTGTTAACAAAGCCTGAGATTAAAAATATATGTATATTAATAAAAACAACAAAACACCGAGCACTACCTTCTCCCAAGGTCTTTCCCAGGGTTAATTTATGTCTGTCCACCATCACATCTTGGAGCTTCTGCTTCAGCTCATCGCTGATGCCCAAGCTGTTCACTGAAGAAGGGGGAAAAACAGAATTTTAATGCTGCTTAGTTGCCTGAAGCAGTTTAATTAACAACACAGAAATGAGAGAATAACAGCCTGATTTTGCCAAACAGCCTCGCTAGCTTTCCCAAAACCGCAATGCATGACACTAAGCCAAAAACAAAGTGTTTACTTGTAAAACTCCACCAAAATGAGCATTAGTCTTTCCAGTTTAAACAGTTTCTTAGTCCCATTAATACATTATTTGAAGTTGCATTCAGATAATACATTATCTTTTGTTATGCACTTTTTCAGGTACATGTGTTTGTTGCAAGTCTAACATAGTTTTATGTCTAAACAACAAAACCATTTAAAAGTGAATCAAAATGTTACCAGGACCTAACAAATAATATAATGTACTGAAAGTAAAAGTGCTTCAATTACAATGCAAAGAAGTGCAATATTCTTTAATAAAATAATATTTAAATAAAGCTCTGTTGGGAATATGTGACCCCAGTTTTGTTTTTTGTTTTTTTCTATAAGTCAATGTGATCCTGCAGGGACCAGGTTGGGTTGAGGGACATGAGGTCAGAGGATTAAGCTGGTTTAAATACTCACTCCACAGCTGGCTGTCATTGAGCTATAGTGGTAAGCTGACTGCGCTACACATTTTAGCTCTGTTTTCACATCTGGGCCAGGATGTGACAAGGCTACAACATGCTCAGAGATCCCCTCCAGCTGCTGCTACACCATCAATCTGTCAGGCATTGGACAACAATTTACTCGGTCTTCAGGCATGTTCCAACACATGCTGGCGTGACCAGCTATTAGCCAAGGCTTCTAACATCTAGAGCTTCGGGGTTTGACTCCACTCTGAGAACTGGCTGAAATTACCGGTCAGTGTCCACAGCTTTAATTCTGTCCAAATCTCTCCAATCTGATTCTTTCCCTTTTACCCAGTGCAACTTTCTTCATTCACTCTGAGTCTATAATATCTCTTCATCTCTGTATCTTGGCCCCTCTTATTTTACTGAATAGTTTTTTTGCTCTTTTCCCTGCAGTTTTATCTTACTCCTGGCCTCTTTGCGGCTATGGCAAGCTGAGACTTGACCACGAGGACTACAATACTGTGTGTATTGGTTACAATGGCAAGACAGGTATATCAAATCATGAGGACTCGCAGGGACTGCTGGCTGGGAAAAGCACACAAAATACTGTTTCTATGATGCTACCAGTTTGAGTTAAATGGTACTATTACTTTATTTCCCAACGCCACATGCCTTTTCCCAAATTGGAAATGTGGAGCAGTTATTTTAACTTGTTTTTAACATCTCCAGTATCATGTTAAATTTAACTTTAATTTGCTTATCTGAAGAGTCTAGTTTAATTTTGATGTTCATGCTTGATTGCACAGGCCATAACTTCATTACTACATTTCCTGCGTATCTAATTAATAAGCCTATTAAAAGGCTGCCTTATGTAATATAAAATGCTCACTGTTGCTATGGCGTATGTCAGCTGACTGAACTCTCCAGGGCTATTATTACTGTGGGAAACGAATTAAGTGTTAGTGCATTTCTGGCTTTGATCAACCAAAACAAACTAAAGATGTTTTCTCTCGCTTTGAAATAATGAGAATAGAGCTGCAATCGTATGATGCTTTTTTTCCACAGAACTGCTGGTTCCTGTTATGTCTCTTTCTTTAAGGGCAAGTTTGGGCATGCTGCTAATAAAGAGTACCTGTTTCTGCCAAAAGGACAGTTGGGTGCAAATACAGAGTATCAGCTTTCTGCCAAACATGGCAGACTACAGAGGAACTCACATGTTGCTTCTGTAGTCCTACGGCTGTATGATCGGCGAGCACGGTACCTGACCACCAGCTCTCCACTCTCCATCATGGGTTCAAACGCCTCTCTGTGAAAGAATCACAAGAAACAGAGCAAAACACAAAGTCAGGTCACACCAGTGAACAAAAGTGAAAGATGGCTTTGGGCCACATTTAATGAAGCTATTTTTAGTCTTTCAAAACAAATGTTATTGCTTTATATAAATGCTTTAGAAGTGTGCAAGTGAGGCAAGCAGGCTGAGACCCAGAAAAAATTGAGACTTTTTGGTTTGGCACAGTCACTGAGTCCCTCCCTTCCAACCACAAGGAGCAGTAACACCCTACGCACCCAAAGCGCGTCTCCTTGCGCCGCAGTTTGGCCACGTAAACAGCCAGGAACACAGCTATGGACACAGCACCGGTAATGGCCATCACCACATAAAACCAGTGCCAGGAAAAGGCTGGGGGCGATGACGGACCTGAAGGAAAGGGTGTGGATGGAGACAGATGAGCATTTAGTAGTGTAGGTCTTGTAATTTGGAGTGGGGATTTAGGAGTTTAAAGCAGTAATTAAGTCATTTTATCGAAGAAGAAAGAAGACATGATTTGTGTAAGTTATATTAGCAAGATGACAAAAAGCATGCTGAAATATACATGCCGAATTGTTGGGAATAATGGTATGAATCAAGTGAAGAAAGTGACAAAGCAAACTCTTTGAGCTAAATCAAAAAGTCCTTCTTTTCCTAAAAACATAGTCCTTTTCTTCACTCTAGAAATATTTTGCTGTGCCATTTCCCACACTGAAATTTATTCTCCAGTCACTGCCACAATTTACCGCTGAACACTCACAATCTCTACCCAGTGTTTACAACTTCTCTTTCTTTTCATACTCATCCTCCCCGACTTTCTTTGCTTCTTTTTCTCCTCTCATTTGCCATTTTTGTTGTTTGAATTGTCTGTCTAGCTCTGTTAGACAAAGCAAACAGAGATGCTCATTGCTCCTGCCAGTTATAAATATTTATGATGCTTCTCCTCAATCAGCCCCATACCCCTCTTCCCCTTTCCCTTCTCTGTGAGATCATCTTCTCTTTTTTTTCTCTTCCTTCCCTTTTTTCCCAAAATACACAGTGAAAGAGACTAAGAAGAAGTAGTGCAGTTATGGAGAAAAAAAACCATGAGCTCACTTCCACTATCACTGTCATTGTGTGCTACTCAGAGAGGTGACAGAAGAATGTTTGTATGTGTACATAAATCCAGTCATTGCTCACCTCTAAATTCACCCATTTCTGCTGGTGTAAAAAATAGAGAGCATGTGTTAATATTTTGACTTTTTAAAACAGATCATATCAAGTATATTTTAGCAACCACAATTTCATCAAACGAAATCATTGCTTTTAAGAATAATACGTTAATCACACCTGTTGCAATATATTAAGATTTTGTTACTCACCAGGAACGTTGAGTGTCAGAGTCTGAATGGGTGCCCAGGGTCCTTGACCCGCCCCTGTATAGGCACACACTCGGAAAGAGACATTGGACAGGGGGACAGACAGATTGATTGCGAACTCAGTGCCCAATCCAGTATCAATGACAACCTGAAAGAAAAAAAGGGACTGTCATTATTAAGAAAAATTGACATTTTCTCCATGCATTTGTAAATTTAACAACTTTGTTGACTGTGAATGTGTCCCACACTGACCTGCTGAGTAGCAGGTGTGCTGTACTCCACCATGTAACCCTGTAGCTTCCCATTTAGTTTTCCTGGTGGCTCCTCCCACATTACTAGTACCTCTGTCCCATTTAACTTAGCAGTCACATTAGCTGGTGGATTTTCAGGCACTGAAAAAGAAAAAAACAAGAAAAACAAAGCTTAGAAGCATCTCAATTTTCTCCCCCCTCCTGCAGACTAGGATTCTCTGTTTTCCTCTGTTTTTCCCTCTGTGTTACCTTGCCCACTAGTAGGTGGAATTAATCAGTGCATCTGGGAGCACCTGTCCACTTAACTTGTGTCTTTCACACAATTTGTAATGACTCATGGAAACATCATAGCAATTTTTATTTATAATTATTGTAAGTGTACCATCAGTACTTTAACTGTGTGCTAAGTGGCCTGTGTCCAGCGGACTGGAGTTAGCCAGGCATGTGTTGTTTTGACAGCTTAGAGCCTCTAGGGTGTGGATAACTCAAGCAGCTGGAGGGAGAAGATGTCAAAGAATGTGGAGAATTTGGCTTTATTAGGACAAAAAGGCATCTGAGGGCACCGCAGACAGGGGTGATTAGTCAAGTTCAGAAGCTGTTCTGGCCTTTCTTTGTCATCATGGTTCAGTAAAGTCCTGTGTCTACTTCACTTCATGCAGTTCCTTTTCTGTTGGCCACTCCTGTTATTGCTTTATTCATTCTTGTCTGGCTTTGTTTTTGGCATTCGGGAGAAGAAAGGGGGGAAAAAAAGGCATCTGGCTACCAAAATACCCACTGGAGAGAAAATCTAGCTGAATAACATGCTAGAAATAGTGTGAGGAATTTATGCACTGTGTGTGTGTGCGCGCATATGTGATTGATGCACTGTTGAGCACAGAAAACCAAGAAAACTTTCAATAAGAAGAAGTGAAGGCTTATATCCTGTGTTAGTGTTTAAAGCTTACTTTGTGTTTGCTTCTCACTCTTGGTATGCTCCCAAAGTCACACAAACAAGCTGGACACCCACACACACCCACGCATGAGCTAAGTCACCGTGAGGGGGGAAACACAGCCCAGCCCTATGGATGATGTTATCAGGAAGCGTTTGGCGGGTGATTGTTTCCACATGTGGTCCTTATTCTGCCTGCCAGCGGCAACAAAAGCAAACTCTAAGTCAAGTTTGTTCCAGCAGTTCGGCTCCGCATTTGCTTCATCATCTGCCGGACTTTCTCTTTCTGCGTTCTCCACCTCTTTGTTGCCCATACTCTTTTACTCTCCTTCTCATTTTCTCTCTTTCCCTGACTTCTATCCAACACAATTCCATCGTTTCTTTCCAAGTTTTCTTCTCCTTCATTGCTCTCCCTGTTTTAATGCCGTTCTTTGTTCACGTCACAAGTTCATTTGAACAGAGATGTTGATGTAAAATGTAGGATTAAAAAAAAGAGTTTCCCTTGTACAAAAATAATGAGATTTGCAAACTTCAAAAAAGGAAATGAGATGTTTATTTGTGCTTTTTTGTAAAAATGCCTCGTGTTTTTTATTCTTCTGAAAGAAAGGAAAGCAAGCCCTGACTTGGCAAGAGATTGAGAGAGAAACTCTTGAGCCACAATTAGTTCACTACAGCAAAGGTTCAGATTTGAATCCACATCAGACTTACTGTTTCACATCCTGTTGGGGTGAAGAAAGTGTCAAATGATCAGATTTGAAAGTTGTTTGAAAGCAGGGATGTGACTCTTTCCTCATTCTTTATTCTTTTTTCCCCCATTCTTGCAGGCTGTATCCCCTTTATGTGGGTGAACATATGTATGGAAAAAGGTCATCCTTAAGCCAGAAACTGACTGGTTCCCATACATGAGAACCAAGACAGCTCTACACAGGAAACATGTGCAACACAAATGTTAGTGTCATCAAAAATGTCTTAACTTTTAAGGCCATCCACCTTCTTTCAATTTAACAGCACAACCGACTGCTGTCTGTCTGGGAAAAAGAGTCACTTAATGCTTGAGAATGCATTTTTGTTGGCAGTAGTATTAAGCAGGATTAAAACGTGACACGTGTGCACGTTGGGGTATGTCATCATGACTCACTTCCATTGGGACAGTGAATTGGGCTGTTCTGTGACTGTTTATTACATCTCTTTGGGGGTACAGACTGACGTTATGCAAGGTGTGTACAGAGAATCAGGACTCCATTAACAGCCATTTAGTTTCTTAGTTTATTCTTTGTGTGTGTGTGTTTTTTAATTCTGGGGTTCTTTTCAGACAAATAAAATAGACTTACGGTATGTAAATAAATGCAATAAATGTAAAATCTCATCTCATTGCCGCGTTAGGATTAGCGGGGTGACATGGGTCGACTCACTTCCTCTCCCTCTGACCAGCCCTACCCCCTCATCCTCCAGGGAAAAAAGTAGACTGGGAAAATAGCTAGATGAGTGTTTTCTCAAAGCACCCCCTTCTCCCATTTTTTTCTGCCCTTCCATCCAGTCCTTCCCTTCTCCCACCACCAGCACTTTTTCCCTTTTTCCCACAGCGCCTAGCTCTGTGTTCTGGAAAGGAAAATCATAAGTCAACTGAGGTTAAAAAGGAGGGGGGAGAAATGAAAGATGAAGGAGTCAAGCTGAAAAACTGGATTCAGAAAAACTTGTTCAGCTTGTTTGGGGGTGCAGGAAATCACATCCTCAGCAATGTTTGTTGGATGAAGTAGAAAACAATGGCTGAAAGACAAATGAGTAAACGCCAGCCCAGCTCATCTGGAGGAACCAGATGAAGGACACGAGACATAAAGGGAGAGAGAGTTTAGCATATATATGCACAATTTATGAAGGATCTAAGGAGGCAGAAAGCTACTGAAGACTTCAGGCTCAAGAGAAAAACCTTGTGGGAGTTTGTCAGAGACTCCAGCACTGAATCACATGGAAAATGTGGAAAATATTGCTGTGCTGTAAACAGTCAAACTCGCTCTATTATTCTCTAACTCAGTTTACCCTTAATGCCTCCTGAACTATTTTTCTAGCTAAATGTTGTTTCATTTGTCACTTTTTTCCTGTGAAACGAAATGAAGATTGCTTTAGCTTAAAAAAAAAAAAGAACTGAAAATTCTGCATGTTCGAGGACTGCTTCCCTTTTGCGTCTCCCATTTATGAGAAAATGAGAAATACTATGTTTACAGATTACAGCAGCTTCCCTCATGGAAACCCCCAATCACCGCTCCTGTGGCATATCTTCTCTCTCCATTCCTATTTATCCAGGGATACAGAAAGCATGAGCTGGCATGGAAAATCCCACCTCAGTCTACACTCAAACACAGGCTAGCATTAGAGTTTGGACAGAGTGCTGCAATCCTAACTGAAGCCTTTCAGGAGAATTTAGCATCTACCTTCCTTTTCCCCATCACAGCCTCTTCTGTCCCCTCAGTGCTAGTCAGCCTTCTATTTCAAGAGTTTACATTTAAAGCTGGGTTCACAAGGGTACAGTCACTCACATCTGGTAACCTTCATAAACACAGACTAAGGAAAAGGGGCACAGTAATGAATATTATGACTAATGGTGCACTGTAAACTAATTCCCCAACTCCATGTTATCAGAGTTCAGAATGAGTCTTGACTCATAATGATCCAATTTGAAAATCATTCAAAAGACTCTGCAGGGAATTAAATCCACCTTAAAATAGATCCAGAAAAAGGGATCATGGGGCAAAAACAAATGTAAGTGCAGTGCTGCTGAGGAACTTTTGCTAGCTTGAATTCTAGACAAGACAGAAAACAGTCAAAGTGACTCATACCCAAAGCATAAGACAGCTTTGAAACATAGCTGGAGTATGTTAACTACATCTTAAACATAACATAGTATCAGATATGCAGACCTAATAAGTGAATTAGACTTAAGTCAGAGTTCCAGACCTAGCATATGAATTGGGCTTTAATCTACTTTGTCATCCTGGAACAGAACAGCTAGGCCCCGTGAAGCCATCATCTTTATTATTACTGTTTTAGTCCTGTTGAATAGGCTTAGCTGAGAAAACAACACTAACACATGTTCAGTGTGACTGAGGGCATCATTCTGTTAGCATATACTTGCTTCATGCACTTGCACATTTAGCAGTAAAAGTATCCCGCTGGCATTTGTTTGAAATGCACTTATAGAAAAATGACCCTTACTACAGAACAAAAACACCATAAAAAGCAATTCAGTGGTGTTTTTGTTACTGTGTAGATTCTGTCCTGGACTGGTTACAGTTCACAGAAGGAAGGCGGGAGACTTAGAGCTAGGTCAGTAGTCAGATAACAGAGGCTTGACCTTGAAATACTTCTGAAGAAATAATCTCACACACAGCGACATAAAAAGATGCGCACATCCGGACAAGACATCCTTGGTGAAAACAAACAACTCTGCAAAACTAACCTCCTTCTTTGGTACGTAGCTCCACCCAGGGAGACCAATCGGATGGGCCTTGGCTGCTATGGCAGGCCACTCTGACAGCATAGAGGGTGTGAGGCTCCAGGTCTTTGATGATGTGTGAGGATCGTGGCATGGACACAGTCTGATTATGGATCAGCTGATGTGGGCTTGCTATGATGGACTCTCCTGAAAGTTTAGCCTGGAACATTAAGATGATAAACATTATACTTTGTATACTTTGTAATCAGTGGTTCCTATTAATCTGATTTACTGGTTTATGTGCAAACAAGAAGATGATGTGCTGTTTTTGAGTCCAAATAAAGACTGAAAACAATATGAGGAGAAAATAGAAAATCACTTTGAACCATGCCAGTCTCTTTAACAAATCAAGAAATTTCTGTATGCATCTCTGTGCTTTGCCTGTCTAGACAACTGTTTATTTAAATTTCTTCACAGATAGGTGAATTGGTTGTACAGACAAAATGGAAAAAAACTGAATTCTTGTCTGCAGTTTCTTAAGCTATTATTTGTTGCTGCTGGAGGTGGTGGGGTCATTAAGTGTTAATTTTTAACAATGCTGTAAAATGCTCCTTTGCTGCTCTGAACAAAAGCCAAACTCAGCAAGGTAGACTAAAAGCAGAACCCGCCAACCAGACATCACAGGCAGAAACCTGCTGTCTCTGCAAAGTCTTTATGGTAAACACATTTAAAGAGGAACACAAGAAAACAAAAGCTTCTCTGCAGCAATTTTATAACCACATTAAAGTTGCTGGTCTAGGCTATTATTCTGCAGCATTGTTCATTATCAACAAGCTTGTTTGAGATGGGTGGAGTTCACAGGTAGAGTTACAAACATTATAAATAATATGCCTAAAAATGAGCAGCCACACAAACAGATGTTTGTAGCAGGTGCTGATGTGTACTGTTTTACCATATAAAGCAGGGAGGGGTAGAGGATGAGTTATGGCAAGAAAAGCAAAGCAAAATCTCTTTTCTTTAAAACTAGGCTAGCAAAAGGCTCTGAACTAGAGAATTACCAAAAAACATGAGGAGTGAAGAGGTCATGTAGTATAGGAAGCTTAAGTCTTTTTCCTTATGGCATGAGTTAAACATCTGAGGATGTCTTAAGTTGCATGAATGAGGAGAATTATATGAATGTGCGAGGGTTTGTGAAAGCTCGATGAATCACCGTCCAGCCTGCAAAACAAGTGTGTTTAATCTAATAGTACAACTCAGCCCTGAGTCACTCTCCAGCATGCATTCCCCCTTGTATGGCTCAGACCCACAATACCTGCTGTCACTGACTTTTCCTGTTTTCTTTTAACAACTTTCTCCACTCCTTTCTTTCACCTCTCTAAACCATTGCCTTTTTCATGTTTCTCTTCACTACAAAAACAACTGTTAAATTCAGCTTTTTGCCCCATTCTCCTGAAGTAGGCCCCTTTTCTTTTTCCCCTACAAGGGTAAAGGGGTTAGAAAGAGATGGAGGAAGGGAGGGGGCAATAGTATCAAGAGGTATGAGGGGCAGCTTTATTAGAACCAGACGTTTAGGGGTGGTGCTGCAGTGTTCCCTTCTCCAGGAGAAAATTTTCCTCCTCTCAGCTATGAGCTATAACGGCCTCAAAGCATGATAGTGGCAGAGAGACACTTACAGAAAGAGAGAGAGGGAGGGAGCGGCCCTTCATAAGTCCAAGAGGCCACTTTCCCAGAGTGAAACATGATCCACTGGTACATGAATAAAGCAGGGAGGGGTAGAGGATGAGTTATGGCAAGAAAAGAAAAGCAAAATCTCTTTTCTTTAAAACTAGGCTAGCAAAAGGCTCTGAACTAGAGAATTAGCAAACAGAGGGTCAACGATCAATTGTTTACAGGTAGCTCAAACAGCTGCTGTGGATATTCCAGCTAGTGTTCTGAGCTAGAAGTGCTATTCACATCTCCCACATTTACCTCTTGTTTTTCTCACCTGAACAGAACAGTTGACTATCTGGTAGATACCTCCGAAACCAGGTTGCCACGATAAACGAAGTGTGGACTGAGTGATCTCTACAGCTCTCACATCCTGAGGTTTGTCTGGGAGAACTAAAGCAACAACAACAAAAAAATAAATAAATAAAAGATGTAAACATAATTATATGCAGATAAACTAGCAATGGCTGAAGTGATACTGCTTGCATGGGCTGACACCTACCAGTGATGGTACCAGATCGGGAGGTGGCCACACCCTTACGGTTTTGGGCCTCGCAAGAGAAGGTGCTGGTCCTGTTCAGGCCTGGACAGAGAAATGAAACATGCAGGTGTGAGGGGGGAAACACTTCGGCATGCTGAGTTGCATGTGATGTTAATGTGAGAAAAATATAACTAGAGTGAGAATAGCATGAGCGTAAAAGTTTCCATTCAGTAACATCCTCTGTTTGTCAGTAGTATTAGGTAGTAGGGTGCTTCTTCCTGAGAGTGTAATGGTTGTTAATCCAGGAAAGATTTTTCACAATGACTAAGAATTTACATTTTGATTTGTGGTATAAAAAAGTGAAAAAATGTGCAGCTGCTTCAGCTTTGGCAAGATAAGACAGTGTTAAACTTTTATACCTTATCTAAACATTTCAAGAAATTAACTTTATTCCATAGTGAACAGTGAATCTTAATGTGAGTAAATACATGCAGAAATCAGGTTTACTTGTTGCACATGTTTAAACAACGAGAGCTGACCAAAGCTGTGTACTAAGACGAATAAAAGAGAGGAAGAAAGAGCAGGATAAAAAATGTGTAGTATGAATTTCAATGGTAAAATATCAATTACTATAATATTAAGTTTGATCAAGCCAATAAAAAGCCATATAAAGCGTAGGTGGAGATTTGCTGATATTCAGGTTGAAAGACATCAAAGATGTGCTTATTCTGGTATAAATCATAATATTTTTAAGACCTGCATGTAGTTTTGATTAAATATTTTTTTCTCAGTTGGCTACTATAACCAATATGATTTTCCACAAGATCATCAAAAAAACCCCATTCTGGTTTTAACTGCTATTTGACGTAATTTGAGGTTTGGTTTTTCAAAACTGCAGCTTCATGATAAAGCAAAAGTTTTGGGAGTTGTAAATGCTTTTTGCTTTGTAGGCTGGAGAACAAAGAGGGCAGCTTAGCTGAAGTCTAGGTGTAAAATTCTGAGCTGCTGCCTTCAAGAGGAGCTGGGGCTCCTGTGAAGGGGGAAAACAAGTATGACACACTGACATTCAGCAGAGAATGAGTCCTCTGACAAAGTGACTCACAGCGTGCTCACACATTGAGCATTTTGTAATGCAACACAGGCCTACACACACAGACACACAGACAGACAGTGAAACATGTGACATTCAAGTTTATGACTCTTATCTAACACCCCAACATTGTCAATAAGCCACAAGCTGAGAGTGACAGAATCATGCAGTGTGTTTGTCCTGCGCCGACGGCACCATGCCCCCATTGTGCCGTGGCCGGAAAAAGAACAGGGGGTACGATCCTCGCTGGCTGTAGTGAGGGGTTGTGAGAAGGGAAAAGGAGGGAGGGGAGCGTGGGCTGACCACTGGCTGTGTGAGAGAGTGAACTGCTCACCAAGCCAGCTCGAGATTGCGCCACTTGCTCGTGTCTCCTTCCTTCCTCATCACAAAACCACAAAACAACATCCTTTAACAGCTGGAAATGTCATAATCTGTTACTAGGAAGAACCTCATGATCCGTGCAGTATTGACCAACAGTGTTAATGTCAGCTGAGAAAGGCAGTGCGTGGCTTTGGTACTTTTTTTTGCTAGACTAACATTTTCTTTGAACGAAGTAATAGTATTAGATTTCTCAATTTTCTTAAAAGGAACTGGGATTGTGAATACTTTAATGTTTCATGAATAACCTAAATGGTTTAGAACTGGAGGAGAAATGAAACTGATAATGAAGTTGAAAGTGTTGACTTTTGCAGGGGAGTAAACCAAATATGCAACATAAATTTATTTTGGTGAATAGATTTTTTGCCCAAGACACAATGAAAAAAGAAAAAGAAGAAAGAAGAACAGTTTATGAGGACTTCTCAAATCATGAAGCTACACGGACATGTATGGCTCTTGGTTTCTTGCTGGTTGGAATGTACTTCATTCCATTTCTCTTTATGGGCTCCTTGAAAGATTATTTGTGTTTGCCTTGGTTTGGACCTGTGGTCTGCCAGGCCAGCTGTCCATACCAGAGTTGTGAGTGTAGGTTACCATCAATCGAGTCCTAGTCAACACCATGCAGCCTGCTCCGATGAGTCAAACCAGAGCCCTCAACTGAACACCGCTGCTTACTCCTCCCTTTTTCCTTCTGACTCAGCCTCCTCTGTTCTTCAGACTGCCACTGGTAGGCTAGCTGGCAGGCATCTGTGGTTTGCATTCAAGCAGTAACAGAACCCCCCTCCTTTACCTCCTTCTTTCTTTTATCTCCTTATGTCCTCTGCACATCAATTTTCCATCTCCCAATTTCCCAATTGTCCTTTCTGTGCTTGCTGCTCCTTTTTACCCACAAAACCACAAGGCATGTCCTCAATGGATTCACTGGCAATGCGCCAGCCTGGCTCTCTCTGGGGAGGGTGGTTATTCGGTAGTATTGTTTTGGCAATGAAAGGAGGATTTGAAAGTCTTTCAAACACTGGAGATAGTTGCTAAGCAGTTTTTGAAGCAGGTCATTATAACTAGTCTAAATAGATTAGTTTCAAAAACTCAACTCTGAACCACAACCTCCTGAAGGAGTACTTCTTACTCGTCTAATATTTAATTCCCATATCAATTTTTTTTACCTGCAGAAATTAACATTTTTAACTTATTAATCATTTAAGTAATTAATCTTCTCAGTTCTTAAAATGTGAAGACCCACTTCTCTTGCCAACATGCTTGGGGGGAATTTTTTTCTTTCTTTTTTAAAAACATTTTGAACTTGATCATTTGTTATTGTTTTTATATTCTCCTGTCCATTTCACTGTCAGTGCAAAATTCTGTTTGTTTAAACTGGACTAACTAGGCTGTGGTGCTTGACTGAGTAAAACATGATACCTGTGAGGTTGAGGGTTGAGGGTGAGAGGGCCACTGGATCCATCAAAGAATTCAGAGGATGGCCATCCTGCAGCCAGATGACCGTGACTGGTTCGGGAGGCCCATGGGCTGCACAGTGAAGGCTGAAGGAGACATTCGCCACGACAGTCATGTGGTAGGGCTCCACAGAAAAATGAGGAAGGCCTGAGAAAGACTTAGCTGAGTCAGGGTCTCCACTCCTTTAAACAATCCAAATCTATAGACTTCTGTAGCTGTGGTTGCTTAATAACTCACCTTCCAGCTGAATACCACCCTCATCAGAAAAGGTCTCATTGCTTCCTGATAGAACAGCACATTTGTAGTAGCCCATGTCAGGGAGCTGGACCTTCTCAATTCTGTTATGTATATAAAGAGGAATATTTTCAAAGGTTTTGTAAAGAGCAGAAAATGTCAAAGCAAACTGGTAATACAGGGAGTTGATGTTTACGTTCTTTCTAAATTTAACATTCAGTCATGCCTGAATAAAATATTTCAAGTTACAGCAGATGAGATAAATGTGATTTTCCTTGGATTACAGAATTTCTTTAAAAAATGATTTCTCAGTTTCTCTACTATGAGTGGAAGTCAACATGGTGACATAATCCAGCAACAGCTGTGTTTGAGCTAGAAACAAGACGGGGTGGAAGAACAGGAAATAAACACTCACATTTTTAGACCAGGTGTGACTGCTTCACAATACATAATCCTTACATCTTTAAATGGAAAGAAACTTCCACATGTTAGCAGTCAAAACTGCATCCTACCTGAGTGTGCTTATGATAGTCCTACTGTTGCTGCCAGTGAGAAGTTGGTATTGATTATTTTCTGCATGCTCCAGTGGCACACCATCTTTCAGCCAGATCACATCAGGGGACTCCACGTCCTCACTCCCTTTACCATTCACTTTGCACTGCAATGTAACAGGTTTGCCCAGTGAAGAGATGACAGTAGTGGGACTCTCTACAAACTCCAAATCTTTGAGAGAGGAAAGAAGCAGAAGAACAGGTTAGCAAACTTATAAGAACAAGATTTCCCGCTCGTCTCTTTTCTATAGAATCTGTGCAGCTACACACTGAGGGTAGCATTACTTCAGACAATGTTTAGCTTTGTCTACAGTCTTGTTACATCAACTGATAACAGCTGATCTCAGTCCAGCCCCAAAAAACCTACTGCTGGCTAAGACGGTACCCTTCTGTGCATTCTTCAGGCAGATATCATACAGGCAACACCATGTCCTGCTCCTGCAAGCTGCTTTGCAACCCACCGTGACCCCCAGTGCCTTCATTTCATCTTTTGCTTGACCTTAATGTGATGTATGTTGTCACTTTGTTGATGCTTGCTTTGAGCTGTACATGTTTGTCTTGCTGTTTCTTTCATAGGACATAATTCTTCTATCAGAAACAGTCATCACTAGAAATGAAAGGTTCACTCTTTTTTGGAGCTAAAGTGGTCCTGACTCAACTGTGATTGATCTGCATGCATGTGCATGACACCCTTCAGTAGTTTAATTCACATAATTAGATTTAACTACATTAATCATGTCATCTATCCAATATAAAACAAAAATAAGAGAAACTGCCTAAGACAAACTCCCATAGATTAAGCTGAAATAATCCAAACAACAATTCAAAACCCAAAGATATTTAAATCACAGTGACACAAAACATAGAAAAGTAGTAAATCTCCACAATCCACAAGCAGCAAGTAGCAAATTTTGGTTTAATAAATGTCTGGAACATTAAATCATAAACAGAATTGCTGTTGTCCTATTAATCACTCAGCTAATATGTCCAGCACTAAAGTCTTCATTTGGTTCTGTCTGATAAATATTTATTACTTGTGACAGACTTACTTTTGCAGTTGCCAGGATATGATAACCCGAGCTTTTGAAAGACTCTGGTTATCTCGTGCTCCTACTGATAGTGAGGCTGACCTGAGAAGGACAGCACTGATACTGAGACAAAGGCTTCTTGTTAGAGGAAGGTTGCCCATGTTGCTTAAACAATGTCTGAGAACAGAGAGCCCAACACAAACTAAACGTAATTATAATCACAGCTTCTCCATAACAGTATTCACAGACCTGCAGCCTATAGATGTCTGATGTCAGAAAAATGTTGAAAACGGTGGATCATTCTTTTTTTTTTACCTTTTGAAACTTTCAATGATAATGAATTGGAATACGTAACTTAAAAACCCAGATTTTCTTTAAACCATGGACCTGGCAATTGCACATAAGATGTGCACAGATTTGTGATACAAGAATTCTTTTCTTTCTTTCGCAGCATCACATAAAAATGCAAAGCATCCACTCAACCAACCAAGCCAAGGCAACTCCTTGTAGATAAAGAAAACATAAATCATTTGAAGAAGAGCAAACTTGGTTTTCAGAGCAAGAATGAAAAAGCAAGATTTTCTCAAGCTTGTCAACACACCCTCCTAGTCTGTTTCATGGTCACCTTTCAACCTTTGACCCTTTACAAAGACCCCAAAGACCCATCTCATTATAACACACATAAATGCCCATAATTCAACAACCAAAAACAGATTTAAAATGCACCTTTTTGCAGGACTTATTTTACTCTTAACTATAACATGTCTCGACAGAGTGTGTGCTTCCCCACCTCTTTGTCTGTGTGTGTTTTCTGGCATTAAAAGTCATTCATCCCTTTATTTTTAAGCTTGGCTGAGCTCTTTCAATATTCTACATGACCCTGGCTTTGCCCCCCTCCCCCTCCAGTGCATTGAACCGAAATAGCCCCATTTTCTTTCTCTGTATCTTTTTTGCTGAGTTCATATAATAATAACCTTGTAAACATTTGACAAGATTGCAGACAGACAGAGAGAGGAGGCTACAGACAAACTGTGTGTCTCTGTTTGTGTGTGGCCTGTCTCCACTGATTCATTGGTGCCTAACTATTTCATCACCTCCCTATTGTTCCCCGAATTCCCTTCAGGTCCCCCACTTTTTCCCTGATCTTTTCTTTCCACCCTGCCTCTACTCCTACTCTCCACTCTGTGAGAATGCTCAGATGTTAAATGTCATTGGTTGTGCGCATACCAAAAATGTCTGACACAGTCTTAAGCATTTATCCTCCTCTCACTCCCTGCTTTATCCTCCTGCATTTTTAACAGTGTGGAATCCATTCACTGCCGTGCCTTTGCCCTTTCTCCTTTTCATGCCATTCATTGGATTCATCACTACACATTTTGCCACCTCCCCTCCAAACTCTCTACTCTTGCCCTCGTACCCCATCCATCATTGGATTGGAGTCTGAGTCAGACAAGCTCTGACTCACAAACCAAAGCATTTGGCCCCCTGAACCCCTCCTCATCCTTCACATCCTCACATCCAAATAGGAACTGAGACATCCGAATAAAATTCTCCATTCTTCACGTCGGTGTCTAGTAATCTCCCTGCCTGCTAGTCATACATATACTGAGGTCAGCTGCCCAAGAGACAGAGTGACCACAATGGTCAAAACATATAAGCTGACAGGTGGAGGTCCCTGTAGGCATACTGTTTTCATCGACTGGGTTCAATTAAAAGTTCCCAAACAGTCATGTTTTTTGTCAGTAAAGTTCGTTTTAAAAGATAGTTAACATACTTTTGAAATGATTCTGTATAGTGTAGAAAGACTATTTTCTTAAGAAATCGAAAATTTGGCTTTCATCTTTCTATCTTGGCGTTCAGCAAACATTCTCTTTGTTGATTATGATTCACCCATGTCTCAGCATATTTACATTAAATGCCCACCTTTCACTTGTTTCAGTACATCTATCACATTCCAAATCTTGTTCGCATGAACTCCCAGCATGAATAAACATTGATCACCTGATCTCAGAAACATTGCCCTTGAGCAGTTAGTGTTACTGGTTGTTACCTGTCAGGTAAAACTCCCCCTCACTTAGTTTGATTGTATTGTAATATAATAATAGTGTACAATAATATCAATCCTTCACTTGCTTTTGATAACTTTTTTTTTTTTATGTTGGCCAGATGTTGAACGCCCCTGCAGCTGTGGTTAGCCAAAAGCAAATTGAGTTAACAAGGCAGAGAGCTGACTGTGCTAATTGCTCTTTACGATGTTTCCCCCTGCACACAAGGTAACAACTAACAGGCATATTGGGTAAATAAAAAAAGCCGCCCCCGTTTCAGTTAAACCTTACCTGTCAGCGAATCTGCAGATGTTGGTATCCAAACCGAAAACATGACGGTGAGAATCACAAACGACCATGTAGACAAATTCATACTTTCTCTCGAAAACAAATGACCTCGGAAAAAGAGCTTCATGAGGAGAAGAGTCATCCTGGAAACATCACCAGACTCCATTACCGCATCGCAGCAGCTCAGAGATTCAAAGTTGTGTTTTGCTCTAAAGAAAAAGAAAAAATTTCTCTGACTTGGCAGGTACTGAAAATGGTGAGTATCCACAAATCAAGACCCAATCAAAGCGAATCCTCGCGTTTCAGTTCCCCATTTTAAGAAACCTGCGGTTAAAAAAAATCTCTGAATTGCCACAAACTCTTGAGTTTCCCTTATGCTGTTGCTTTGGTTGGTTTCAAACGGAGCAGGGCTGTCTCCATCAAAAACTTTCATCTACCGTGAAAAAGCGCACAGCAAACGACGCTCTAAACTTTCCTTGTCCAAACAAGAGTCTATTTCTAGCGACCAAGAGCGTATTTTTAAACCAGTCTTTCCTGTAGCCGGTTGTCCAAAGTCTCTATCCTGCCCACAGGTTCCCTGCGACTCCAGACATTCCCCTGGCTTTCTTATCCCTCTCCCCCTTTCAAACACGATTCAAATTCCTCAACTCAAGTTCTTTCCACCCTCCTCCTCATCCTCCTCCTTCTCCACAGTCTCCCTCCTTTTCTCAAAGGATGTGAGAAACTCTGCGGCATGCTGATTGTCTCGGCCCAATCTCCCATTCGCTTTTTAATTACACAGTGATGCCCTGAAGTTGTAAATGTCTCCGTAAATCAACAGTTTCGCGCTTGAAACACTGTTTCAAACACAAGCCTGTGCATTTCAGTGTGTGTAACATGACAGCATCATGTACATATATATAATGTTACAGACCTGGCTTTTTAATAATAAACTTTTTTCTTTTTTTCCTAAGAAAAATATATTTTTTATCCCGCTGTCAAAGTTGATTGCTTATCCACATCTATTGTTTTTCTGTATACTGTTTTACAATAATTAAAACATATAAATGTTTAAAAGTACTACTATTAAAACACCATATCCAGGTTTAGCGGGATTTGTTATTAATTCTTCATTATCTTGCTGCTGTTTAAAACATTTGAATATGTCGATTTGTTATTCCAACCAGTCAAAAGCAAACGGGATGTCAGCAAAAATGCACAGAAAAATATTCAAACTATTTTTGTTTGCATTTACTCCATTGTACACAAACAGAGCCACCATCACGATGTCTGGGAATTTGTTTGAAAATCCGGATTCAGTCATAACAATTTGAAGGACTCTCAGCTGTAGTCTAAATAACTTTCCTTGATTCACATCTAAGTTACTGTTGTAGATCGCGATGTCTGAAGTGTGTTCTGTGTGTGCGTGAGGAAATGCTTCTTGCTGCGTGAGAGAAGTCCCTGCAGGGTTCACATATCATTCATGAATGAATTGATTTGCTGTGTATATTTCTGTTTTTTTTCTTCACTGAAAACAATGAGAGGGGCTGGAACTCAGGTTGCGAAGAACTCAGTCCGACTGCCCCTTTAAGAGTAGCTCTGCGGACAGTGTTGTGTTCCCAGGGTTTTTAATGGAGACAGAGAGCCACTGAGAAAGACCCCATTGTATATTCTCTCCTTTCAATCGGGGCTTGAGCAATGGTGCTCTCACTGCTCCCCGATAGAAGCACAGAGTGGAGGGAGGGAAGAGGGTCGCAGAGGGTGGTCCTGCATAAGAAAGCGGGGCGTTCAACTCCAAAACACAAAGTTTCGGGGCTAGTTGGACCTGGAAGGAGTGAATGTTTGGGTTTAAAGGGGGAGGGGCATCAAGGAGTGTTTAGGTTCAAGTCACGCTAAAATCCAGGAAACCTGATTCATCACACACCAAGACCCAAAGATTTAAAGACTTTTACACGAAGCTCAAGTGGATTAACAGAATTAAAAGCGAATGGTCTAGGTTATAAAACAAACTATATGGGCCCCAGCTACTCACAGAGTAGTAGGCTACTGCTGAGCTCATTTCCCTGATAATCTCAAATGCTTATTAACAAAACAACCTGTCTGAAAGAAGAGTGTCTATTGGCTGGAAGACATGAGAAACACCTTCCTGCTACTCTCCCAGCTACACATCCCCCCGGTGGTGCTGATAATGAGCCGAGGGCCCTTTTTTCCCCTTCTCCTTACTGCAGACTTGACAGCCAAACTGCTCCATTGAACCCTGATGATTCATTAAAATAAACTGTAGTGACTGACTGCCT
Source organism: Oreochromis niloticus (assembly GCF_001858045.2). Lineage (NCBI taxonomy): Eukaryota > Metazoa > Chordata > Actinopteri > Cichliformes > Cichlidae > Oreochromis > Oreochromis niloticus. The sequence continues at coordinate 33,641,868 of NC_031979.2, forward strand.
GAAGTTGAAGTCTCTTATGCCCCCTGCTGGGGACATTGTTCAAACTGCAACTGAAATCATGGAAGAACAATCAGTCCTGAGAAACTCTCTGAACAAACCTAACTGAAGACTGATCATTTAAAGGTGGTTAGTTTAGGCTCCTGACCCAAACTGACCTCCTCATCGGTCAAACCCATTGGTGTTTTTGTTATGACTTGAGTATAGCCGCCAATGGATCTAACACCGACATTTGCTGATAAATCTGAGCTATACAAGATTGTTGTGTGAGCTCAGATTCAGCCAAATGTACAAAACCTATTGGGAAAACATTTCATTTGAGCGGGGCAGCAATGCCTAACATAGTGCAAAAACAACACAAAAGCATAACAGGGTGAAAAGGCGATGTCCTCAAATAGTAGAGTCAATCCCCTGATTTAAATCAAATTGAGCTGCATTCGATCAGACTGAAGACAGACGGACTCAGCAAAAAGCAGAAGGTGAAAGCTTACTTCAGCCATAGAGTGTAAAAGATTTTATACTCAATACTTGATATGATGATTTTTTCTACACTCCCAAATAATTTGAAAGCACAATGTAATCAATATTCTTCTATCAGTACTGATATCATTTTTTATTTTAAAGTTGACTAAACCGGGCCAAAAACACCAGATATTATTACTTCATGTTTGTTCTTTGCTCTGAGAGGTGTGCAGCAAGATTAAACCTTGCAATGAGAGCTTTGTGCTGTTTTGTGTTCATCTCACTGGTGATATTAGCCAGTAATAGGAACACTGAAATAGCAACAGACAGCAAAGCAAATGACATCTATGTGCTACAGTGTAAGATCCTGTTTTTCTGTCACACATAGAGTTCAAAAGGAGGACTGATCTGTCTGATGGGAAAATAAAATTTCCAGTGGGATTATCTGATTTTATGTCATCTCCTGGCTTTGACTAACTCCTTAATAGCTCTGCTTGTCATAAACTTTAAACAGAGACAGATATGTCTGTGAACAAAAACCTAGAGACACGCATGGGCTGCAGTAACAACTTCAAACAAATGCTTTGGCATGTTGGTGATCCCATGTGGTATGTTACACATTACTGTAGGCAGATCACTAAACCAGAGGTCAAAGATTCAAGTCTCATGTATTCAAGGTGTTAAAGGTGCAATATATAATGTACATTGAAGGTGTGTGAATATTTTTGCCCATTTTATTTTCAAATTGCTTGCTGAAATCTGCTTCCTGTATTTAGCCCCCACATCTTTCAGACTACCACCACCTTACAACCCATTTATTGAAGACCGGTCTCATCAAAGCATGAGAGTGTCTCTCTAAGATCCCTCCTGTTACATAACGTCATTCTAACAGCGATTAGCAAACCCAGAATGTCACAGTGAATAGCATTTAATCTCACTTGGATATATGATGATGAAAGACATGTAATATCTTAGAGGTGGTTACTTGGATGGGGCCACATATCCCAGGTTTGAACAGATTAAAATCTTGGTTGGGCCTATCCACAGCAGTGCAACAACAGGCTTCCAGCTGTGCAAGAATAATAATCCCTCTGTTTTAATCTTTTTGAGCAGGAGGTGATCCGAGCCCTTGTTCGGAAGCCATCCAAGGGCGCAGGGATACGCTAAGATACAGGTTTGACAGGTTTACCAGTTTAATGATAAGCCATAATGCACCTCTCATATTTTCTATGAGGAACTGGAAATTGAAGCTTGTGTGTGTATGTTGCTCAGGGAGGGTGTCCAACATGACATCTGGTAATGGTTGCAGTATAAATCATAAATCATCTTTTTGGTGGGATTTATGCTTCGCTGTTATGATTATTTGGGCCTCTTATGCTCATATGATGTTTATATGTGCATAACCAGGCATGGCTCCAATTCCACTCACAACAGCATGGGTTTAAAGAGGGAAGGCCTAAATAGTGGGGATTATTCTCTCTCCCGCTTCTCCCTCTCCCTCTTTCTCTTACCCTATTTTTCAGCATCAGTGCTCTGCCTTTCATTTCAGTTCCTGTTGCTGTGATGACCACAGACATGAGCACAGCAGGTGTTCATCGAGGCTTCCTCAAAAAATATGGTAGGCCTGCTTCTATCCTTTTATCCACAGTAACCCCTCTGCAGTCGTCATGTAAAGTTTGATGTGAATGTTTTGATCTGATTTTGTTTACTGCATCCTTTTGTGCTCATTCTGCAAATTAGGCCAAAGTTAGTAACTATATATGCTTTTTGAAGATCTCAGTCGCTTTGCTGTCAAATATGACCCAACTGTGTCTTCAATTTAGATTTTCTGATTGTCATGCTTATTTTCTCCAAGGTGTAATAAATTCTTAGTGTTTATTCATTTAAAGCCAGTATAGATTATATGGCTGCTGACTTCACAATCGGTGGAAAACAACACTGTCTCAGAACACCAATCCAACTCTTACATGAGCAATGTCAGCCTAAGAGCCAGCCAGTATGATATAATCAATCCCAGATGTGTTTTTACAGAATGACGAGATGGTAATTTTCAAGCCAAGTCATGAACCGGCTCTTGGCCAGCGCCTCTCTTTACTTATATTACATCTGTTTTTTATTGCCCTTGTTTTCATTTCAGAGTGGCGTCACAGTTGATAACAGTTAAGTAGCTATTTTGGTACTTCAAATGTTTTTCTTCCTCTCTTGACTTATGCCGACTAATAGCACTATTAAAATTTAGGGATATTAATCTATAGGTTGAAATCTGCAGTCAAATTAATGTATAGTAAGGTATAGTAAATGCCATAATAACAAACAATCAATGAAAAATTCCTATACCCCCCTCTCTTGCTCGCTTGCAAATCCACCTGTTCAACTTTAATCCTGTATGGAGAAATAAAGTAGATCTTGTCTGTCAACATGTGCTCACCTTCTATTGTCTGCAGTCTAACACGGTCGTGTGTGTCCTGTCTTGAAAACTCTGGAAACTCATTGTTCCAAAAATTTGAATATTTCGGTTTCTTTTTAATACAAAAAAGCATTACATTTAACTCAGGCTGTTTCTATTGATTTTTGATTGTTATGGATCTGCCTTGTTTCAAGGACAAGGTATCATTATTTTTTGTATTATTATTGGTATTGTTGTTGTTGTTTTCATAAGTAATGCTGCGACAACTGACTGTTGTAATTTTTCATCAGTGTGATTTTGAGGCTGCTGTTTGTGCTCTTAAAACCCCCCAAACAATTTATTGGACATTGTTATAGTTGTGTTCATGTCACTACAATAAGTATCCAATTATATCACTGAAACTGACAAAAATAGAACATTTCTCTCAAAGAACCTGCTCATTAAACGATTGTGTTATTTGTTTCAGTGAAGTTAGTGATTACAAGCATACAACCAAACAAACAAACAACACCACTATAGTTCTGGAGATACAATGCCAGGAGTAACATTAGTACTAATACGGAAGTATCTTGATTCATGTTCAATCATCCAGGTAAGGAATTCTCAAAAAGTTGATTCTGTTCATCTGGACGTAGCATTTTTCAGTGCAACAAATGTTTCGTCACTAATCCAAGTGACATCTTCAGCCTCAGCTGACTGCAGGTTTCCTTAACCTTATAAACAGTACATTTCCATAATGACCGGAACAAACAACACTGACAAACAAAGGGAGTGAGATCAGATCAGCTGTCACTGATCAGTGCTATGGTGTACATTTTAGGACATCGTCAGGTCTCAGGAAACCATCATCAGACATCAAATCAAACGGTCCCGGACGTCAAACCATAAACGAAAAACATCACATTCTACTAAAAAACACATACGACTTCTGCCTAAACAGCACCAGACTAAAAAGCCTCAGAAAAACAGCATCAAATGATACGATAAGTGGCAGAACATAACATAACATTTTCTCTGTACTTTTGCTGCAGTTATGTTTTTACAGTTGTTTTTCTGAGACTTGTTTGTCTGATTAGTCAGAAGTCTGATTTAGTCAGAAGGACCTCCTGTTCAACTTGTTTTGGCTGTTCTGGCACTTTTTGATTCATCTCCTATTTATGAGCCTACTTGTACTGTTTTCTTTTTCTTTTTTCTGGAGGCGGCTTCATGTTTAAGCAGTGGAAGGAGAAGTACCTTGTGCTGACCATAGAGGGTAACCTGCTGGTGTGCCGGGATGCAGAGTCCCCTCCAGACCAAGTGGTAGCACTACATAGCAGCTGTGAGTCAATTGCAGAGGGACGAGAAATACTTGACCTGCCCAAGTTGCCTCCAGGGGGCAGGAGGGACTGCTGCTTTGCGCTTATCCTGCCACAGAACAAGTTCCTGCTGCTGCTCTCAGACAACCCAGACGACTGCATGTAGGTCTCTCTCTCTCTCTCTTTATCTCCCTCCCTCTGGAGCTCAGATTTCCTTTACTCCATTCACCATCAGTTGTTTTGCACATGGTGGCATATTTACACACACACATAAATTCAGAAATTTAGGTCCTCTTTGCTCGACTTGGTACCAAATAATTTTACTGCAGGTGATTATCAGACTCACAGTAAAACTTCTTCTGTGCTGTTGAAAAAAATAAAAAATAAAACTTTGGATCTGTTTCAAACATCATGACATGTCATTATCTCTCACAGGCTCTGGTTGAAGGTCATCAGGAAAGTGAGAGAGGTGAGTTAGTTAGCAGTGTTTGTCTGGTCCTACTGTTTTATTTAATATTAAAACAAATTGCGTTCTCTATGTTTCTCAGTGCTAATATGTGGGATTCCTGTTCCACCTGTTTATTTCTGTCATACAATGAAGTTTACTTTTTCCAATTTGCTAGGGTGTCATGTCACCCCTGACACTCCAGAGACAACGCAGCCTCACTCCCTGCATCACAGATAGAGATCCCCTGCCCGACTCTGCCAGTGATAAAGACCCCGGGTCACCCAGGGTTGGTGAGGGCACCCCTCCTCTGAATAGGGTCACTGAACGGGGAGGGTCCTTCAGAGAAAGAGGGCAAAACCAAGGTCAGCTCTTAGGCCATTTGTAATTACTTGACAGTAGCTTGAAGAAAGGTGCTGATTAATTTCACAAAACAGAAAAAACAAGACAAATGAACAAAAACTCTAATATGGTTAATTAATGAACTAATGTATATAAAACGATTTGTGAATAAAACAAATGGGAAGCACATTCAAAAATACACATTTCTGAAGCATTTATGCCTAAAACTACACATTATCACATTACACACCTGTTGCTTTATTACAATTACAACTGCATCTTAATTACTGAAGCTCTGATTAATTTAATTTGCTAAATGTGATGCATTTAGAGAATTCATGTTTCTCTTTTTTCCTTTATAATTTAGTGCTCTGTTGTTCTGAGCATGACAGATGGTGTCCTTAAGCACCTGCAAAGCCCTAATAAAGAGCACACAGAGGCAGAGTTGGGGTTAATCGTGTATTGATCTAATTTTGAGTAATAAAAATATAGCTTAATTGTATTTCTACTGTGTCCCATTTAATTTAAGTAGTCTATGAATATTAAGTCTAGTACACACATATACACTATTGCCAGTAGTATTATAATAGTATTATAGTAGTCAGTTAGTATAATATATACTGTCTGGCTAGTAAATAAGACAAAAAACACATAAATTTGTGAATTTAACAACATTTACATATTTTACAGCAAATGTGTCACGGCGGCCTCTGCGTAGTGTTTCTGTGGCACCACCCCACCGTGTGTCCGACTGTCTTCGCCATGGCAACAGCAGTGATGCCCGGGCAGTGAGGGCAGTATGCTTACTGATGGGAGGTGCAGCAGCCTCCTCTGCTTTGGGCTACCTCAATTCCTGCTCCCCTTCCTCTCCCCTTGCCACAAGACCCCCAGAAATTGCCCACGGCACAGGGGGCTTCTCTGAGCTTTCTGCCGGGGGCTCCTTCCACGCCTGCAGCCAGGATGTCGATTCCCCACACTTTAACAGCTTTGACTTTGAAGGAGACTCCGACTTTGATGCATTTGACTGTGGAGGATTTGCTTTTTAGTTGACAGACCTTTCAAATTCCTTATTCTGATGTTTTTAATATAAGTATGTTGTTATTTACTAATCAGCTGTTGGGTAATCTGTAGGACTAATTTAGCAATTAATAAAGGCGTGCTTCCTGGCTTTATACCAATGCTCCTCAGGTTAATCATAAATAACCTTGACTCCTATAAACACTGTCTGTCTGTGTTGTATCACTTTTTCCATGCCATGGCTTGATGTTAACTGGGCCAGCAGTTTGATTTCAGTCACACAGACATTTATAAGAACATGTTAGTCTCAGATTTGGATTTGTGTCATAAATTTGAGAAAAGATGATCTCACTGAATACTCTTTTTCTCATCCACATTTCTCCCAGTGTCTTCTGCCCTGCTTTTGGAAGTTACCCTTTCACCTATGTGCACAGTGTAATCATACATGGAATGCAGTTTAAAGGTGAACACTGAATAAATCCTTCTGTCAGCATGACTTTGTGTCTGTCTCTCTAGATCAAACTGTTATTTGTTAACTGGCCTAGAACAGCAGTGCAGACATAGGCCAAGGTCTGGGGAGGGGGGATGTTGAAGCAAATGTGTACAAGAGGGGGATTTGCATAACCTGATGATTAACATGCTTAATGTGTGTATCAAGCAGATTATTATAGTTAAGACATTCATTCATTTTTTAATATGAGTATCACTTTTTTTTTATTATATTATGACTGCTTTAAAATATCTAAAGTCTTACTGCTTGTAATTACTTTAATGTGTGACACCCAGGACAAACAGTAAAGTATAACTTTTTCCTGTCAGAGTGATCCACACTGAAAGGAACAAATTGTACCATTTCTTGTAAATCTGATACCAACATGGATAGTTCCTCTTTGTTTAGTTCCAGAGTTATCCAAAAGGAATGTCAAATTTCTCAGTCCATTTTAAGTGAGCTTTGTCTCTGAGAATATGGTTGCATTTTTAGATAATGGTCACCACGGCTTCTTGTTTGCATTATGAACCTTTAACCTGCACTCGTGAAAGGCACACTGAACTGTGTTCACAAACAAAGATTTTTGGAAGTGCAGTGATTTCCATGACAGAGTGATGTATGACTGTTTTAAATGCAGTACCACCTAAAGACCAAAGATCACAGGCAGAAAATATTGACTTTCAGCCTTGTCTGTTGTACACAGAGGTTTTTCTAGATTCTAGGTAGATTCTGTTGATGATAATTAATATAGGTGATGAGATATTGAAAGTCTTCATTATTTTACTTGGAGGAAAATAGATACCATTTTATTACAGATTGTTGAATGTCTGCCTATCTTTACTTCTGAGAAGTTTCTATTTACTTTGTACACAGTATTCCAGTTTTGTTTTTTGTTTTTTTGAGGAACAAGTTTGCACATTAACAATGGGTTTATTAAATTAACTGCCTTAAACAGCCATTTGGCTGTCTCTACTGTGTGTAGTTAAAATGTAATCCAGCTCTTTAAAAAAAAAAATGTTTTACAGTTCTGGAATATTGTTTTCTCTAATATTGTTTGATGTCAAGATTCAATTTTATTTATTTAAGAGACAAATCACAACAACAATCGCCTCAAGGTGCTTTATATTGTAAGTTAAAGAGCTTACAATAATACAGAGAAAACCCCCACAATCAAAAGACCCTCAATGAGCAAGCAATTGACAGTGGAAGGAAAAACTACCTTTTGACAGGAAAAAAAAAAACTTCTTGCAGAACCAGGCTAATCGAGGATCAGCCATCTGCTGTGAGGTTGAAGGAGGCAGGCAGGATGAAAGACACACTGTGGAAGAAAGCTAAGGAATTAATGACTAATGATTAAATGCAGAGTGGTGTATAAACACAAAGTAAGTAAAATAGTTAAGTGAAGAAGAAATGCTCAGTGGATCAAGGAAAGCCCCCAGCAGATTATGCTTATTGCGGGATAACTAAGGGACGATTCACTGCAGCATTTTGGATCAGCTGAAGGGTTCTCGGGAATTTGTGTTTGCTTTGCATTTCCAGCAATCCCACAAGTTTTCTCAGAAAGTTTTCTTGATCTTACTTAAACATCACCCTGGCAATTGCTATTTCCGAGGCAAACTTGCTTTGCTAACTTCTTATTATCTTCTCTTGCTTCACAAGGATCAGGTATTTTGTTCCTATAATCATTCTAGGACCTTAGATATGGATTGCATTGTGTTCTCAAACAAAAACTGTTTCAGAGTAACTGGTTTACAAACATTTATGTTAATAAGCAAAAAATGACATTTAGCGAATCATAAGTTTTTAAATACCAATCTTCAGAAAAGAGAGGAAGTTGAGAATGCTTATATCACATAGCTCTCCTGTTACAGAGCTCACTGTCTCTTCGATCTTTGTCAGAGTGTCTGTCTATTTACCTTGCGTGCACCCTGTCAGTGTGGGGATTCTGTTTACTTTTGCATTGGACTGATGCATTTTCTGGGTTAGTTCAGCTGTTTGCCTTTGAGTCTGTCATTTTAAACCATTTCAAAGAAAATTTATAGGGCATTATGGAATTTTCTACAACTTTGATCTTGGCAGGGCTAATCTTAGCTCTACTGTGGATATTTAATGTAAAAAACAAAACAAACAGGCGTCTACCTCCAGGACCCACTGCACTTCCTTTGATAGGAAACCTTCTACAGATAGACAAAAAAGCTCCTTTTAAAAGCTTTGTTAAGGTAAGTTGGGTCTTGTAATTTGAGGAGAGTAACACACTTTCTTTAAACAGACTGAATTTAACAGCATGTTAACATTTCAGAATCTTTACTTTATTAATCCCAGAGGAAATGATGTGGTCACAGTTGCTCCGAAACAGTAAGAACAGTAACTAACTAAACCAATTTAAAAAACACAATAGGTTTCAAAGTTACAAACTGTAACAAAATAGCTCTAATAAATACAAATATCTATAATTAAAAAGAATCCAGTATATTACACAAAATTAAATATACGTGGTTGTTAGTGAGGTGACCTTCTCATATTAACTGTAATTTGTTTTCTGTACAAGATGTGACACTAAGGGTGTGCAACTACTGCAGTGTGTTCTTGCATAAAACCTTAGCTAAATGCTTATCATCAAAACAAATAACTTTTATTAGTTCAGTGAAACCTATGGGCCAGTGATGACAGTATACCTAGGCTGGCAGCGGACAGTAGTTCTGGTAGGATATGATGCTGTGAAAGAAGCCTTGGTGGATCAAGCAGATGACTTCACAGGCAGAGCACCAACTCCCTTTCTGCACAACCCTAACAAGAAATACGGTAAAGCATGATCACTCAAATATGTTGTCTTTGTCAAGGCACAAGTGATTTTATTTCCTAGTGCTTTAATTCTTTCATGAATCAGCATGGCTTCTCTTCCATTACTTATGGTTGGTTTAACCTTTCAGGTATAGGGAGCAGTAATGGGGAACGCTGGCGTCAGCTGCGTCGTTTCACACTGACCACTCTAAGAGACTTTGGGATGGGACGCAAGGGGATGGAAGAATGGATCCAAGAAGAGAGTGAACATATGAGGGCTCACATGCTTAAATTAAAAGGTGTGGTTTCAGGTGCTGAAAGATCATTTCATATGAAACTGATGTGAAAAGGGCTATTGTGCAATATGCCAAGCAAAGTTTACTATGCACAGCCTATGTACCCATATTTATATAACATTAAACTTTAAAAAAAATAAAATGCTGATAAGTGAAAACAAATGCATACATATTGTGGTATCTGCAACACTATATGGAGCACTATCACCCCTAGTGACCACACCCATATACCTCTGCACACAATTCCACTACAACTCTGGGTGCCCCAAGTGTGCACTCTGCCATGAGAATGCCCTAAATAAACAGACAAAGACCAGTGTTAAAGTCACTGACACATCATGCCGGATTACCAAAAAGGAAACACAATAAGCTGCCTATGAACATCGCAGGACACTATAACACTAATGAAAAGTAATCAGTCTTCAGTTTAGAAAGATAGAAGCATACTACAGTGAGCTAATCCCACTAACCCATTATTCTTCAGTACTGAATTGAAACCCACCACCACCACCAAAAAGAAAATATAACCTACTAAAACAGAGATTTTTCGTGGGCTTCAGGTTGTTAACGCAACAGAATGAACAACTGATGTCAGAAAACATATTCAAATGGATGAAAACACAGTTATTTTGGAAAGCCATGTGCCAACAAACATACACTTTGAATCTTTAAAAAACTAATTAGCAAGGATTAAACCTGTAATAGCTTAAAACTGAGAAGAGCAGACTAAACAGTGGGAAAATCGGAAGTTTGCGTATGTCATAACTAAACTGAGGTTCTTAGTTAATTTGACAGGTGCTTTCCCTTCTCTTCCAGGTTCACCATTTGACCCCACATTCTTATTGAGCTGTACAGTGTCTAATGTGATCTGCTGCCTGGTTTTTAGTCAACGGTTCAGCTATGAAGACAAGCAGTTCTTACGCCTTCTTACCATACTTTCTCATATAGGAAAGCTTAACAGCAGCCCTGTGGGTCAGGTAACTGAAAGTGGGAGCTGACATTCAAAGGGGACTTAAACATTAAATACAAATGCTTTTTAATTTGGCTTTCATAGTTTGCATAAGAATATATACATCAGAGTATTTCATGTATCTTTTGAAAATCCTACTGTAAAAATGACCCAAATAAAGCTTTACAAGAACGTACAGTGGCTTGCAAAAGTATTCGGCCCCCTTGAACTTTTCCACATTTTGTCACATTACAGCCACAAACATGAATCAATGTTATTGGAATTCCACGTGAAAGACCAATACAAAGTGGTGTACACGTGAGAAGTGGAACGAAAATCATACATGATTCCAAACATTTTTTACAAATAAATAACTGAAAAGTGGGGTGTGCGTAATTATTCAGCCCCCTGAGTCAATACTTTGTAGAACAACCTTTTGCTGCAATAACAGCTGCCAGTCTTTTAGGGTATGTCTCTACCAGCTTTGCACATCTAGAGACTGAAATTCTTGCCAATTCTTCTTTGCAAAACAGCTCCACAACTGCCCTGTGACGGCCTCAGAGCTTGTCTAAGAGAATATTGGGAGCAACAACACCATGAAGTCCAAAGAACACACCAGACAGGTCAGGGATAAAGTTATTGAGAAATTTAAAGCAGGCTTAGGCTACAAAAAGATTTCCCAAGCCTTGAACATCCCACAGAGCACTGTTCAAGCCATCATTCAGAAATGGAAGGAGTATGGCACAACTGTAAACCTACCAAGACAAGGCCGTCCACCTAAACTCACAGGCCGAACAAGGAGAGCGCTGATCAGAAATGCAGCCAAGAGGCCCATGGTGACTCTGGACGAGCTGCAGAGATCTACAGCTCAGGTGGGGGAATCTGTCCATAGGACAACTATTAGTCGTGCACTGCACAAAGTTGGCCTTTATGGAAGAGTGGCAAGAAGAAAGCCATTGTTAACAGAAAACCATAAGAAGTCCCGTTTGCAGTTTGCCACAAGCCATGTGGGGGACACAGCAAACATGTGGAAGAAGGTGCTCTGGTCAGATGAGGCCAAAATGGAACTTTTTGGCCAAAATGCAAAACGCTATGTGTGGCGGAAAACTAACACTGCATATCACTCTGAACACACCATCCCCACTGTCAAATATGGTGGTGGCAGCATCATGCTCTGGGGGTGCTTCTCTTCAGCAGGGACAGGGAAGCTGGTCAGAGTTGATGGGAAGACGGATGGAGCCAAATACAGGGCAATCTTGGAAGAAAACCTCTTGGAGTCTGCAAAAGACTTGAGACTGGGACGGAGGTTCACCTTCCAGCAGGACAACGACCCCAAACATAAAGCCAGGGCAACAATGGAATGGTTTAAAACAAAACATATCCATGTGTTAGAATGGCCCAGTCAAAGTCCAGATCTAAATCCAATCGAGAATCTGTGGCAAGATCTGAAAACTGCTGTTGACAAACGCTGTCCATCTAATCTGACTGAGCTGGAGCTGTTTTGCAAAGAAGAATGGGCAAGGATTTCAGTCTCTAGATGTGCAAAGCTGGTAGAAACATACCCTAAAAGACTGGCAGCTGTAATTGCAGCAAAAGGTGGTTCTACAAAGTATTGACTCAGGGGGCTGAATAATTACGCACACCCCACTTTGCAGTTATTTATTTGTAAAAAATGTTTGGAATCATGTATGATTTTCGTTCCACTTCTCACGTGTACACCACTTTGTATTGGTCTTTCACGTGGAATTCCAATAACATTGATTCATGTTTGTGGCTGTAATGTGACAAAATGTGGAAAAGTTCAAGTGGGCCGAATACTTTTGCAAGCCACTGTATGTTGCTGTGCTTCCTTACAACAGATGTACAACCTCTTTTCAAAACTCATGGACCATCTTCCTGGCCCCCACCACAAAGTTTTTGCAGAGTATGAAGAGGTGAGAAAGTTTATCAAAATGAAGATCCAAGAACACAAAGACACATTGGACCCCAGCTCCCCACGAGACTACATAGACTCCTTCCTTATTCGAATCAATCAGGTTGGAAAATTTAAGCATAATTTATAAAAGAAAACTGAAAACTACTACTACTGTGTTTGTTAATGTAAGCAATTAATATCATCTAAAGTGCTAAAAATTACATTCTTGATTTTGCTATGTTCTGCATCTACATTACCTAAGCAACTGTATGGACTTTTGTGTAGCACCAGCAGTAGCTTAAAAAAAATATTGTGTGGGAGATTTTCGGTCAGCTTCAAAGCAATTCTTGTACATCATCAGCTGACTCAGGAAGGGAAAGGGGTGCTTTACTCATATAGTACATATAGTGGATTGTTGCAGACATTAACTAAAAAAATGGACCAGTGGAGGCAGGCATACTTCGAGGATCTCAATCTCACTGACATGTCTTCTCTAGAGGACATAGAATCTGGGGACGGAGGGTCTGAAGTGATTGAGATATCTCAACAACTAATAGGTGAGGCACCTCAGGGATTCACAGCTTTATTGAGATCTGGGCCAGAGTTGCAAACTAAGGTGATGTTTCCCCTCTGCAAGCAGGTTACTGTGTTCCAACTATAAGGGCATTATGCTTCTCAGCCTTCCTGGGTCTGTGCAAGGGTACTGGAGAGGAGAGTGTCTGTTAGTTGAACCTTGGATTCAGGAGGAACAATGCAGCTTTTGATCTGGTCATGGAAAACTGGACCGCCTCTTTATCCTCCCAAGGATGTTTGAGTGTGCATATGATTTGCCCAACCACTGAACTTGTGCTTTGTAGACTCCCAATTCATAATCTGTTTGAACTGCTCCCATCAGGCAATAGATGCAAAAGCATCAGAGCAAAGACTAATAGATTAAATAGCAGGTTTACCCTGTAGCTGTTGGGGTACTGAATTACAGAATTACAGTTGTATTTATTATTACTGAATGACAGTGTTCTACCTCTTTTTTTTATACTTTGTTTGTAATTATATATAAACGTTCTTCTCTTGACAACGCATGGATTGAACTTATTTTGTTGTACATGTTACAATAAAGATATTATGATTCTCTGATTCTGATTCTGAGAAAAATGACGACTTTCTTCTCTCAGGAAAAGGAGATTTCCACAACTGAGTTCCACTATGACAATTTGGTCTCTACAATAATGACTCTGTTTCTGGCTGGAACACAGACCACCAGCTCCACCCTGAGATTTGCTCTTAGCGTGCTGATTAAATACCCCAAAATACAGGGTAAGACCGGGAATTTAATTTACAAGCCCTTTATGGTCTATAAGTCCAGTGGTGGAGGTATAAAACAGATCAGAGTGTTAATAATTTCTGCTTTGCTATTTTTAGAGACAATGCAGCAAGAGATTGACAGTGTTACTGGAAAAGGCCGTTGTCCCAGCATGGAGGACAGGAAGTCCCTCCCTTTTTCACTTGCTGTCATCCATGAAATGCAGCGTTTTCTTGACCTTGTTCCTCTCAGCCTCCCTCACTACACACTGAATGACATATCCTTCAGGGGTTATACAATCCCAAAGGTATTCTCAATTCCAAGATCTCATGTGTATTAAAGAATCTATTGTATATCAAGTCAGAGAATAATGTTGAAAGCAGCAACACTAACAAGATATATGTTTTGAATAGGACACTGTAATTATTCCACTGTTGCACTCTGTGCTAAAAGAGGAAAAGCAATGGGCCACTCCCAGGTCCTTCAATCCCCAGCACTTCCTGGACAATAATGGCAGCTTTAAGAAAAGTCCTGCATTCATGCCATTCTCTGCAGGTAAAGAGTCAACACACAGTTATTGATCATCCAGTTTTTTTTGTTTTTTGTTTTTTTTTTGCATGTTGACATCATTTTGTGCCAAATATCTTGATATTTACATTGAAAAGCAGTTATTTTTAATCAGAGTCCTTTGTGTATCTCTACAGGGAAGAGAAACTGTGTCGGCGAGTCTCTGGCCCGTATGGAACTTTTTATTTTCATAGTATCATTGCTGCAGGATTTCACCTTTTCCTGTGCTGGAGGCCCTGACAGTATAAACCTCATTCCAGAATATAGCAGTTTTCTTAATGTGCCCTGTAGATACCATATCATGGCCACACCTCGTTGAAAGAGATCATTTTTTCAGACCGAGTTATAGTCTGGTTGAAGCACTCTAATAGATTTCTTCATCAGCTTCCTGTGAAACAGTGATTTGATGTTTATTTTACAGTCAATTTGCTAGTACCTCACTGATGTAGTAAACTAGACCATTACATGCAAATCTTTCACCTCGTCATAACTGTGATTTCTGTTTTTTGTCATGTATTCTTTTTCTTTAATGAATTATTGTTTCTTGGATTAATTGGACTGTTTTTTTCTATATGCAACAAATATTACTACTATCTTTAACTAATAACTACTATAAATGGCTTTACACCTGTCAACAAATCATAAAAGCCTTTATGTAAATACTCAGTCTCATCCTTGCTGTTAAAACTGTACAAAAAACAAAACAAATACAAGGACTTCAACGTGAATAAATTAAAAATTGCTCGCCTGTCTGAAATGTTGCTTCAAAATTAAAATCTTAGTATTTGCTTTAATAACATTCACTCCAGTGATGCATTCAGTTTCCAAAAGTGGAGCACATTATTAACACAGCTGGTTTTCTGCAGAGATTATTTTAAGCTTGTCACAGCGGGGTACAGCGGTATGTTAGTAGGATGGACCCAAAAGCAGAACACAGGAGGAGACCGTACTGAACTTTAAACTAAGGGCGAGCCTTTATTAGGGCTGATAACGAGAATGCAGAAATAAAGCGAATGTGAATGAGTAAACTAAACTTAAAACCTAGACTGGAAAAACTAAGTATAATAACTGTGTTGACTATGACTAATGTGACATAAACATAATACTGACCAGGTACATGCAAGAAACTATGAAGTGAAAACATGAAACATGAACATGACCAGGCAGAATTATGGAAATCCATTAACCTAACGTGACGTAGAGATACTACACACAGAAAACCTTTTAAAGAGTGAATGAAACACAGACTAAATACACACAGGAGGTGATCGGGGAAGTGGAAACACATGGGGAAACAGCTGACTGGAGTGAACATAATGACATCACAGGGGAAGAGTAAAACTAAACACACTGAACAAAGAAACACAAGACTTTCAAAATAAAACAGGAAACATGGAGAGATGTAGACATGACAACACAAGCTTGACAAAATGAAACACGCAGACAACAAATACATGAGACTAACACAGATGAATAGGTGAAACATCAAATACTAAACTCAAGGCAAACAAATAATAATCCTATAACTCAACATTATCTCAAGATATAACATAAGAACTCGAAACAAACTGAAAGCACTGGGTCACAAACCCAGCCCCTGACAGAGCTCTTTTTGGGATAATATAGCACATTTTAACTACTCCACAAAATTCTTTGGGGTAAACACACAAGAACCCTGCAAAGAGAGTCTGAGGTTATCCTCTCTCTTGCCCTTTGACAGTTGAGATGGAACCAGCACCTTGTGACACTAAGTGGAAAGGAAAGTAGATGGTTGGAAGCACCAACTATGTATCCAACTCCAGTAGTGCTGGCGGCCAAGTCAATTCCATGCAGACTGCATAAATGATTACAGTGTGTTTCTGATGTGTTCAGGGGTAAATACATTAAAAACAAACAAAAGAATTAGATCAGACATAGATATAGACTTCATTAAACCCACAAAGGGGAAATTCGAGCAGCACGTGGGTCAGGAAGAAAAAGGGAATCAGAATTATGTTAGAAAAATAAAAATAGTGTAACTAATGCTAGGAAACAAACACGTTTATAAATAGCTCGCGAAACAAACATTATTTTATGGCAATAGATTAATTAATTTTCGGAGAAGTAGTTTTCTGGAAGCTCAGAAAAGCCATACAAAATGGTGGTGGATAACTAACCGGACATAGTGGTGGTAGACAAACAGAAGAAGACGGCTCCGAATGACAGCAACAACAAGAAGATGGGACATGAGAAACTTGAGAAATACCAAGGGCTCAGAGAAGAGCTCGAGAAGATGTGGAGGGTAAAAGTAACAGTGGTCCCAGTGGTAATCGGAGCCCCAAGCTAGGCGAGCTCCAGGAGATCCCAGGAATACCATCTGAGATCTCTGTCCAGAAGAGCACACTTCCTAGGAAAGATACTGCGCAGCAACCTGAAGCTCCCAGGGCTCTGGTAGAGGACCCAAGCTGGAAGGATAAAGACTGCCCACAGGGGTGAGAGGGGATGTTTTTTGTATATATATGGGGTAAAAATTACATTTAGTTTTTTCTTTTGATGCGACACACCCTAAAATTCCATTTTTGACGAATAAACCCATTTTGTCATGAGATGAAGGGGTTTTAATTTAACAAATATGCAGAACTTTTAAAATGCCAAAACAAAAGCATATTTTATGTTTTCGTCCATAATATCAAAGCCAAATAAGAAAATGTTTCACAGTAAAGAAAACATAATAAATTGAAGGTTAACAGAAAAGAATGGTTAATCAGTTAGTTTACCAGTGTCATATTCCATGCTTACGCAAACTCCCTGTTAAATATAAACACATCTTTTAAAGAACAGTGACTATAATATATATGATTGTCCTGGGTTTTGGAGCCAAGCTTTTGCGTTGTTGGCATATTAAGTTCTATTTTTATTACAGTTTGATTTTGATTCATCCTGTCCTATTAGTATAGTTTTACTCTTAGTTAGACTTTGCAGTCTTAATCCCAAATTATATTGTCTTTGAGTTCTCCTTCCAACAGGGCTCTCTGTTGCTTTATTTGTGTAGTTGTAGTGTGAACTTCATAGCTCTCATAACACTGAGTCTTGTTGAAATTTCTTTTTGCTTCTAGTTCCTTGACTTGCTGCTCTCTTGTATTTTTGTTTATTAATTTATAGTTTTTATATTATATAGAGCAGGATGGAATCTTGTGCAACTGTGATCTTGGCAGGTTTAATCTTAGCTCTGCTGTGGATGTTTAATATGAAACACAAAAGGAACTGGCATTTACCTCCAGGACCCACTGCATTTCCTCTCATAGGAAACCTTCTACAAAAAAGCACCTTTTAAAAGCTTTGTTAAGGTAAGATTTTACTTTAGTTTAAAAATATTTGTGCTGTTTTTTAAGTTGTACAATCATTTATCTCATAATCTGAAGAGAGTAACACACTTTCTTCAAACACACTGAATGTAACTTTAACAGTATGTTGGCATTTAGACAAAACTTTAGCTGAATGCTTATCATTTAAATGATTCACATATCTTTAGTTCAGTGAAACCTATGGGGCAGTGATGACAGTATACCTAGGCTGGCAGCGGACAGTAGTTCTGGTAGGACACGATGCTGTGAAAGAAGCCTTGGTGGATCAAGCAGATGACTTCACAGGCAGAGCACCAACTCCCTTTCTGCACAACCCTAACAAGAAATATGGTAAAACAAGATCACTCAAATATGTTGTCTTTGTCAAGGCAAAGTGATTTTGATTCCTAGTGCTTTAATTCTTTCATGAATCAGCATGGCTTCTCTTCCATTACTTTGGCAAGTGGTTTAACCTTTCAGGTATAGGGAGCAGTAATGGGGAACGCTGGCGTCAGCTGCGACGCTTTACACTGACCACTCTAAGAGACTTTGGGATGGGACGCAAGGGGATGGAAGAATGGATCCAAGCAGAGAGCAAACATATGAGGGCCCCAATGCATAAATTAAAAGGTGTGGTTTCAGGTGCTGAAGGGTCATTTCACATGAAGCTGATGTAAAAAGTTTACTATGCACAGCCTATGTACCCATATTTATATAACATTAAAAAATAAAATGCTGAAAATTGAAAACAAATACATACATAGTCTAGTATCTGCAGTACTATATGGAGCACTATCGCCCCTAGTGACCACACCCCAATACCTTTGCACACAATTCAACTACAACTCTGGGTGCCCCAAGTGTGCGAACACTCTTGGATGAGAATGCCCTAAAGAAAGAGACAAGGACCAGTATTAAAGTCACTGACACATCATGCCAGATTACCAAAAAAGGAAACAAAATAAGCTGCCTATGAACATCACAGGATACTAGGATACTAATCACAAAAAAAGCATACTCCAGTGCGCTAATCCCACTAACCCATTATTCTCCACTACTGAATCGACCACCACCACCCAAAAAGAAAATATAACCTGCTAAAACAGAGATTTTTCGTGAATTTCAGGTGTATTCAGCTGTTGCTAATTGGCCACACCTAGTCAAGTGTGGATAAAAGCATACCACACCTGAGGCAGGCTTTCAGAGGAGGCTCACTAGCCTTTGCCTTGGTGGTACCAGCCATTTCAGCCAACCTCCTATGCCATTTAAGATAAAACCTCTTCTCACTGGAATTTTTATATTCATCTCCTTATTTATGATGCAGCTTTTGAGCCGCGTTGTAACATTAACACATAAGGATGCAAAACTGATATCAGAAAAAAACAGTCAAATGCATAAAACACAATTTTCTTGGAAAGCCATGTGCCAACAAACACACTCTTTGAATCTCTTAAAAAAAACCTGATTTGCCAGCGCCAAACTTGTAATAGCTTGAAAATGAGAAGAGCAGACTAAACAGTGGGAAAGTCGGAAGTTTGTGTCTGTCATAACTAAAGTGAAGTCCTTAATAAATTTGACAGATGCTTTCCCTTCTCTTCCAGGTTCACCATTTGACCCCACATTCTTATTGAGCTGTACAGTGTCTAATGTGACCTGCTGCCTGGTTTTTGGTCAATGGTTCAGCTATGAAGACAAGCAGTTCTTGCGCCTTCTTACGATACTTTCTCATATAGGAAAGCTTAACAGCAGCCCTGTGGGTCAGGTAACTGAAAGTGGGAGCTGACATTCAAAGGGGGACTTAAACATTAAATACAAATTTGATATTCATATTTTGTATAGGAATATATACATCAGAGTATATCCTGTATCTTTTGAAAATCCTACTGTAAAAATGACCCAAACACAGTAAATGCATCATTGTCTTTTCACATGACTGTATTGCGCTATGCTTCCTTACAACAGATGTACAACCTCTTTCCGAAACTCATGGACCATCTTCCTGGCCCCCACCACAAAGTTTTTGCAGAGTATGAAGAGGTGAGAGAGTTTATCAAGATGAAGATCCAAGAACACAAAGACACATTGGACCCCAGCTCCCCACGAGACTACATAGACTCCTTCCTTATTCAAATCAACCAGGTTGGAAAACTTAAGGATAACTTATAAAAGAATACTCAAAACTACTACTACTGTGTAGTATATTGTAGAGTATGTATATGCTTAATTTAGCTATGTCTGATTATAACACTCCTCTGTGAATTGTCATTTTATTGTGGTGGAAAGGTTTGTATGTTGTTGGGGGAATTTCTTTCTGACAGGGTCTCCCAAGGAAAAGTGGTCCTGGGTAAGGGACTAAATGAAAACCGATTCAGATAACCCCGATAAAGGCTTTTGGTACAAGAAACATTATCTTTCTAGTGGGTAAGGAGCATGATGTTAAGTTAAAAGACCCCCAGCTATAGGTGGTCAGACTTATTTCAACACATCGCATGGGCTCTGGAACCAAACTCTTGTTGAGCGTCTGGACTCAGTTCCAATCTGGAGTTGCTTGAGATGCAACAGGAAGGGGTCAGTATACTTGTATCTCCTCAGTTTTCTGCCTGCACTTTGGAATTTTCTCTGGTGGACAAGAGAGTTGTTTCCCTGCTCCCTGAGGTCAGGGAGTTGGCCCTGACACTTGTTTGCACTTATGTCCTTAACAGTTCACTACCCAGCTTTTTTTTTTTATGTCAGTGAGGGAATGGAAAGTTACCAGACTAAAAACTTTATCGTCAATAATGGGGGGAATGCAACACTGACTTGGACAATCACACTGAGATCTGGAGGAGTGTGCCTGGGAGGAACGCCAATTTGAACCTCAGTGGTGGTCTGTTATTGGATTTCTGTTCTGCCTCTATTTTTCTGTTTGCCTATAATGAACACTGTGTTCAAGCGATAGTTGTTGATAAGACCACGTGGCACCAGGACACCGTAGGTTGAAGGGGAATGATGAGTTTTGTTATTGCATCAGATCTGTGGCCATATGTCTTGAACCCTCAAGTGAAGAGAGGAGATGAGCTATCAACTGAACATTTCCAAGTGATACATTAGAATCCGGTGGCGAGGGAAGATGTTGAACAGATCTGTAAAAGTGTATACTAAGGGTGTGCTGGAAATGTCTGACAGAAGCCCTGGTCCTTGAAATCTTCAATTCATACAGCATTCTGAAGGAGGTTTGGGACATTGTGCCATATATACTACATTTATTAATCATAAAAAGTTGATTCTGTTCATCTGGACGTAGCATTTTCAGTGAAATGTTTTCCCACTTACAACATTATCTCTGGATGATAAGAATCAACTTTTTGAAATTTCCTCACCTGGATAATTGACCATGTGTTAATGTAGATCTATGCACTATGTTATGAACCTACATTGCCTATATGAACCTTTGCCTGTGAGTGGAGGGTAGCAGTAGCAGTAGCTGAAGAAAAAACTTGAATGTTGGAGTTTAGTGAGACTATGGAGCAGACTTTCGGTCAGCCTTGAAGTTATTCTCGCACATCATCAGCTGACTCAGGAGGGGAAAGCGGTGCTCTGCTCATATAGTATATATAGTGGATTGTTGCACACTTTAACTAAGAATATAGAGTGGTCGAGGCAGGCATATGCCAAGGATCTCCTCAATCTCACTGGCACGTCTTTCCAAGAGGAAACATGATCTGGAGACAAGGGGGACGACTCGCCCATCACTGAACGTAATCAAATGGGTTATAGAAACGTAAATGTCAAGAGATGTATTCTAAAACACTTCTTCAGTTGAGAATCAGAGAGGAGAAACACAGTTTTACTTGTATACAAGGGCAGCACAGAGCACCTGCAGTGAGAGTGAGGGCTCTGTGACACGCGCTCTGAGACTGCCCTGGTCTTTATTTATACATCAGTGGGTGTTTGTTCCTTACATTTGAATGTGGATGTTTAGGTGTCTGTCTGTGTGTGTGTGACCCCATAAACGACTTCCCTAAACCTGCTGGTCTGGAAAATCCAACAGTTCATCTATATGTAAAAAAGGCACTTAGACTAAAACTGACATAGCTACGTTTATCCGACCGTAAAACAATAAAAGAAGGTACAACCTTTCCCATGCTCCTAGGATGTGGGCGGGTGAATGCCAGAACACTCTGGAATGCACACAAACCTCCTAGGATGAGACAGTCTTTCAATATACCATCAACTACATACTTCTAAACACAAATGATTACATACAGCATTCTACCATAAGTAAACTTATATTATTAAAAGATTATACTGACTACTAAGTACAATTTTATATTGACAGTAAACCCCACATACAGTAATGATTTCGCGTATGCAAAGTTTATAGGTGTCATCCCACACACACTGGAAAAAAAAGGGAAAAAGGGCCAAATTACAGGAGTTGGCCATCTGAGGGGCATGTGACTGCAATGGAGGATAGTCTATAAGATATCAAGCTATTCAGATGTTCAGATATTGAGATGTTCAGTTTGAAGCCTTTGAGACACTTTGAGGTCCTTAAGATTTTCTTTTTCTTTAATATATCTTGAGATGTTTTAAGTTTTAATTTCAGTTCAGTTATGCACTTAAAGCACAAGCACTTTTTCAGTAACTTATCTTTCTTGTTGAACTGTGCTCCAAATAAAGAACTTTGTGTTGACAGGATTGTTAGTTAATCAATTACAAATGCAGCGTTCGATACTGTTGACCATAATATCCTATTAGCGCGATTAGAACATGCTGTAGGTATTACAGGTACTGCACTGCAGTGGTTTGTATCATATCTATCTAATAGACTCCAATTTGTACATGTAAATGGAGAGTCCTCTTCACACACTAAGGTCAATTATGGTGTTCCACAGGGTTCAGTGCTAGGACCAATTCTATTTACATTATACATGCTTCCCCTAGGCAGCATCATTAGAAGACATAGCATAAATTTTCACTGCTATGCAGATGACACGCAGCTCTATCTATCCATGAAGCCAGGTATCACAGACCAATTAGTTAAACTGCAGGAATGTCTTAAAGACATAAAGACCTGGATGGCCGCTAACTTTCTGCTTCTTAATTCAGATAAAACTGAGGTTATTGTACTCGGCCCTGAAAATCTTAGAAATATGGTATCTAAGCAGATTCTTACTCTGGATGGCATTACCTTGGCCTCCAGTAACACTGTGAGGAACCTTGGAGTCATTTTTGACCAGGACATGTCCTTCAACGCACATATTAAACAAATATGTAAGACTGCTTTCTTCCATTTGCGCAACATCTCTAAAATTAGAAATATCCTGTCTCAGAGTGATGCTGAAAAACTAGTTCATGCATTTATTACTTCCAGGCTGGACTACTGTAATTCTTTATTATCAGGATGTCCTAAAAACTCGCTGAAAAGCCTTCAGCTAATCCAAAATGCTGCAGCAAGAGTACTGACAGGGACTAGAAAGAGAGAGCATATTTCTCCTGTTTTGGCTTCCCTTCATTGGCTTCCTGTTAAATCCAGAATTGAATTCAAAATCCTGCTCCTCACATACAAGGTCTTAAATAATCAGGCCCCATCTTATCTTAATGACCTTGTAGTACCATATCACCCTATTAGAGCACTTCGCTCTTGCACTGCAGGCCTACTTGTTGTTCCTAGAGTATTTAAAAGTAGAATGGGAGGGAGAGCCTTTAGTTTTCAGGCCCCTCTTCTGTGGAACCAACTTCCAGTTTGGATTCGGGAGACAGACACTATCTCTACTTTCAAGATTAGGCTTAAAACTTTCCTTTTTGCTAAAGCATATAGTTAGGGCTGGACCAGGTGACCCTGAATCCTCCCTTAGTTATGCTGCAATAGACGTAGGCTGCCGGGGATTCCCATGATGCATTGAGTTTTTCCCTTCCAGTCACCTTTCTCACTCACTATGTGTTAATAGACCTCTCTGCATCGAATCATATCTGTTATTAATCTCTGTCTCTCTTCCACAGCATGTCTTTCATCCTGTTTTCCTTCTTTCACCCCAACCGGTCGCAGCAGATGGCCGCCCCTCCCTGAGCCTGGTTCTGCCGGAGGTTTCTTCCTGTTAAAAGGGAGTTTTTCCTTCCCACTGTCGCCAAAGTGCTTGCTCATAGGGGGTCATATGATTGTTGGGTTTTTCTCTGTATTTATTATTGTGCTATCTACTGTACAATATAAAGCGCCTTGAGGCGACTTTTGTTGTGATTTGGCGCTATATAAATAAAATTGAATTGAATTGAATTGAATTACAAATCAATATTGTCTGTATGGACAGCAATGCCCCCCTGCCCCCGTGGTGGTAAGCAATGCGGTTGAAAAATTTGGGTGCACCTAACTTTTGTGCTGGCGCACCTAAGAAAACAAGTTACGCGCACCAGTGCAACCGCGGCAAAAAGTTAGTCTAGAGCCCTGCAGTTATTTTTAATCAGAGTCCTTTGTGTATCTCTACAGGGAAGAGAAACTGTGTCGGCGAGTCTCTGGCCCGTATGGAACTTTTTATTTTCATAGTATCATTCCTGCAGGATTTCACCTTTTCCTGTGCTGGAGGCCCTGACAGTATAAACCTCATTCCTGAATACAGCAGTTTTATTAATGTGCCCTGTAGATACCATATCATGGCCACACCTCGTTAAAAAGATGATTTGTTCAGACAGAGTTATAGTCTGTTTGAAGCACTCGAACAAGGATGTCTTCATCAGCTTCTTGTGAAACAGTGATTTGATGTTTATTTTACAGTTAGTTTGCTAGTACCTCACTGATGTAGAACACACAACCATTACATGCAAATCTTTCATCTCATCATAACTGTGATTTCTGGTTTTTTTCATTTATTCTTTTTTTTTAATGAGTTATTGTTTCTTGGATTAATTGGACTGTTTTTCTCTACAGGCAATAAATATTACTACTATCTTGAACAAATAACTACTATAAATGGCTTTACACCTGTCAACAAATCATAAAGACTTTTATATATTTACTCAGTCTCATCATTGCTGTTAAAACTTTACACCCCCCCCCCCAAAAAAAGTCTAACAAGGACAAAGTAAAGTTAAAAAAAAATGTTCTCATGTGAAAAAATAGAGGTATATCACATTATACGTGAAAACTTTATTGTTCTAGCAATATACTTTTCATGTTTGTACAATATACTATCATGTTAGTACATTATACTTTCACATTTTAACAACATAATATCACGTTATTACAATATACATAATTATCAGGTTATACGAAAAACCTTTAACGTTCATACAATACAAATATTATATTGTACGAACGTGATAATTATATTGTTTGAACAATAAAGTTTTCACGTTATGACATATCTTATTGTTTGGACATGATATATTCGTTTGCCTTAAAACATAGTGAAGTGGATGACAGTGCAGATCAGAGTGCGAGAACATGGCTTGTTTATCGGAATTAATTAAGTTCTATTTTATGCTTGGATTGAGGCATGGGGAAATTTTGCTGTTACTGAGCAGTTGGGACAGTATTGTGATAAGCATGCAGGCACTCAGAAGAAACCTAAAACGCATGTGGCTGTACTGGAGAAAGAATGAGTCTGAGCCGATTGAGGTGGCACGATTTCTTTTTGATCAACTGGAGGGACACGGGAGGCTCCATGGATACAAACTACACCAGCTGAACTGCATTTACATAGGTTATGTTGTCACACAGAGTACTGCGAGACATTTACTGAAATATCTTGACCCTTATGGGGTTGAGCAATGACGCAGAAATCGCCTAATGCGATGCACATATGTTAATCCTGGACCGAATTTCATGGCATGTTGACTTCTATGACAAACTGAAGCCTTTTGGAATCTAAATAAATGGAGCCATTGATGGCTTTTCCAGAGTTACGATTTGGCTTCAAGCCTATTCAACAAACAATGATCCCAAAGTCATTGCTGGATATTTCATAGCAGAAGTAGAAAAGAAGATGGGCACACCAGCCAGGATTCGCTCTGATTTGGGTCATAATGGCAGAGATGGAAAGATTCTTGCACATGGATTGAAACAGTGTTATTACTGGGTCCAGCAATCACAATCAGCGTATTCAAGGCTGGTGAGCCTTTCTGAGACGGCATCATGGTCAGCACTGGATAAATCGTTTCCAGGAACTAAAAGACAATGACTGTTTTTCTGGATGTTTTTTGGACAAGCAACTCATATTCTTTACATGCCTGAACATCATCGAGGTATGTAACCACGTTTATATTCCTTTATTGAGTCAGCGTGTCTGTGAGTTAGAGAGAAAGAGAGACACAGAAAGAGAAACAGTTCGCTTTCACACCCACCATGCACATAAACCAGGCTTATTACCATTGTGTTCAGGATATGAAAAAATGCATATTTCACTGGCCAGAAACATAAAATCACACTGTCTAAAACAAGTCCATTCAATAATTACTTTAAAATTTCCACAATATACTGTTGTTCTTGTTGTTGAGTATTTTTGATAAACTCTGTTTTTCTGACTGATACTGTGTGGTGCTTTTGGTTATCATGTTGAGCCAAAAGAAATGTGTTCTTGTGAGATTTTCTTTTAAATTCTTAATATTTAACAGGAAGAGCTGCAGCAAGCTGCACATTTGTGGAACACCCACATAATACGCAGAAGCAGAAATGCAGTTGCTCCAAGTGGACGTCCGATTCTCATGTACACCATCCCTAATCTTTTTGAAGGACAGGATCATTGAAAGAGGTTGCTCGGGAGGCAGTGGATGCTTGTAAGCAAGAATGCCAACAAAAAGGACCTTATACCTGTGATGGAACAGTTTTCAGCTTGTGTTGCCTTATAATGTCAGAGAACTTCTTACTTCCACCAAGCACAGCCCATGAATCCATTGAACTGTATCTCTTCCTCAGAGCCTATATACTGAAGGAATTATAAACCTAAAAACATTGGGCTTTGGGAAGTTTTACTGACAATAGAAAAGACAATTATTACTATTTTGTTTTGATTTTCTGTTAAGATCATAGCAAATGAATGTCTAAATATATTTAACCAAATCTATGTTCTCCAGTGAAGAATCAAAATTAAGTCAGGTCCTTGACATTTACAAGTCCCACAGCCCCAACTGCGACTACGGTTCCTGTACTGCTACTTTTTCATTTTAAGCGGAGATCTTTAGTTGCAATGACACTACTACAATCCAGTTTTTGAGAATTTGTATCCTTTATTTTTAAACAAAGAAGGGATTACTTAAGTGTTTTATAATGAAATTGAACCCAATCTGGTTGATTTTGGGATGTCACCTTTTCAATTATATCTTTTTACTACAAAGAGCTTTATAAAAGTAGCATTGCTTTTCTTTTTTTTATATTTTGACTGAGACACTTATGCAAAAAACAGGTGTTTTGTTCAGCCTACCTTGTACTGCTCACACTCTCCATCTGGTTGTTCATGAGGGCCTTCTGTCACAGAGGAGTGTTGCTGATGCAGTGGCAGTTGGCCGCAAAATAGTTGGACATTTTAAACATTCTGCTTTGGCCAGCTCCCGTCTCAAGGACATTAAATTACAGATCAACCAGCCTGCGAAGCGGCTCCAGCAAGACGTTCAGACCCGCTGGAACAGTACCTTTTATATGATACAGTCATGGATCGAGCAGAAACGGGCTCTGGGAATATTTGTGTCTGAATATGGACTCCCTGATACGCTCATGGCTCACCAGTGGACACTGCTGGAGAAGGTGATATCTGGAGAAGGAGAAGGTGAAAGTGATATCTGTTCTTCATCCATTCGAGGAGTTAATTCGAAAAGTCAGCTCTTCAAATACCATTGCCGCAGCCGTCAGTCCAGCAGTCACTCTGCTCCACAGATTTCTAACAAGGGAGACTGATGAGGACCATGGGATCAAAGCAATGAAGGGAACTTTGGCTGCAGCTGTCAGGACGCAATTCACTGATGTGGAGGAAAACCCACTCTATAACATCACCTCGCTACTGTGTGTGACTGTAACTGTGTGACTGTGTGTGAATATAACTGTACGCAACTGTATGTGTCTGTGACTTTGTATTTAAATTTGTGAGACTCCAGCTTTCAGATTGGCTATGTATGTGTGAATATGACTTTTTATGTAACTCTGTGTGACTGCAAAAAATGGTAAGCAAACCTATTGTCAGCTAACTTTTTTCTTTTGCTGTTTTAGATATAAAAATTGTTTTTTACTCCAGCAACTGCTGCAAATGCCAAATTGATGCTGAAACTTGAGCTGCTAAGGTTGCCTGGAGACAAGCAGGAGCATCATGACCTGAATGAACCACCTTCAAGAAAAGCACGCAGTGAACAGCCCACTACTAGTCTGGACAGCATGTTTGATGAAATTGCAGATGAGCAGGCATCAGCATCGGTGGGCAGAGCTGCGGTAAGTTCTAGTGTAAAGTTAGAGACATATCTTGGAGAGGCCGCAATTTTACGAGAATACAAACCACTACAATACTGGATGGTTAATAAAGTGCGGTTCCC
Source organism: Oreochromis niloticus (assembly GCF_001858045.2). Taxonomy (NCBI): domain Eukaryota; kingdom Metazoa; phylum Chordata; class Actinopteri; order Cichliformes; family Cichlidae; genus Oreochromis; species Oreochromis niloticus. Next base: position 33,669,945 of record NC_031979.2, read on the forward strand.
AAATCTGGCTAAACTGGCAGGCAGATACCTTTCAGCACCGTGCACAAGTGTTAACAGTGAAAGGCTGTTCAGCTCAGTGTCACACATTGTGAATGGAAGCAGAAACAGGCTCACAGCTGATCATGGAGAGATGATTCTTTTCATCAAAAAGAACCTACCTCTCAATTTCCCAAAAACAGCTTAGTTCAGAGGTCACACCATTGCTTTCTGACTGAAATTTTTTTGTTTGATTAAAATGTGGACACTCCGCAATAGGTGGTTCATTAATGTTATGTGGATCTGAAAGCTGTAGACAGTGCCAAATAGTTCACTGTTATTCTGTTTGGATATAATATGGACATTGTGCAATAATTTATTAGACGTGTTTATTTTATTCTAAAACCTAATTTTTATTTATTTTATTCTGAACAGAAGTGTTTATTTTTCAATCTGAAAGTTGGAGAGAGTCCCAAATAGTTCAGTGATATTTTCTTTATTACAATGTGGATACTCTGTAATAGGTTCATTAATGTTATGTCTATCTGAAAGCTGAAGACAATGCAAAATACTTTGGCTATTTTGTTTGTTTGTTTACAATATGGACATTCTGCAATAATTTAACAAAAGTGTTTATTTTATTCTGAAATCTAATTTGTATTTTTTTATTCCAAACAGAAGTGTTTATTTATTATTCTGAAAGCTGGAAACAGTGCCAAATATTTCACTAATATTTTGTAGAATTACAATGTGGACATTCTGCAATAATTTAACAGAAGTGCTCATATATTTTACTTGAAATTTTATTTTTGTGGTCATTTTTAATAATATTTTATTTTTTATCGTCAGCGAATAAAATAAAATCTGTCTTCCAATTCATTGCATTTTTTTTGTGTGTGTGGTGGAAGTATCGGGTTTTGTACTCGGTATTGGCAAGTACTCAGATCCAAGTATCAGTATCGTATTGGTTTAAAAAATTGGTATCGTTTCATCTCTAATTCTCATTCATGAAATCTTGTTTTCAATTTGACTAAACACATTGTGCAACTACTATTCACTTTATAGCATTATTTAACGATAAACAAACACTGATAGATGTTAACCTCCCTTTAATTTGTGTTTAAGAAGAAGAAAACACGGACTCTCGATAAACACTACAAAACTTAACTTCTATGCCAATCTTCTGTGTCATTTATTCCATTCAACAATTGCATCAAACACACTGCCTTACAAAAGTTACAAAATGATTGGTGAAAAAGTAAAATAAAGATACTTGAAAAATAAAGATACCTGAAAATGATTAATATTAAATCTTTTGATAAATTACAAAAAAAAGCATCCCCTCTAGCAGACATCTTATATCCTACAGAATTGCACCACAGACCTGTTGAAATGACCTTGAAAGATCGTAAGAACTCTGTAATTATAAACACAGTTCACCTCTTGCTGCCAACCAATATGAACTGATTAAACATGCTTAGTTAACATTTAAGCTCGTTAAACTTTTAAGTATGAAACTTCCCTCCGCAGGGCTCTAGACTAACTTTTTGCCACGGTTGCACTGGTGTGCCTAATTTTTTTTCTTAGGCGCACCAGCACAAAAGTTAGGCACACCCAAATTTTTCAACTGCATCGCTTAACACCAGAGTTTTACATGTGCACTTTTTGGGTGGAAAATTGCTGTCCATACAGACAATATTGATTTGTAAATGATTAACTAAAAATCTTGTCAACACAAAGTTCTTTATTTGGAGCACAGTTCTACAAGAAAGATACATTACTGAAAAAGTGCTTGTGCTTAAAGTGCTTTGGCACTCTTTGGTAATATTGTAGACAATGTTAAACTTAGTCATCACATCGACCTCTTCTGATGACCTGTTTGCTGCTGCCTGTTGTTGAAAGGCAGTGGGGAGAGGGGACACTTGCACAGTGCATTTATCACAACATATAATGTGTTTTCTGGATACACTGTGCTTTTTCAGCGTTCAAAGATTGATGGCTCCATGTCAGAGTACTGGCTATGAATTTTTAGACGGATCAGGCCTTAACTTAACAAAAAGGTTATCAATAGTTCTTTTTGTCTGTCGGGCCTAGGCTACTCACTAGGGCTGGGTACCGTGACTGATTTCTATAACCCATTTGATTCTGATTCACAGGGTCCCGATTCAATTCGATTGTGCGTTTCATTATGTTTCCTGTTTTATTTTGAAAGAGGTCCTGTGTTCCTGTGTTCATTGTGTTTAGTTTTAAGCTTCCCCTGTGATGTCGTTATGTTCATTTGTTTCAGCTGTTCCCCCATGTGTTGCCACTTCTCCTGATCACCTCATGTGTGTATTTAAGTCCGCAGTCTTCCTGTGTTCAGTGTCGCATCCTCCCTCATAGCTGTGTGTGATTTTCCCTGTGCCTTCTTGTGCATTAGTTTTCCTAGTTTAGTTTTGTATTGTTATTTGTGTCCCACCTCACCAGCAATAAAGCTGTGTTTTTTGAGTTTACTTTTCGTCTCTGTGAGTTTGCATTTGGGTCCTTTTCTGCCTACACACAGCTGTTTTGTAACAACACTAAATTTACATGAGCCAGGAAACTGAGCGTGTTGCTCCTTTATTACGGTCTTCTTGACAGCTTACAATTGTTTACAATTGTGGCTTGAATAACTTGATGAAAGGGTGAAACTAAAAAGAAAAAAAAGAAGAAGAAGAAGAAAGGAGAAAAAGAAGAAAGAAGAAGAAAAAAGAAATTAAAATATGATTTAGCTCTTTGACATGTGAAATAAATGCACCAAAGGAAATGGCTAGTGGTAGAAAACATGCATGAAAGTTGCTACTAATGATAAACAGTCATTTTAGCAATCCTTTCATATGCAAATTAGATCGCTAGCATCATTTCTATGTTCATTAACAGCGCTCTAAGCAAAATCAACTTCTAGGATAAGGTTAATTCCTGGTACAAGTACATTCACAAAACAATCTCTAAATCAGCTCTGATAAAACATATAAAGCAAACCAGAACAGTCAATAAACTTACAGCCATTGCTTTTGAAGGTGTAAATAAAGATTCAGGACACAGGAAGTGAAATTTAGACATGGATAAGCAGGTTTTCTGTACAATGTTTTTTTTCCCCAACTGACTGAGGTATAAGCAGAAGTTTGCGCCATCAGAAACTGAATTTGAATAAGTTAAATTCGAAATTTGAATTGCTCAGATTGAATCTGAATTGCTCAACTTGAATAAAAGATTCTAAAACTGAAATTGAATTAGCGTAATTGAAATCCATTGTACCCCCCTCCGTATCCCCCTCGCTACCCCCCTCCGCGAATCGCTACCTTATCGTGGTGGAGGGGTTCGTGTGTCACAGGGATCCCAGGGGCTATGTTGTCTGGGGGCTTTTGCCCCCGGTAGGGTCTCCCATGGCAAATTGGTCCTGGGTGAGGGACCAGACAAAGAGCAATTCAGAAGACCCCTATGACAAGACCATCGAGAGAACAGTTCACCCTGCCCGGGATAGGGTTACCGGGGCCCTGCCCTGGAGCCAGGCCCAGGGAGGGGTGCCCGAGGGCGAGCGTCTGGTGGTCTGGCCTTAGTCCATGGGATCCGGCCGTGCACAGCTCAAAAAAGGGACATGGGCCCATCTTCCTGCAGCCCCACCATCCGCAGGAGAAACCATAGGGGTCGGGTGCATTGTGAGCCGGGCGGTGGGCAGGAGCGGAGGTCCTGGCGGACCGATCCCCAGCTACCAAGACTGGCAATTGGGACATGGAATGTCACCTCTCTGGTGGGGAAGGAGCCTGAGTTAGTGCGTGAGGTTGAGAGGTACCGGCTAGATATAGTCGGGCTCACCTCAACGTATGGCTTGGGCTCTGGAACCAGCCTCCTGGAGAGTGGCTGGACTCTGTCTCAGTCTGGAGTTGCCTCTGGTGAAAGGCGGCCGAATGGACTCCAGCATCTCCATTGCCGAAGCCACTGCACTGAGCTGCAGCTGCAAGGTAGTTGGTGCCTGTCGTGGTGGTAATCCCCGAACCAAATGGTGGACACCAGAGGTGAGGGGAGCCACCAAGCTGAAGGAGTCCTATCGGGCTTTTTTAGCCTGTGGGACTCTGGAGGCAGCTGATAGGTACCGACAGGCCAAGCGGAACGCAGCGTGGGCAGTGGCTGAACCAAAAACTCAGGTGTGGGAGGAGGTCGGAGAGGCCATGGAAAGACTTTCGGACTGCCTCGAAGAGATTCTGGCAAACCGTCAGGCGACTCAGGAGGGGGAAGCAGTGTTCTACCTGCACTGCGTATAGTGTGGGTGGAGCGCTGCTGACTTCGACTGAGAAAAATGTCAGGCGGTGGAAGGGATACTTTGAGGATCTCCTTAATCCTACTGGCATGTCTTCCGTGGAGGAAGCAGAGTCTGGGGACGAAGGGGATGACCCGCCAATCTCTGGGGGCGAGATCACTGAGGCAGTTAAACAACTCCTTGGTGGCAAAGCCCCTGGGGTGGATGAGGTCCGCCCTGAGTTCCTGAAGGCTCTGGATGTTGTAGGGCTGTCTTGGTTGACACGCCTCTACAATGTTGCGTGGGGATCAGGGATCTCAGGGTGGAGATCAGTACCTCTGGATTGGCAGACCAGGGTGGTGGTTCCCATCTTTAAGAAAAGGGACCGGAGGGTGTGTTCCAACTACAGGGAAATCACACTCCTCAGCCTCCCTGGGAAAGTCTAAGCCAGGGTGCTAGAGAGGAGAGTCCGTCCATTAGTCGAACCTCAGATACAGGAGGAACAATGCGGTTTTCGTCCTGGTCGTGGAACACTGGATCAGCTCTTCATCGTACAGTTGCAAAGGTGGATAGGAAGCTTGAATCTGCATTAATGCAAGAGAGTGGTTCAGTTGTAGCAAAGGTTTGCTTCTTTTGTGGAGCTGGGCATATGTTAGATCCTTCATTTGAAGGAAGGTTGCACAGTGAAAGATTATCCTTTTTGAAAGAGAATGCAGTGTGTTTTGGCTGTCTGTCATTGGGCACAAAAGCAAGGACTGTAGGAAACGTCTTCTAAAGTCTGTAATCAGAAACTTACACATGCACTCCAAGCAGAGGGAAAGTGTTTCAGTGCAAACTAAAGGAGAAGGAGAACCACCAGATGAAGGGTCTACGTATTCTGTGCAAAGCAGTGGTGTTACTAGGGCCGGTGAACAAAATTTCTCCATAATACCAGTTAGAGTGAAGTCCAAGAAAGGCAATCAGTCACTGATAACCTATGCTTTTCTAGATCACAGGAGTTCAGCATCATTTTGTACTGAAGGGCTCATGAACAGGCTGAACCTTTCAGAAAGGAAAACACCTGAAAGGGAGTGTTTCCTCAAATGTTTCTTTAGTCACATTAGAGTCAAAGCTTAAGAGAGACTTGCATGGCCAATAAGGACCATGCCATTAAAGGAATTCTCTCAGTACAAGCACTTGACAAGGCAGAGAATGTGGTTCTTTGCTATTGTCACAAAGCGAGATATTCAGATGAGCCAGATGAACCTCCATTCTCTCAGGTAGTAGTAGATTGTTTCGGACCTTTTCAAGTTAAGCGTGGAAGGTGTATAGTGAAGATGCATGGAATTATCTTTACATGTCTGGCGGTGACTGCTGTGCATTTGGAGGTCTTGTCATCTTTGGGCAAAGACTGCTTTATTAATGCGCTCCGATGATAATATCAAGACGGGGTCAGGTATTGGAGATGCGATCTGATAATGGTACAAACTTGATGGTTAGTGAACGTGAATTAAAAGCAGCGAAAATGGAATGGTGGAATCAGGCTCAGATCCATGATGCTGCTGCAAAAGGGCATAAATTGGTTTTTTTAATCCTACTACTGGTTCCCACCATGGCAGGGTTTGGGAACATCTCATAAGGTCTGTTAGGAAGGTGTTGAATTCCATTTTGAAAATGCAAAATTTGGATGATGAAGGCCTTTATACAGTTCTTTGTGAGGCAGAGGCTATTGTAAACAGCAGGCCAATAACCAAAGCCTCTAATGATCCTAATGATTTGGAGGCTTTGACTCCTAACCATCTGTTGCTGCTTAAGGCCACGACCAAGCCATTGATGCCACGTATATTGTCGATGTAGATGGAGGCAAGTGCAGCACGTCTTACCTGTTCGTGAAGCGCTGGGCTAAGGAGTACCTGATAGTGATGTGTCGGCCGCAAACGAAATGACTCCTAGAGCCGGATCTTTGAAGTGAACGACGGGAACTGGCTCCTTATTGGGAGCCGTGTTTCTTTTTTTTCCTCTTTCTCTCACCCTCTCTGTCTCACTTGTATGGGCTCAAATTATGGTCATAAATATTTTGTACTTGTAAATCAGGATTTGTTTGTGTAAAAAGAATTTGTGTGTGCGTAAAAAAGTTTTGTGTGTAGACTTAGCCAAAAAATACGTGTGAAACTCTGCACTCAAGTTTCAAGTTACAAGTACGAATTTTGACCCTATTTTTCTTCCTTTCATCTGATTAGTCAATGTCATGTCAATCACAAATTTAACTATCCAATCAGAGAACAGATGGGTTTGGCTATTGGAGCGGTGCTTTATGGAGCTTTGATTTACAAGTACAAAATATTTATGACCACAATTTGAGCCCATACGGTAGTTACCCTCGCAGTAGCACAGGAACAGAGGAGGAGGGAGAGGGAGAGAAAGAGAGCCAGGGGCAACAAGAAGAGACAACATCATCACATTAGAAAGATATAGTAGTGAAAATGAGTGACACCAAGAAAAGAAGCAAAATCTGGAGCCATTTCAATTTTATTGACAATACATAGGCAGAGTGTAGCGTCTGCAAGAAATATATCATATAGAGCCGGCTCCACAAACAACCTGCACAGGCACCTGAGAACTGTTCACCCATCAGTGCAATGGGAAGATAAAACGCAGTCACTTGAGTGTGATATTAATGAAGTGTGTCTACTGTGACTGTTGCTGCTGCTGCATCTATAGTATCTTGCAGTATACCACCCTAAACCATCCCAGAGCTCTATTAGACAGTTTTTGCAGAAGTCTGTGACCCCCAGCAAGACAGAACTCAATTGATAAAGACCTGTCAAAAATAATTGCAAGAACAAATAGCTCAGAAGTGCATTACATGTGTTTATTGTTGTGTGTCATCTAGCTTACCGCTGCTGTTGGTTTTGGAGCCGCAATAAAACGTTTCACAGTTAAAAAAAAAATCTAAAAAACATAATAAATTAAAGGTTAACTAAGAAGAGTGGTTAATCAGTAAGCTCACCAGTGTCATGTTCCATGCTTACGCAAACTCCCTGTTAAATATAAACAGATCTCTTTAAGAACAGTTTATATGTGATTGTCTTGGAGCCAAGCTTTTGGGTTGCTGGCATATTAAGTTCTGTTTTTATTACAGTTTGATTTATCCTGTTCTATTAGTATAGTTTTACTCTTAGTTAAACTTTGCAGTCTTAATCCCAAATTATATTGTCTTTGAGTTCTTCTTTCAACAGGGCTCTCTGTTGCTTTATTTGTGTAGTTGTAGTGTGAACTTCATTGTTCTCATAGCACTGAGTCTTAGTTGAAATTTCCCTTTGCTTCTAGTTCCTTGACTTGCTGCTCTCTTGTATTTTTGTTTATTATTTTATAGTTTTTATATTATATAGAGCAGGATGGAATCTTGTGCAACTGTGATCTTGGCAGGTTTAATCTTAGCTCTGCTGTGGATGTTTAATATAAAACACAAAAGGAACTGGCATTTACCTCCAGGACCCACTGCATTTCCTCTCATAGGAAACCTTCTACAGATAGGCAAAAAAGCACCTTTTAAAAGCTTTGTTAAGGTAAGAGTTCACTTTTTTTTTAAAAAAAATATTTGTGCTGTTTTTTAAGTTGTACAATAATTTTTCTCGTAATTTGAGGAGACTGACACACTTTCTATAAACACACCAAATTTAACTTTGACAGCATGTTGGCATTTAGACAAAACTTCAGCTGAATGTTCATTTAAATAAATGACTTATTTAATTTAAATGATTTAAATAAATCATTTAAACAATTTACATATCTTTAGTTCAGTGAAACCTACGGGCCAGTGATGACAGTATACCTAGGCTGGCAGCGGACAGTAGTTCTTGTAGGATATGATGTTGTGAAAGAAGCCTTGGTGGATCAAGCAGATGACTTCACAGGCAGAGCACCAATTCCATTTATACACAACCCTAACAAGAAATATGGTAAAGCATGATCACTCAAATATGTTGTCTTTGTCAAGGCAAAGTGATTTTGATTCCTAGTGCTTTAATTCTTTCATGAATCAGCATGGCTTCTCTTCCATTACTTGGAATGGTTTAACCTTTCAGGTATAGGGAGCAGTAATGGGGAACGCTGGCGTCAGCTACGACGCTTTACACTGACCACTCTAAAAGACTTTGGGATGGGACGCAAGGGGATGGATGAATGGATCCAAGAAGAGAGTGAACATATGAGGGATTACATACATAAATTAAAAGGTATAGTTTCAGGTGCTGAAAGGTCATTTCACATGAAGCTGTATACCTATATTTATATAACATTTAAAAAAAAAATAAAACGCTGATAAATGAAAATAAGTTTCCTATGCACAGCCTATGTACCTATATTTATATTACATAAAAAATTTAAATGTCGATACGTGAAAATAAATACATCACTATATGGAGCACTATCACCCCTAGTGACCACACCCATATACCTATATTTAACTACAACTCTGGGTGCCCAAAGTGTACACAGTCTCTGCCATGAGAATGTCCTAAAGAAAGAGACAAGGACCAGTGTTAAACTCACTGACACATCATCCTAGACTATCAAGTGCACTGAACATTACAGGACACTATAACACTAATGGAAAATAATCAGTCTTAAGTTTAGCAAGATAGAAGCATACCACAAGAATCCCACTAACCCATTATTTTCCAGTACTGAATTGACACCCACCACAGCCACCCAAAAAACCCAATATGATCTACTAAAACAGAGTGTTTTTGTGGGCTTCAGGTTGTTAACACAACAGGTTCACAACAACTGATCTCAGAAAACACATTCCAATGCATGAAAACACAGTTATTTTGGAAAGCCATGTGCCAACAAACATACTCTTTAAATCTCTTTAAAAAAACTCACTAAACAGTGGGAAAGTTGGAAGTGTGGGCATGTCATAACTATACTGAAGACCTTAGTTAATTTGACAGATGATTCCCCTTCTCTTGCAGGTGCACCATTTGACCCCACATTTTTATTGAGCTGTACAGTGTCTAACGTGATCTGCTGCCTGGTTTTTGGTCAGCGGTTCAACTATGAAGACAAGCAGTTCTTGCGCCTTCTTACCATACTTTCTCATATAGAAAAGGTTAACAGCAGGCCTGTGGGTCAGGTAACTGAAAGTGGGAGCAAAATTAAAAATGAAATAGAAATGCTTTTTAATTTGGTTTTCATATTTTGTATAAGAATATATACGTCTTTTGAAAATCATACTGTAAAAATGATCCAAACACAGTAGATGTATCATTGTCTCTTCACAAGAATGTATGTTGCTATGCTTCTTTACAACAGATGTACAACCTCTTTCCGAAACTCATGGACCATCTTCCTGGCCCCCATCAAAAAATTTTTGCAGAGTATGACGAGGTGAGAGGGTTTATCAAGATGAAGATCCAAGAACACAAAGACACATTGGAACCCAGCTCCCCACGAGACTACATAGACTCCTTCCTTATTCAAATCAACCAGGTTGGAAAACTTAAGCATAATTTATGGAAGAAAACTCAAAACTACAAATACTGTGTTTATTAATCTAGGTAATTAATATAATCTAAAGTGCTAAAAATCATTTTCCTAATTTTGCTATGAATGATTTTAAACACTCCTCTGTGAATTGTCACCTTCTTTTGGTGGAAAGGTTTGCATGTTGTTGGAGGAATTTGTTTGTGACAGGGTCTCCTAAGGCAAACTTGTCCTGGGTAAGGGACCAAATGAAAACCGATTCAGATAATCGCTATGAAGAAGGCTTTTGGGACAAGGAACATTATCTTTCTAGTGGGTAAGGAGCATGATGTTAAATTAAGAGACCCCCAGCTAGATGTGGTCAGCTTTATTTCAACACATTGCACGGGCTCTGGAACCAAACTCCTTTTGAGGGGCTGGACTCAGTTCCAATCTGGAGTTCCAATCAGTGTACTTGTATCTCCTCAGTTTTTTGCCTGCACATTGGAAGTTTAACTGGTTTACAAATGAGTTGTTTCCCTGCCCCTTCAGGTTGGGGACTGTGCCCTTACAGTCGTTTGCACTTATGTGCTTAACAACAGTTCAGAGTTCCCGGCCTTCTTGACATCAATGGGGGAATGGGTGGTAACCAGACTGGAAACTTTATTGTCCTAATTCTCCTGGTGGCCTACGACTCATCGATGGTGGCTGGGATTACGGCACCGCGGAAAAGGGCTGTGTTTTTACCATCAGTGTTTGGCGCCACAGCATGGCGCTGTCTGCCACCTTGCAGTTTTAAGGCCCAGGGAAACGAGCCCACCAGCGCTCTGTAGCGGCCATGACCGCTGGCAATAAGGAAAGGCTGTTCTTCATTGAGGACTCACGCTTGGGGAGACGTTTTCTGGTTGACTCAGGCTCCCAGAATAGCCTTGGGAACTCTCATGTCGTCTTTACATACCTCCATGATGGTATATAATTTAATCTTAAAAAAAAAAAGGAGAATTCCCGCGTACCACTACAGGGAGCCCAAGTTACCACCAAAGTAAAGGCTTTAAAGTAAAGGCTTCAAAACCAAGTTGATGCTGAAAGTACAAACATCACTAATGTCACAGAACTTTGCCGACATGTGGCCAACAGTAATGTTTTAATGTTCTTTGTTATCAAACATTTGCACATAAATAAGTGACATAATATTCAGTACTTGCTTTTAAAAGTTTACTCTTCTGCTGCCCCACTTCAGCCATCCGCCATTTTTTTTTTTTTTTCGAAAAAATTATCCACACCCACCGACATGCTATGAATTCTGGGATAGGTTGGGCCAAGAAGGATACACCCGACCCATCCTTCAAATTCGGGAAAATGCAGGACACATTTGTCGGCCGCATTTGGACCAACCTTTGAATTGGGACAGCATTTGTTGCGTCGCTGTGACGTAATCAACCTTTAAATGTGGCCTCAGAAGGATGCAGACCCTGAATTGGGACACTTGGGCCATTGTGTTGACCTTTGGCTGCTCGCAGAGTATAGCACCAGCAGTAGCTGAAGAAAAAATTTGTGTGGGAGTTTAGTGAGATCAAGGTGCAAGACTTTCAGTCAGCCACAAAACAATTCTCACCCATCATCAGCTGACTAAGGAGGGGAAAATGGTGCCAGTGTTGCCAACTCCCCAGTAAGGAAAATCGCTATTGGCTGTCCTAAAAGTTGCTAGAAGTCGCTAAATATCGTCATTGCCTAATTTGCATAATTGGTCCTGCGTATGTAATTGTAACAGACACTGTAGGAGACATAACATTGTGGAAGAGGCATAAAAAAAACACCCTAAAAGCATTTAGAATATATTTAGAACTACAAATTAAATTTCTCTTACCAATTATAGTTTTCAATAATTCCAACCCTCCTCCTTTATCTGGACTTGGGATCGGCAAAAGTGACCCGAAATAGGCACTCTGGTGGAATTACTTTTTTGGTGTGTGTGTTTTTAAGTACTTTTAAACCTTGTGATCCACAAAAAGTAACAGTAAAAGAAGTATTAACAATCAAAATGGACAGAGCAAACCTCACTGCAATGACGGGAATGATGAATTTTAGTGCATTGATTTATTTTAGCCAAAGAAAAATGTACATTTACCACTGCTCCCGCCCTGCGTTACAGTCTGGTGGGGTGCAGCAGCTGCTTCGCTCATGCGTGACTCATTTGCGGTTTGCACGCATTGGGGTGAATATCGCCCGCTCTGACATCAGCTGGGGGCGACTGCTGCTTGAGGACTATGTGCCGCCTGTGAGCATTTTGGCATGGGTGAGGTGACCACGGCAGGACCAGCTGCTTGTTGAGTGTAAGAGCGATACGTGCTTTCACATCAAAAAGTCGTCATAAGTCTCCAATAACACCACAAAAAGTCGCCAGATTTGCTGCTAGTCGCTTTTTAGAAAAAAAGTCGCTAAGGGGGTCTGAAAACTCGCTAAATATAGCGACAAAGTCGCTAAGTTGGCAACAATTCAATTCAATTCAATTCAATTTTATTTATATAGCGCCAAATCACAACAAAAGTCGCCTCAAGGCGCTTTATATTGTACAGTAGATAGCACAATAATAAATACAGAGAAAAACCCAATAATCATATGACCCCCTATGAGCAAGCACTTTGGCGACAGTGGGAAGGAAAAACTCCCTTTTAACAGGAAGAAACCTCCGGCAGAACCAGGCTCAGGGAGGGGCAGCCATCTGCTGTGACCGGTTGGGGTGAAAGAAGGAAAACAGGATGAAAGACATGCTGTGGAAGAGAGACAGAGATTAATAACAGATATGATTCGATGCAGAGAGGTCTATTAACACATAGTGAGTGAGAAAGGTGACTGGAAAGGAAAAACTCAATGCATCATGGGAATCCCCGGCAGCCTGCGTCTATTGCAGCATAACTAAGGGAGGATTCAGGGTCACCTGAGTGGTGCTATACTAATATAGTATACATAGTGGATTGTTGCAGACAGTAATCGAAAATATTGAGTGGTTGAGGCAGGCATACTTCAAGGATCTCCTCAATCTCACTGACATGTCTTCTCTTGAGGAAACAGAAGCTCTAAGAGGGTATTTTTCAACAATTCCTCGGCAAGGCCCCTCAGGAATTCAGCCAGAGTTCCTTCAGGTACTGGATGTAAAACCTAATCGAGATCTAGGCTAAAGTGGCAAAGGAGGTAGATGTTTCTCCTCTGCAAGGAGGGGAGCTGGTTAGTATGTTCCAACTATAAGGGGATTCTCAGTCTCTCTCGGAAGGTGGCAGGGTACTGGAGAGGAGAGTGTCTGTAAGTTGAACCTTGGATTCAGGAGGAACGATGCAGCTTTTGTCCTCGTCATGGAAAACTGGACCGCCTCTTTATCCTACCAAGGATATTTGAGGGTGCATGTGATTTTGCCCAACCACTGAACAGTGCTTTGTAGACTTGGAAAAGCCATTCAGCCAAGTCCCTTGGTAGATTGTGCGAGAATTGCTTAGGGATTATGAGGTCAATGATTCTGGTTTTTTTTTATGGACAGAATTTCTAGGTGTAGCAAAGTGACGGAAGGATTCCACTTTGGGGGTCTCACGATCTCCCTGTCTTTTGCAGATTATGTGGTTCTGTTGGTTACATCAAGTGGTGACCTTTAACTTGAACTGGAATTGTTTGTAGCCAAGTGTGAAGTGGTGGAAATGAGAATTAGTGCTTCCAAGTTTAAGGTCAAGGTTCTCAGCTGGAAAAGTGCACCCAAGTGCTGCTAGTGGTTAGCTTTAAGTATCTCAGGGTTTTATTCCCAAGTGAGAGGAACCTAAAGAGAGATACAATTTTCATGTTCTGAAGGCTGGTCTGTGATTGAAATGGGCATCTGTTCATAGTGAGGTACGGAGAAGCACACCCTGCAACCTCGACTTTTACTCTGCCCAACGCTTTCATTGGTTATACCAGAGGTTCCCAAAGTGTGGGGCCTGCCCCCTAGGGGGGCGCGGTATGAAAATTAAAAAAAAAAAGAGCGCTTGGACACTGTGGACAGGTGTTTGACGGGGCTCCCACACAAACGCAAAGCAGGAGATGAAGCATCGCCAAATATGTTTCCAAACCAACTTCCTTCCAAGCCAAAGACAGGAAAATATGGTGAAGCATATCTTCCCTTTGGCTTCACCTGCACAAGTGCCAAGGTAGGTCTCCCCTGCAAAATTAGTTTCCCTGCGTCGGGAGCACGCGCTGTGCTCTCCAAATCACGGACAAACAGTATCCCACATTCTTGATTTTTAGTTCACAAACACTTCTTGTAATAACTAACTACTCCTGACATTTTGGACATGTTACTAACATGTCCAAAGTACGCGCTGTGCTCTCCAAATCACGGACAAACAGTATCCCACATTCTTGATTTTTAGTTCACAAACACTTCTTGTAATAACTAACTACTCCTGACATTAAATGTCAGGAGTAGTTAGTTATTACAAGAAGTGTTTGTGAACTAAAAATCAAGAGCTAACATGATGTTAGCTCTTTATGCAGTAAAGTTACAGTGGGATACAAATAATATCAAATAATATCAGGCTGATCCTGCCATAATTTCCCCCTGTTCAAATCACGGACAAACAGTATCTCACAGTTGTTTATGTGTTTAAACCCATTTTGCACAGAGAGGCATTTTTTGAAAAATGTATTGATAGCAATGTTGAATATTATTACACAGGAAAAAAAAACAACTACACGTAAAATAATTACACCGTGATGCCTCTGCCTTTCTAAATGGAGGGACAGTAACTGCGTGTGTATATGTAAGCGTGTAAAACCTGAAGATAGTCAGATTAACAGTATTTTGTCTCTATCTGCCATTCTGCAATTCATCTCATGCAAACAATAACGTGGCGCACAGCGTGACGTGAAAAAAGGCACATACCTTTGACGTTGCATGACGAACTCTGTAATCCTTGTCCACACGTAAACGCAAAAAAGGAGTTTTAAATAATCTCCGTTTTCGGTGAATCGCAACGCCGTTTACGTGTTGACGAAAAGCCCAAACGCATAGAAACAGCTGAGTTTTCAAAAATACCTGTGTAGGTGTGGACGTAGCGTAAAAGAGTTAGTAGTATATTTTATTACTACCTGTGATTTATTGCCGTTTACTTGTATTTGCTTAATTGTTTACTAAATGTTTGAGGTGTGAAATAGACCGCAATGGAGTTTGTAAACAAAATATGGGTGTGTGTTTGGAGGATGTGTTTGTGGGGGGGGCGCGAACATTTTTCTTGTAAAAAAGGGGGGCCTGGCAAAAAAAGTTTGGGAACCACTGGGTTATACTGTCACATGACGTGAGGGACATAGATGAAGAAAATGACATTTCTTCAAAGGGTGGCTGGTTTCTCCTTTTCGAGATAGAGGGAGGAATCCGTTAATTTTGGAGAAACTCAGAGTACTCATTTGTAACACCTGTCCCACGTTCTATTGAGAGGGGCCCTGGGTTCCTGTTGTTACTTACTACTGATACTCCCTTTTTGATGCTTGTGATCTGAAATGTGTATTAAAATTGACTATATGACAATAAACCCCACACAAGCAGGTCAATTATAAATTTAACTCCACTTTAGTGGTGATTAGTTCCAATAACACAAAAGAAAAATAAGTGACATTAATAAAGTTTGTTGAACAATGACAAAGTATCCAACATCAACTGAAACCAAATAAATAATATGGTAGGCCCACACAGACTCTCACCGACACACACACCTTAACTGCAACAGTCTTTCTCTGTTAACAAACACCTTGTTGCAGGCCTGAGTCATGGCTCGGGTGCACTGGGACCTAAAGCAACATGGCCGCTTCACTCGTTGCCAAGCAGTAAAATAAAAAGCACGTGCAAACAATAGTACTCATACCTCCAGGCAGTTCAAGGGGATAGTTAGGGAAACTGGGTCAAGGTCACCAGCAGGGCCTGGCCGCAGCACTCACAGTTGCAGTATCCACGTATTCTCACGTTAAAACTTAAGTTCAACACACCAGCAGAAGGGACCTCCAGCACTCCAGCAAGACTTCTGTCTCCTCCTACCGAATCCCATAACCGAGCTAAATACCAATTTACATGCTCTTACATACTGTCTCAGCGATATTAGCATTAGCTACATACATGAATACAGAGCAGGACATGAGCTAAGCAAATATGCTAGGCTACGCTAGTGGCTAAGCGCGGTTAGAGGTTAGCCCATTTTACACAGTAACTTAAGACACTTAAGTGTCAAAGAAAATTCACAGACTCATATTTAACTCGCGGTAGTGTACAACAGCTTTCACGCTCCAGTTAACTGACGGTCAACCTGAAAATAAAAAGTTTTTCGCCTTACTATGAACTTACTGTTGCTCATGTCTCCGTTGCCAACTCCTCAGTAAGGAAAATCGCTATTGGCTGACCTAAAAGTCGCTAGAAGTCGCTAAATGATGTCATCGCCTAGTATGCATTATTGGTCATGCTAATATAATTGTAACCTGGGTTGTAGGAGAGAAAAATAACATCGTGGAAGAGACATAACGTCCTAAATGCATTTATAATTTATTTAGAACTACAAATTAAATTTCTTTTAGCAATTACTGTTTTTTTAATGTCACAATTCCAACCCTACTCCTTTATCCGGGCTTGGACCGGCAAAAGTGACCCGAAATAGGCACTCTGGTGGAGTTACTTTGTGTGTGTGTGTGTTTATAAGTAGTTTTAAACCTTGTGATCCTGAGATCAGAGCCTGAACATGAAAATCAGAGGCAATAGACATGGAATCTGGAACACAGAAAGTGCAGAGGATGAAACGCAGACAAACCAGCAACAAACAGAGGAAGACACAGGTCTTAAATAGACAGCGGGATAATGAGGGAATGAGACACAGGAGGAGAGCACAGCTGGGAATAATCACACAACGAGACAAAGGGCAAATAAACCTCAATATACTGAACACGGGTCAAGGACTATCAAAATAAAACAGAAGCCAGAACAGATCTAGATGCACACACAAATATACACTCACACAGACAGAAAGAGAAAAAATATAAAGAGAGACAGATCGAAGTACAGAGAAGCACAGAAAAACAATGATAACTTTCTTCTCTCAGGAAAAGGAGATTTCCACAACTGAGTTCCACTATGACAATTTGGTCTCTACAATAATGACTCTGTTTCTGGCTGGAACACAGACCACCAGCTCCACCCTGAGATTTGCTCTTAGCGTGCTGATTAAATACCCCCAAATGCAAGGTAAGACTGTGAATTTACTTTACAATACGTACAATACTAATGCACTATGGTTAGGAATAAGTCCCTTGGTGGACGTAAAAACAGATCAGAGTGGTAATAGTTTCTGTTTTGCTGTGTCCAGAGAAAATGCAGCAAGAGATTGACACTGTTATTGGAAAAGGCCGTTGTCCCAGGATGGAGGACAGGAAGTCCCTCCCTTTTTCACTTGCTGTCATCCATGAAGTGCAACGTTTTCTTGACCATGTCCCTCTCAGCCTCCCTCACTACACACTGAATGACATATCCTTCAGGGGTTATACAATCCCAAAGGTATTCTCAATTCCAAGATTTCATGTGTATTAAAGAATCTATTGTATATCAAGTCAGAGAATAATGTTGAAAACAGCAACACTAACAAGATATATGTTTTGAATAGGACACTGTAATTATTCCGCTGTTGCACTCTGTGCTAAAAGAGGAAAAGCAATGGGCCACTCCCAGGTCCTTCAATCCCCAGCACTTCCTGGACAATAACGGCAACTTCAAGAAAAATCCTGCATTCATGCCATTCTCTGCAGGTAAAGAGTCAACACACAGTTATTGATCATCCAGTTCTTTTGCATGTTGACATAATTCTTTTCCAAATATCTTGATATTTACAGTGAAAAGCAATTATTTTTAATCAGAGTCCTTTGTGTATCTCTACAGGGAAGAGAAACTGTGTCGGCGAGTCTCTGGCCCGTATGGAACTTTTTATTTTCATAGTATCATTGCTGCAGGATTTCACTTTTTCCTGTGCTGGAGGCCCTGACAGTATAAACCTCATTCCTGAATACAGCAGTTTTATTAATGTGCCCTGCAGATACCATATCATGGCCACACCTCGTTGAAAGAGATGATTTGTTTAGACAGAGTTGTAGTCTGATTGAAGCACTCGAACAAGGATGTCTTCATCAGCTTCTTGTGAAACAGTGATTTGAGGTTTATTTTACAGTTAGTTTGCTAGTACCTCACTGATGTAGAACACACAACCATTACATGCAAATCTTTCACCTCAACACAATTGTAATTTGTGTTTTTTTGGTCATGTATTCCTTTTCTTTAGTGAGTTATTGTTTCTTGTATTAATTTGATTTTTTTCTATGTCCAATAAAAATTACTACTGATTTTAACCAATAATTACTTTAAAAAAACTTGACACCTATCAGCAAATCATAAAAGCTTTTATGTAAACACTCAGTCTCATCATCGTTGTTAAAACTGTACAAACAAAAACACATTAATTAAGTCTAACAAGGACTTCAAAGTAAATTAATTTAAAATTGCTCTCCTGTGTGAAACGCTTCAAAATTAACATCTTAGTATTCGCTTTTATAACATTCACTCTTTGATTGTTTGATTGTTTCAGTTTTTTCATGAACACCATAACTAACACCTCTAAATAATTAAATTTTTATGGAAGAATTTTAGAATTTTGGATAACATGTGGGATTAGTTCTGCTAAAATTAAGACTGTATAGAAACAGAGTGCTCACTGTGAAACAGATTGAACAGCTGATTGCCTAGATACTAAACCAATCTCAAAGCTGAAAGCTTTAAGAAACACATTTTAAGTAATTATTTTAAAAATAGAACAGGCAAAGTTTATCATCTCATCCACACCTATCTCTGACCACGCAACCTCTTATCCAGCCTCCAGACTGCTAACTCTGCAAGCCTTCAACTCCTTGCTCATGTAGCAGTTTGCTTTTATGTTTATGCTTTCATTTGTAACTTTTCTTGTAATAATTTGTGGCAAGGGATTTATGTTTATTCTTTTGGATTTGGATTATTTAGCATTGTAGTTGCTCATTTTTAACATGTATTGTTGAATGTTTTGGTTGTGACCACAATTATTTTAAGCTCTTAAAATTATGAATTAAAATTATACAATTATTATTTAAATTGATGTTTTTATTGTATGTTGCAAACTTGCTTTTTAAACAATAATTGTATTTGTGTTGGCAGTTATCAAAATGACTGTCTCCTGCTTTTTTATATTTAGATTTTTTTTTTTAGTGTTTTTAGTTTTTGTTTTAAATTTATTGGACTGAAATGTTTTACAGATGGCATATAACAATAATTCCTAACAGTCCAAACACCCAAACTGTCTGCAGTGCATGGCTCACAGGCAGAAGTGTTAGCAGGGCCCCATGAAAAAAATATAACTTTACTTTAATATTGCAAACCATGCCAACCTTGGTGTCAGAAGAAAATTGTGTATATGTTATCAGCTACATGAAATGTGCTCTTTTAGGATCACTGAGCAAATGTCTACGTGACTTTTCACCTAATAACTTTTGTGATGTCTCCAAAAGTTGAATCTGTTCATCTGGACGTAGCGTTTTGTGGGAGAAACGTTTCGTCACTCATCCAAGTGACTTCTTCAGTCTCAGCTGACTGCAGGTTTCCCCAAACCTTATAAACAGTATATTTGCATAATGACTGAAACCAGCCCACTGAAGGAACAATGGGCTGTGAGTGTACAAAAGGCCCCGTAGTTGTGAGTTTTATTCTGTTCAGTTGTTCACCTGTAGTTTCTTAGAGTGGCCAGTAGAGGTCACCCCACCGCTTTGTATGAGAGAGGGTTTGGGCAGGGAGATACGTGGGTGAAGTATATGAGCGTTTCCACTCCTGATTACCGGTAGAGAAGTGGTCATTTCATGAGAAGTGTGCGTTACTGAGCAACGTAAGTCTGTGATGGGTGAGGATGTGGGGATGAGAGGCGTTTGTGACTGTAATTGAAGTTAGAGGGAAATGACTATGTTTCTGTCTGTGTCGCTAGCGAGTGCTAAGCGGAGCTAAGCTAAGCTAAGCTAGGCTAGCTCTCCTGCCGTGTGATTGGGGATAACTGTGTGCTGGGTTAGCTCAGTGGGTTTATATGTGAGACGTGGGTAATATATGGCTTATGGTAGCAAAGGGGATGTTAGTTTATTTCCCACCTGTGTTTCTGTTGATGTACTCTTAGTTACCATTGTGAACATTTCAGTGATGTACTGTTTTCTTTCTGTTCATTTTAGAGACCACACACACACACACACACACACCCACCCCGCTCATATCCACACCAATGCACCTAAACTTGTATGTAACACCTGCTCCTCTGACAAGGCTGTTACCTCTGACCGTGTGAAGGCAATACAAGCGTCCAAACCATCCTTGGTGTCCTCATTGTCTCATTCCTGAATATCCATCCGGGCCTAGAGTAGTGTTCTGGCCGACACTCCGGGGAGTGGTGGCTGCAAACCTGAATCAACGCCTTACAGTCCTCGCATTCCGGGTTATCTACCCAACAGTGAGGTCACAAAAACTTTTGTGATGATAAACTTGTTTACCAACTAGCAGCTTCCTCTCTTCTAGAACATACAGATAGAAAAGGGGAACCTCAGCTCTGAGTTCTAAGAATAACTTTGTTATCTTTGTACACAGACGCACACATAGACACACAGAAAAGTATAAATAAAGCACGCAGACAGTGATGAGACGCAGGTCGTGCGTCCATGACTGCCCTCGCGAGTGAAAGAATCTGCAGTGTTTGTGTTTTCTAACTCAGGTGTCTTAGCTGAAGAACTACGGGGTGATTTAAAGAAATCCCCTGTCATTTGGAAATATAACACTGCGATAATATATTTTTCTATTTAATGCAAGATTTATGAGATATGTGGAGGCGATTTTTTACTTTTTACAGGTTGTCAGATAAGTCTATATCTATCTATCTATCTATCTATCTATCTATCTATCTACATACATACAGTTTGTACATGTTTTGGAGTTTGTACATGTTTTGGAGTTTGTACATGTTTTGGAGTTTGTAATTGCTTTGTCTGTAGGAGCCACCATAAATATACTTTTATTTATTCACTCCATTCATTCACTGGTGCAAATGTAATAAATACATTATAAAATACAAAAACCAATTATTTACGTTTCAACTTTTAACTATTTAAATTTTCAGCTTTTTCCTTTTAAACAAATTTAAAGTGAAACAACACAAAACACTGCAACACAACACAATCAAATATAAATTAAAATATGCAAAACAAAAAGAAGATCCACATTCTCTGTCATATAGGCCTGGGATGATTTTTGGGAGAGTGTTTTCCTGCTTGGAATTGCATAGGATTCACTGCATGAATAAACTTTCTGAATCCTTTATCATCCGCAACTGAAAATAGTTGTGGATGATTACTATACCTTTCTAATGTGATGATGTTGTCTCTTGTTGTTGTCCCTGGCTCTCTTTCTCTCTCTTTCCCTCCCACTCTGTTCCTGTGCTACTGCGAGTGTAACTGCCCCCCTTTCCCCCTCTGCCCAGCCCAAGCACAAGGCTCACGTGCGGAGTGAAGTGAAAAAAAGTGCGAGAGAGCAAGTGAGAAAAAGGAAAAAAAAAAAAAAAACACGGCTCGGCTCGCGTCGTTCACTTCAAAGAGCCAGCTCTAAGAGCCGTTTCGTTCGCGACCGACACATCACTACTGTTTTCCTCTTTCTGGCGCAAAGTGGGCGATAAACAAACAATAGAGAAAAGCCGATCAGCTGATCATTGATCAGTTTCTTGATTGAAGTAGCAACAGGAGAGGGAGGGTCAATCATGACCAATTGGCCAATCCACCACCTTTCATTGTTTATACCGTCATTGTTTATACCGTTACAAAAAGAAACATAAAAACAAAAAATCACCATCGGCCCACTGGGCAAATGCCCGGTATGCCCAATGGCCAGTCCAGTTGTATTGACAGGCATCTCCAAAAATATTAGAGCACTTTTGAAAATATGTGATGTCTTGATGAATCGAGCAGATATTTGAAGTTTACACAGCAACATTCTGGCCTGAAAATATCTTAAAAGTTCATTTTGTGATTCAGAAAGAGTCATATTTTAAACTCCGCCACTCTGCATTCCTCCGCCACTGCCTCGTTTGACTTTTGGATGAAATGCATTCTGGGATATTTGCTTGGGTTTGGCTACAGTAGCTAACGAGCTGATTGGAGACCAAAACAGCCAATTGGTTTTGTGGCACAAATATAACGGTGTACAGAAAGAGTTGAAAGAGCAGAGGCAGAAATGTTGAGAGCGCGAGCAACACACTGCGAGCTGGTCCGCAGAGGTCTGAGCAAGAACAAATGCAAAAGCTGAGCGAGAGGGGCCGCTATTGTGTGTGTATATGGATAATAGCAAACACTGAAATACATTTTTTGCACGCAGCAGTGAATTTTGTTCACTCAACTTTAGCTTTTCTTCGCTCAAAATAAATTTCTCCTCAAAATGCAACACTTGCACTTGCAAATTTTTTTTTCGTGAGCTCAAATTTTTTTTACATGTGCTCAGAATAGTGGCACAAAAATAATGCCATAGTGCACTGCCTGGATTGATTACTTGTGGGGCCTATGACTCAATGCCCCACAGCTGGATACTGGAATGCCTAAACCTATACAAGATCAACAGGACCCTAAGACCTTTAATAAGGAACTCAATTGGGATGTGGCGTAACACTAGAGGCCAACTTCAAGCCCATAGCACTGAGGGGATCGAACTACCAGAAGGCAACATTGCAGACATAGAGGCCAGCTACAAGTACCTGGGGATCCCACAGGCAAGTGGGAACCATGAAGAGGTTGCTAGGAAAGCTGCAACCACCAAGTACCTGCAGAGGGTCAGGCAAATCCTGAGGAGTCAGCTGAACAGTAAGAACAAGATCCGGGCTATCAACACCTACGCCCTGCCTGTGATCAGGTACCCTGCTGGGATAATAAGCTGGCCAAAGGAGGAGATAGAAGCCACTGACATCAAGACAAGGAAGCTCCTGACCATGCATGGAGGGTTTCACCCCAAGTCCAGCACCCTGAGACTGTACGCTAAGCGGTAGGAAAGAGGCCGGGGACTGGTGAGTGTCAGCCCCACAGTCCAGGATGAGACAACGAACATCCACGAATACATCAGTAAGATGGCCCCAACCGACCGATCCTGCGGGACTTCCAGATACAGACGAACAAAATGGTGGTGGCTAACCAACCGGACATAGTGGTGGTAGACAAACAGAAGAAGACGGCCGTGGTGATAGATGTAGCGGTTCCCAGTGACAGCAACATCAGAAAGAAGGAACATGAGAAGCTCGAGAAATACCAAGGGCTCAGAGAAGAGCTCGAGAAAATGTGGAGGGTGAAGGTAACAGTGGTCCCAGTGGTAATCGGAGCACTAGGTGCGGTGACTCCCAAACTAGGCGAGTGGCTCCAGTAGATCCCAGGAACAACATCGGAGATTTCTGTCCAGAAGAGAGCAGTCCTAGGAACAGCTTAGATACTGCAGGACCCTCAAGCTTCCAGGCCTCTGGTAGATGACCCAAGCTTGAAGGATAGACGGCCCGCAGGGGCGAGCAGGGAATATATATTCGGATGTATATCTATTTCTCTCTCTCTCTCTCTGTCTCTCACTGTATATATGTACACATATATGTGCAGTCCCTCCCTTATCTTTCCTGCTTGGCTCTGCGTCTTTCTCTAGTCTCGTCTAATTCTTACCCTCAGAGACTCTCTCAGTCTTGTTCTCTGGTCTCTTAATGAAACTGACACCTTCTTCTCGATGGTCCTCCTGGTCTCAGGGAGCCCCGATTTGCTGCCAGACACACGGCAGCGGGAGAAGTGGAGTGTTGTATGCCTGGCAACACTCTTAATGGAGGATGTTTGAAAGACATCCACCTATTCGGAACCATGATAACAGGCTTCTGGCTGATTGGAGTTGGCTCAACCCTGGCTTATCGAAGAATAAAGAAAGGGGCACAGCTGCTCAGAATCCCACAAGGCTGCCCGGCGATGCGATGGGACTTTTCGCTTAACCAGGTGAAAGGACAGTCTCTCTCAGTTGAACACGGGACACACACAAACATGCATACATATGCATGTGCACTGATACAGACACACACTCACCCCCCTCCCCGCTTCCAAACACTTGCAATGCTTAGTTCCACCCGATGAAGATGATGGGTCTGCGTCCAGCACTGGAGAATAGCTGCAGGATAGGCTGTTGTATACACAGGTTCACTCCGTGAAATTAAATTCCTTGCCAGTGCTAGTACATCAACCTTCAGAAAACCAAGAAGCCTATTACATATTACTTGAGAACAAGAGCCCAAGATATTTAAACTCTTCCACTTGGCTATAATGCATCCATGACTTGGAGGGATTTCTTCTGAAAGCAATAGTTTCAAACTTGAAGGTGTTTATTCTCAGGAAGTTATAAGGAGTAAAACAAAGACAGAGCTATATATACACAGGGGCCTGGGCCTGGGGAATAGGGAAAGGCTGGGAACATGAGGAACTAGTCACTGATAATGACAAAAGGAGGTAAAACAGCCACAAGACACAAAGAAAAAAAGACTACCAAAATAAAACAGGAAGTAACATGAGAAGGAAAATAAGAGACAGAGAAAAGTCTTCGCATAATGCAAGAGAACGCAGGAGAGGCACAAAACACTGAAAAACAAAGAATTAAATATGAACCACATGCAGAAAGTAGATTCCAGAGGGTAACAAAACTAAAAGACAAACTGAGAACATAATCATAAAGAAACAACCAGAAATATTCTGCTGACTGCAAAGAATACAATACTGTAAATGTGGGCACAGAACACACTGTCCATGACATTGAATGGTTTAGGTTGCAAAAATCAAGTTCTTTCTAAATATTATTCACTGTTAAAAATTATAAATTGCAGTTGGAAGGATTTTTTTTAATGATAATTCAGTTATACCTGTTTTAACAGTCATAATGATTATATAAGTTTATATGAATGTTTAAGAATGTTATAATCATTTCCACTTTAAAAACATATTAAATCATTAATCAATGTTATCCTTTCATATAAAATAGGACATCAGATTGTGTCAGAATTTATATAAATACATTCTCTCTGCTCTCTGAAAAATTAGTTAAGGATTAAACATCCATTTACTAAATTCAGGTAACTTGTTACTGGTTTCCAAATTGATACATAGTTCAACATTTAGCATAGACACATTATGAGGGAATTTTTGACTCGGGTCAAAATTGAACCAAACCAATAAGCAAAGGCATGAAATATAAACAGTATGTGTTCCAGGTATAAGTTAACTAATAGCTAGTACAAATTACTTTAGACGTGTCAACCAAGCATAAAGGTTTTTTGAACATCAAATTGTAATTGCTGTTTAAACTTTACAAAACTATGTTTGTCCTTAGTGCTGAGCAGGTAACCCCAGTTTTATATGAAAAAGAAAATAAACAATCCAAATAAAGTCTGACAAAGACTTGATATTGAATAACTTTGTGAAATGCTGCTTTTAGATCATGAGTATTTGCTACTTTAACAGCATTCACTGTAAACATATTTTATGTTTTTACAAATGAAGCACAATATTGGATTGCTTGGATTCATTTCACAGAGTTGATTGGTTTTATAAGAGAGCAGATTTGTATTAGAAACTGAAACTGGTTTATGATATTTACCTATGCTGTTACAGACAACATATAACTCTTCAAACAGGTGTCAGAGCAGTTTGTGGGTCAAATCTTGATTCCAGTAGAGGGCAGTGTAGACTGTCAAATGAGCAATATCTTTGGCTATTTTTCTGTGTTCATGTGAGATTTTATTATCAGTTGTCCTTATCAACAAGATCTGGTTATATTTTGTGTTGGTTGACATCATTATCAAGTTTGTGGTGTTGTGCAGCACATTTGCATTGTTTTGAATTGTTTTTAAGGACATTTTCCACCAATTTTCTATTTAAATCTAGCAATGTTTTTATCTTTATTATTCAAATCAAATGTTGCAACAGCTTTTGTCAATGAGAATCACTAATGAGGTAAAAGTATACTAAGGTGCACAAGATTAAAACATCACATTGGTCATGTGTTTCCAACCAGCCAACCCCTGTTAAATATAAACTAGCTAAAGGAGCCAATCACAGAGAGAAAGTAGGTATATAAGGAAGGACAAAAATACAAAAATGATACAACATTATGGAGTTTTCTGCCACAGTGATCTTGGCAGGGCTAATCTTAGCTCTGCTGTGGCTGTTTAGTGTAAAAAGAAGGAAGTATCGCCTGCCTCCAGGACCTGCTCCACTTCCTCTTCTAGGAAACCTGCCACAAATAGACAAAAATGCACCTTTTAAAAGCATTCTTAAGGTGAGTTTGGAATTTTTATTTATTTATTTATTAATTTTTTAGCATTTTTCATATTGTTAAATTGTTCAGCGATTTATGAATAAACAAGAGCACCCTCCATTACTGTTCTGGATTTTTATCTTAGCTGCATGCTGACTTTGCATGAATAAAAAAAGTTTTTTGCTTTGTTTTAGTTCAGTGAAAACTATGGTCCTGTGATGACACTGTACATGGGCTGGCAGCGGACAGTGGTTCTGGTGGGGTATGATGCTGTGAAAGAAGCCTTGGTGGATCAGGCAGATGACTTCACAGGCAGAATGCCCATACCATTCCTGTTAAAAGCTACCAAGGGCTATGGTAACAAGACACCATATATCTGTTTTCAAGACCAGTGATTTCTTTGGCAGGACTCTAAGTCAACTTTACATGAAAGCAAAGAAATTTCAAAAAATAGTTTGTGTAAAAGTTTTCCTAATCTTGACATGTCATCTTCTCAGGTTTAACAATCAGTAATGGGGAGCGCTGGCGCCAGCTGCGACGCTTCACACTCACGACCCTGAGAGACTTTGGGATGGGACGCAAGGGGATGGAAGAATGGATCCAAGAAGTCAGCGAACACTTGAGGGCTCACATACGTACATTTAAAGGTGCGTTTTCAGCTATTGTGTGGGCATGTATTACATACAGGGTGGATTTGAAAAATCATTCATTGCTCAATCATTGCTTAAGTTTCTCACTCTTTTTTTCAGTACAGTAGCTTGAATATGACAAAAAAGATTTCAATTGAACATTTACCTCAGAACTGACTGGGAGTATAAGAAATAAAACATAATAATAAAAACATTTCTTGCAAAAATGGGAAAACTTTTAATTTGTGCCTGCACAAGAAATAGGCTGTAGTAAGAAGCAAAAATAAATATGTAATAAAATCGACCAAATACACATAAGAATGTTGATAAAATACATCAAATAATTCAGTAACATTTGAAGTCGATCAGATTTTGCAATTCACATACAAATCCTGTGTGAACTCTTTAATGTTTGCACAGAAGACACGGAGTATTGCATAACTTGCTAAAACACTAAAGTATCACTTATAGCGTCTGCTTGCTGTGACATGACTGATGCACTTGGAAAGGATAAACCTATCCATGCCAATTTACAGTTATATGTTTTAATAAAATCATTTACTTTCAATTGTCACATCCTCCTGAGAACTGAGGAACAATGGATCTTTCAGTCGAACTTTTTTGTGATTTGTGTGTCAGCTGCAGAGGACCGAACTGAATAGGCCGGGTCTCAGGAGAATATTTTCAATAAAAGTTAATGATCTAACCATAAGTTTGAAGCAAAAGCACTTTATACAGAGTGGCCTATATAACAGAGAGTAAGTAGGTGTGAACACACAGATAATTTTGTGCCATGCCTAGGAACTATACTGCTGTTAATACTTAAAGTGGAATTGCACCATAATGGAGTAATGCTGCTCTCTGGTCAGTCTGGGCCTTTATGTGAAGAGTTTGAAGCTTCAGAGTCCTCTCACAGTACAAACAAATGTGTTTCAGTGTATTTGTTAATCCTAAACTGGCTGTAGGTGTGTGTTTGTCTGGCTCTTTGGGTTAGCGTTTTACCTTATGACTACTGGGGTACATTCTAGCAACAAACAATCCAAAAATGCTTAAGAATTTACTCCATAGCAGACAGTGAAGTACAACAAAGTATTTGGCAAGTAGATTCCAATGAAGCAACATAGAAGGGTGGAAATTCAGCAATGGCAGGAAATAGCACAATACCTATGGGCCTCGATGCTGGTGATAATAATAACACAGCTGGAGACTTGGATGAGCAACAATGATAAAACGGACATGGCTGAGGGGGAATTTGAAAGGTAGAATGACAGAAAAACACTAAGATTTAAAGCACACAGAGCAGAGATTTTTTTATTATGAAAATCAAATCAAATTAGAGAATCAGCGTGATGATGAAAGAATTTGATTTAAAAACAGGAAAGCAGAAGTGAGAAAAAGAAGAGAATTGCAGTCCAAAAGCCCAAAAATCCAGACAGATGACTTCATTATTGAACTTCATGTTATCATCATATGATAATTAACCTTAGTGGACTTTCAGTTGATTAATGTGAAGACCTTTGTTTATCATAATGCACTCTTTTGTTGGTTGTTGTGAAAGTGTAAACAGCCGAATGGCCGGTATGTTTGTGGAGCGGACAAAGAAGCAGAATAACAAGAAACAAGACTGGAGTACAACAAAAAGCGAGTTGTTACTTCTGGCTGATGAAAACACAAAAGCAAAAGGCAAAAACTAAAGTATAACCTAAACTGGGAAACACTAAGACTAGACAAGAAAATCCTTAACATGAAAAGGAGCATGCAAAAAACTGAGACTAGAGACAACATTAAATCCATGGATCATAAGGCGAGGAAAACAGACGACCTGACAGTGAACAACAGGAGACAGAGGAGTTAAATACACAGAAAGGTAATGTGGGAAGTGGAAACATATGGGGAACACAGCTGACACAAATCAACATGACACCAAAGGGCAAGCAAAACTAACACTTAACATGGAACAAGGCTGTCAAAATAAAACAGGAAACATGGAGAGACGTAAACTGGGAAGCACAAGCTTGACACATGGTTCAAGAGGGAGCGAACATGAGAGACAGACAGAGGGACCGAGGGAGAACAAGAGTGAGGGAGCACTAGAGAGAGAGGGAGACTTAAACAAGGGGCACTTGAGAAAGAGGGAACGAGACATGACAGGCTGAAGAAACATACATGGATACACATGACAGAAAGGACAGACATGGGACAGGAAGGGGAGATGAGACACCTGGACCAGACAACATGGAAGCAAATGTAACAAACATACTGCCAATGCTAAGAATAACTTAATACCAAATAATAGAAAACTACATCCATGTAGTTTTCTATTTTTCTATTATTTAGTGCCAACCACCCATCCATGGGCCAGCACGGTGGTTAGCTGTTGCCGCACAGCAAGAAGGTCAATTCCATCATCAGGCCGGGGTCTTTCTGTGTGGAGTTTGCATGTTCTCCCCGTGTTTGCGTGGGTTCCCCGGCTTCCTCCCACCGTCCAAAGACATGCAGTTTGTGGGGATTGGTTAATTGGTTAATCCAAATTGCCCATAGGTGTGAATGCTGGCGTGAATGTGAGTGTGAATGGTTGTCAGTCTCTGTGTGTTAGCCAGTGGCGGTCCTAGCCTGTTTGGCGCATAGTATGCAAACGGCTACCAAACAGCCATCATAATTCTTCATACAATGAGAACAGGACAAATCAACAACTGACAATGACTAATTAATATTAAAATCTGTAACATAATGTATTGTTTGGAGTTTAATCTGTTAGTGTTGCTATCTTTACAATTTCTTCTTGGAGCAACTGTAACCCACATTATTTCCTTAGTAAAGTATTAATAAAGTATTCTGATTCTGACTGTTTCAGGATGACCTGCCATTATCCAATGACACATCTGCTTACCTGTATCTTTTGCTCGCTTCTCCTCCTCTTCTTTTCTATTTTTTCTAAACTGAGCACCTGATGGCTTTGAACTTTTCTTGTCCATCTTCCATTGGTTTTAATTTTGCACTCCAGTATGAACACCCATCCCTCAACCCAAGGATCACCACAACATAACCTAACAGACCTACACCTTAGTTCACAGATTCACTTTGTCTAGGGTGCATTTCTGAGATTTCACACAACCCAGGATTCAAATCATGAATACATAATAGACTTGGATTTACAACATTAGGAATGAAATGTGCTCGATTTGGAAGCAGCCGGGGCTCCTCCCCTTTCGACTGGTTGTGTGTGAGACTTTAAATCATCAAACTGTAAATTTTGAATTGTCATTGATCCCTTTACCCCGAGTCCTAAAGTGTATATTTATTTTCTTACTCTTATATTTATTGTTTGTTTACTTGCACTGCTGTAACTGGAGCCTCGTCGTCTCGTCTCTCTATATACTGGACTGTATGTAGCGGAGACGACAATAAAGTTTACTTTGACTTCAGCAGCGCGCAGGCGCACCGAGGGCTCTCGCGCTCACTTTTCGTGTATAGAATTTTGAAAAAACATCGGTGCAAATTATAAGTCTGTATCATAATGTCTGGTGTTTTCGTGTTTGTTATTTTGTTTTATTTTGCTAGTTGGTTATTAGATGCCGCTCCAGTCAGCCAGAGAATCCCCCGCCGCCCCGCCCTCTCCTCTCTGCGCCGCAAGCAGCAGGCGCACCACGCAAACGGAGGGCGCCCTTAATCCCAGCAAATGGGCGATAGAAAACCGATCGATGCCTGTGCCATTCCCAATATGCGCTGGCTGCCGTAGGGGCAGCATGAGTACGAGCGTTTTTTTTTTTCTTTTTTTGCCGATGCCGGTGATGCCGCCCCGGGCAACCGCCCGTGTCGCCCGTATCTAAAACCGCTACTGGTGTTAGCCCTGCGACAGACTGGTGACCTGTCCAGGGTGTACCCTGCCTCTCGCGCTATGACAGATAGGATAGGCTCCAGCACCCCCGCGACCCTGAAAAGGATAAGCGGAAGCGAATGGATGGGATGGATGGATACATCACTCCAAACAAAAAAAATTCACAAAAAGACCATAAACTCAGAAATGCTGGGTCACAGACCCAGCCCACTGACAGAAAGTTTTACTGTCCAATCTTTCTTAAAAAACAAACAAACAAAAAAAAAAAAAAACATTAAGCTAAATGAGATGATTTATTTAAATAAAAATGTAACATATTTGCATTTTTAATTTGGAACTTTGATAGTCATTTCCAACTGTCTTTTTCCTTGTTTCTCCAGGTAAACCATTTGACCCCCAGTTTTTCTTAAGCAGCACTGTTTCTAATGTGATCTGCTGCCTGGTTTTTGGGGAACGTTTCAGTTTTCAAGACAAGCAGTTCCTGCACCTTCTGACCATCATGTCTAAGATCGCATGGTTCAACAGTAGTCCTCTTGGTCAGGTCAGTGGACATGATTACAAAAAAACATAACATTTAAAAAAAATACAACAAACATACTGATCAGATAGTTCTGCATTTTTTACCTCCAAACCAACAAAGCTGAAGTTTCACGGTTAGGGCTGGCCAACCGCAGGGATGTGAGGAAGGAGGACCCAAATGCTAGACTCTTTAGGATAAACAGTGCATTTATTTACAGTGGTGTAAATAATCCACAAAATAATAAATTCCCGTGTGTTCCCTTGACTCCCATGTCGTGTCTTCCACCCACAAGTCCATGCGCCGTGCTCTTCTGCTCCTGTGTGTCCCCGCACCCAGTGCTCGCTGCTCTTGTCTTCCATGCTCCTTCCTGGAGAAAATAACAGAAGGAACCGTCAGGACACTCAACCACTGCAGGCATGCATGCACTTAACTTGGCTCACAAAGCCCACAGACTTGGAGTCTCACGTAACAATCCCACACCGAGCAGCACTCAGCCACACTCTTAAGTAGCTCCCCGACGAGGCTTCATTAGCTGCAGGTGTGTGTGATCATCTGCTTCAGGTGTGGCCAGCCTCCGAACGGGACACACCCACCAGGCCTGCCTGAAACTCAGTGCTCAGCCACACTCACAGGCATACTTGCCTATACATACAAGCATGGAGAACACAAGAACAGCAGCACAGTGCAGCAAACATGCATAATATATTATATCAGTCCATAGCTGCTCATGGACCCTGGGTCGCTCAGATCCAGGTCCCTGACATGAAGTGTGTTGTTCAAAAATTTAATACTCAGTAATACTGATTGCATATTTTCACACGTCTTTAGACAAATAAAGCTGTTGTGTTTTTCCCTCCTGAAGATGCACAACATCTTTCCCTGGCTCATGGAGCATCTTCCTGGCTACCACCAAACTATTTTTGGGGATGTAGAGGAGGCCAGAGATTTTATCGAGAGGAAAATCCAAGAGCACAAAGAGACACTGGACCCCAGCTCCCCCAGAGACTACATTGACTGCTTTCTCATCAGAGTTAATCAGGTTGGAAAGAACTTAAGGATCAGTTGCTTTGTTTAGGGCACTTTGCATTGTGTCATTCTTTTTTCCGTATTCGCATTAAACAGGTTGGAATTATTTAAACTATATTTCAAGCTGGTCTGTTATGTGCTGCTAAAAAGGCATTTAAGTATTTTAAATTTGGTTTCTGTTGAGACAACAATATTCCTAATTTGTCTCCTTAGGAAAAGAACAATCCCTCAAGTGAGTTCAACTACGACAACTTGGTTTCTACTGTACTGAACCTGTTTTTTGCTGGAACAGAGACCACCAGCTCCACCCTGAGATATGCTCTCACTGTGCTGGTTAAATACCCCAAAATACAGGGTAGGTGTACACAAAAAAGTATTACCAACTTGCTTTTAGCACTAAATACATTATAGTTAGGAATAAGTCTGTTTGTGGATCTAAAACTTAGCAGTCATTACAAACAGATCAGAGCAGTTATAGTTTTTGTTTTGCTTTGTCCAGAGAAAATGCAGCAAGAGATTGACACTGTAATTGGAAAAGATCGTTGTCCCAGGATGGACGACAGGAAGTCCCTCCCATTTTCAGATGCTGTCATCCATGAGGTGCAGCGTTTTCTTGACATTGTCCCCTTCAGTGTACCTCACTACGCACTGAATGACATATCCTTCAAGGGTTATACAATCCCAAAGGTATTCTTAATTCCAAGACATTATACGTATTACAGTCTGTATTAAGTCCATTGTGCATCATGTCAGGGGTTAATGTCAAAAGCAATAAAAGCTTCAATAGACTAACAACATATTTGTTTTGAACAGGACACTGTAATTATTCCTCTCTTGCACTCTGTGCTGAAAGAGGAAAAGCAATGGGCCACTCCCAGGTTCTTCAATCCCCAGCACTTCCTGGACCATAACGGCAACTTCAAGAAAAATCCTGCATTCATGCCATTTGCTGCAGGTACACGAAGTCCTGACACAGTTGATAGATCATACAGTTTTAATTCATGTTGACACCATTTTGTATGTTAAAAAGCAATTATAACAGTTCAGTTCAATTGTATTTAAATAATGGCAAATCACTATAACAATTGCCTCAAGGCACTTATTATTGTAAGGTAGAAACCCTAAAATAATAAGAACAAGCAATTTTGTTCACCATAGATTGATTTGTGATTGTGTGTCTTTACAGGGAAGAGAGCGTGTGTTGGCG
Source organism: Oreochromis niloticus (assembly GCF_001858045.2). Taxonomy (NCBI): domain Eukaryota; kingdom Metazoa; phylum Chordata; class Actinopteri; order Cichliformes; family Cichlidae; genus Oreochromis; species Oreochromis niloticus. The sequence goes on from NC_031979.2 coordinate 33,703,240, forward strand.
AGTCTCTTGCTCGTATGGAGCTTTTTATCTTCTTAGTCTCACTGCTGCAGGATTTCAGCTTTTCCTGTGAAGGAGGCCCTGACAGTGTAGACCTCGAGCCAGAGTACAGCAGCTTTGCCAATTTACCTCGAACTTATCAACTCATAGCCACAGCACGTTAAAAAGAGAGTCACTCAATCTGTCATCATTTGAAGCACTATGACTGACATGGATCTCTACAACATGCTGTATTGCATTAACGTGGTGCAGTAGCATTAAATGCACAATTAAAAGTAGAGTTAAATGAATGTGCAATCAATCTTTTCTGTTATGTCTGTGATACAGAACAAAAGACATTAAACCCCAAGAAAATGCTTTGGAGTAATAGTAGTCTTTTAGACTCTTTTGTTTTGTCACTTTTTGTATTTTCTATAACCCGATTTTTCTTTTCTGTTTTAATTTGTGTTAATTTTGATATAATATAACTCATATCATTTTTAAAAAATAAAGTTATAACTCTGAAAAACCTCCCGGTAGTTTTTTTGATCACAAAATTCTCTACAGTTTCCTACCTGTTTGTGTGTGTGTGTTCTCATATTCCTTCTTCTGATGTTTCTATCACTTGGTTTAACTACATCTATCACTACAGTTGTCTCATTTCTGCTTGTCCACCAGTAAAATGTCTGATTGGTTAGCCATCACCAGTTTGTCCATCTGTATCTGGAAGAATCTGAGCTTGGTCATTCTCAACCACCCTAGTGAACGTATCCTATTGTGTCCTCTGGACTTTCAGCCCAGGATTCCTGTAGTAGGTAAACAATAAGAGAGATGTGGGGTTTTAGCTTGGAAGGCCTAATTTTCAAATAATTTGTTGAATTTTTATGATTTAAAAAAAAAAGTTAAAAAAAAAACAAGAGTATCTATCGAGAGTGAAAATATCTTTTCATATGTGAAGTAAAAATAACTACAATTTATCACATACTGGAATATAATGCATTCAGGTTCTAAGAGTTTCTGTAGTGTTTTAAACTAAATAGTGAATTTACTGACAAATTGTTGTTTTGGGTTTTTTTTGTTTCATTTTTTGTCAAATCATAACAAACACAGAAACACAGTAATGTTAGTCATAGGTTTTATATAATAATTTCAACAAGATAAGTCTTCCAGAGTTGGTGACTAAGAATATCATACCCTTAGTCATTCCTGTGAATCATTAACCTGCAATCTTGGTGAAGAGAATGGAGCTGGTTTACATGTTTTGATTATAGCAATCAGGTCAAATGTTGTAATAGCTGTTTGCAATGAAATGAGAAATAGGTGTACTAAGGTGAACAGGAAGATCACATGGCTCACCTGTGCTCTAATGCGGTGCTCCTGCCAACTCTCTGTCACATATAAACTACGTAGATCTAGGACCAATCACAAATCTAACAAACAAGGAACAGAATACAAAGGTTATCTAATAGATGAGAGTCTGAAAAATTTGCTGTTTGTAGTTTTCTTCCAGAGACGAGAGAGGGGCACCAACAATCCTCCTGGCAGTCTTAACAATCCTATTGAGTTGTCACATCTCATAGGACTTGCAGCTGCCAAAACAAGATGTAAAACTTTGTGTCAGGATGTTTTCAATGGTGCGTCTGTAAAAAGTTGTTAGGTGAAGTGTGGAGAGTTCTGCTTTTCTGAGTTTCCTGAGGGAGTGGAGGCGCTTTTGTGCTTTTTTGATAACTGCTGTGGTGTTAATGGAGATGGAAAGATCATCAGCTAGGTGCACACCCAGAAACTTAACACTCCTGACCCTCTCCACAGCAGCACCATCTATAGTAAGGTCTGTGTGGTGATCTCTGCCAGACTTCTTGAAGTCGATCACCATCTGCTCCACGTCCATTCTATAAGTGGACTCATCATTGTCAGTGATGAGACCGACTACTGTTGTATTGTGTGCAAACTTCACAATATGCTGAATTTCCACCCTTCTATGTTGGGGGTGGTAGTCCCCAAAGCCGCTGCTGCTGCTTTTTAACTCTAGCCGATAAGAACATTTCCCACACCCATAAACATAAACTACTCTACACTCTTCTTTTACTAACGACACTTTATTCACTTTTAGACACTTACAGTTATTTATTCACCTTCAGTCACTTTAATTTTAAAACTGTGTAATTTTAAAACTGTGTATATACTGTATATTCTGTGTATTTATTATCTCACTCTTATTGCCTGTTTATACCCTGTCCTTATCTTCAACGTCATGCTGCTCTGTTGTATCTTAATTGCCCCTTGGGGATAAATAAAGTCTTTCTGATTCTGATTCTCATTAGTGCTGAGCAGGTAACCCCAGTTTCATATGAAAAAGAAAATAAACAATCCAAATAAAGTCCGACAAAGACTTGATAATGAATAACTTTGTGAAATGTTCTTTTCAAATTTAGATCATGAGTTGTTGTAAAGGCTCACCTTTCAGCACATTCACTTCACCAGATGCACCTCGTTTCTTTTCCTCACCTTTGATTGGGGGTGGTGCTTGGCCTTAATTGCACTCACCTGTCACTCGTTATATAAGGACTGCACTCACCTACCCCTCACTCTTTCTTCACTCCCACATGGGGCGGCAGCTGAGGTGAGTTTCTCTTTGAGTCTCCTGAGTTCGCGTATTATGTTGAGTTACTTAAATCATACTCTATTTCCTTTCAGAGATAGCAGTCCATGTGTGTCTTTCCTTTACATTTCATTTCCATTATCCAATAAAACGACAAAACCTGCAAATGACTGATGACTGCTTAGTCTCATTCTAATCGGATGAGCCCATGATGATGACTACTTAAACCCTGAACCTTCCTACCTCCAAAACATGGTCCTCCGAGCCGGAGTAGTGTTATCATCATGGATTCACAGCAGCCATTGACTGAAGATTTGAGACGTTCTGGTCGTGAAAGGCGACCTCCTATCTACCTGCAGCAATATGACGTTCAGTACCCTGGGAGTAGAAGTGCTAGATGTGAGACAGGGAGTCAAACAGAATGCCAGCATAGTGACACAGACACACATGGGCTGCAGGATCCTGACAGTCAACCAGAGACATCCCCTGCTCCTTCACCCACCAACCAAGATGAGGTGATGAGGGAACTCCTGGTGACGATGAGGGAGATTAGGCAATTTATGATTCAGTTATCTCCTCCCCATTCTCGCAGTTCCTCCAGATCTTCAATTCACACTGTCTCATCTGATGAAAGCAAATCCTCTGTATGCGGTTTACAAGTCATTCCCCAAACACATCAGCAACATGAGCAGTTCCCAGTGATTGATCCAGCAACATGTCAATCACCCTCTCAGCCCCCACAGGTTTTCCACCACTCTGGTGCAGTTCCGGCTGCCAGCCCTCCTTTCCCTAATTCAACAATATTAGATGCTGCAGTTCCTTCAAGTGGTTTGCCTAGACCAGTTTTTCCTACACCAGATGAGACTCCTTTTAATTTCCTGGCCACGCCACTGCAAGGTCCGCACCAGATTTCATGTGTTCAACCTGCTGTTCCTCTAGATGAAGACCCCGCTCAACCTCTCGTTTGCATTCCAGAACCAAGGCAGCACCCTCCTGTAAAGCAGCAACCAGCTACATCCAATGGCTTACATGAACAGAAACCTTCGGTACCCATTACTGCTAGTTCTAGTCACCCTGTTAGCACTAGAACACATGTGTATAAGCTTGAGGGTCCTTCTTTCCCAGACCTTACCAGTGAAGATGAAATCCAGTATAGGCTGTTACGAATGGCCCTTACTAACCTGCTTGACCCTCATGAGACAGAGCACTTTAAATATCATGTCCTTCTCGATCATCTGAAAGTAGACCAAGCTAAACGGTTAGCTATTTCCTTTTCCTATGCTCCTGACCCATACACTCAAGCCATCAAAGCTCTTGATGAGCGTTATGGGCAACCAAGACAGCTAGCATTGAAAGAGCTACGGAATATACTGGAGCTTCCTCCTATCAGAGCAGGTGATGGTTGGACTCTGGATAACTTTGCTCTTCGTGTGCAAGCTTTAGTTGGTTTGCTTAGCACTATGGGTGATCAAGGACTGACAGAACTAAATTGTGGCTCCCATGTCGATCGCCTACTTGAAAAGTTGCCTGCAGAGCATTCCAGTCGCTTCAAACAGCACATTTACAGGGAACAAGGAGATATGATGTATGACTTACCTTTGTTCTCGTCCTGGTTGCAAATGGAATGCAAGTGTCAACCAAGAAAGGACAGTCCTGCTTCATCCTTTAACCAGCCACGACCTGCCCATAAGTACACCCCTCCACTCACAACAATATTACATGGGACAAATCCATCCAATCCTGTACAGGCAACACAACCCATCATAACGACTAAGGCAAGATGTGCATATTGCTGCTCACCTGAACACCACATTAGCAAGTGCCCTGAGTTCATTAACAAGACAAAGGATGAGAAAATAAACTGGATAAAGAGAAACAAACTGTGTTGGCATTGTGCTAGAACTCATCAGGCTGCAAAGTGTGATCTGAGAAAAGACTGTGCTACCTGCATGAGACGACATCTACAGATCCTATGTGAGGTGAATCAGAGACCTAGAACTGAAGTTAATCCTGTAGTGAGGACACTGTACTTTGATAAACCTAGTGACTGTCCCAGTGTACTATTAAAACTTGTGAAAGTGCTCCTGCGAAATGGCAAAAGAACTCTTGAAACATATGCCGTACTTGACGATGGCTCCCAACGCACCATGCTTCTGACATCAACAGCTCAGCATCTCAACCTAACTGGGGAGGCAGAGAGATTATCACTTAGAACTGTCCGTCAAGAAGTTGAAAATATTCAAGGTTCTTCCGTAAGTTTCAAAATCTCACCCATTGCACACCCAGAGAAAACCTACACAATTGATAATGCCTTCGCTACAAGTCACTTAGCACTTTCAGACCACACCTACCCCGTATCATCTCTCCAACAAAGATACAAGCATCTTCAAGGTATCCCATTACCCTTCATTAACAAAGCAGCTCCACTACTGCTCATAGGCTCTGATCATACCCACCTTATTACGCCTATTGCACCAGTTAGACATGGACCATTTGGATCTCCTTCAGCAGTCAAAACCCGCTTAGGATGGACACTTCAAGGTCCGATCACAGACTTCCAACCCCAGAGCAGTTCCACGAATGCCCAATGTTTGTTCACATCTTCCAGTTCAGGTTCAGGTGAACCGCTCCAGCACATCCTCGTGTCCACTGATGGCTCTGAATTCATTCAGCCACCTCCTACTCTACCATCAGCAGTATCTACGTCCTCACCTGCAGTGCCACTATCACCAGTTCCACCGCCTGTGGCTAACTTTCCGCCAGTGGTCAGGGCGCCACCTGCTCCTAGATCACCTGGTCCTGCCCCTGCCAAGTCCCGTAAATTACCCCCAGCACCTGCAAAACTGCCTGACGGTCTGCAGGTCTGGGCCTGCAGCTGCATCCCACGCGGTTGGCATTTGGACCTGCTTTGCCGCCACCGCTGGCTACATGATCATCCCCCTGAACTGTCTGGCCTACGTTGTCGACCTCCAGGTTGACCTCCTGAACCTATATCAGACCTGTAGCATGCCCCCGCTTCGTGAAAAAGAGCAACTCTAATCCTTTGAACATATTTCTCAGTAGAAATATGGGGGCGGCTGTTGTAAAGGCTCACCTTTCAGCACATTCACTTCACCAGATGCACCTCGTTTCTTTTCCTCACCTTTGATTGGGGGTGGTGCTTGGCCTTAATTGCACTCACCTGTCACTCGTTATATAAGGACTGCACTCACCTACCCCTCACTCTTTCTTCACTCCCACATGGGGCGGCAGCTGAGGTGAGTTTCTCTTTGAGTCTCCTGAGTTCGCGTATTATGTTGAGTTACTTAAATCATACTCTATTTCCTTTCAGAGATAGCAGTCCATGTGTGTCTTTCCTTTACATTTCATTTCCATTATCCAATAAAACGACAAAACCTGCAAATGACTGATGACTGCTTAGTCTCATTCTAATCGGATGAGCCCATGATGATGACTACTTAAACCCTGAACCTTCCTACCTCCAAAACATGAGTATTTGCTACTTTAACAGCATTCACTGTAAACATATTTTCAGTTTTTACAAAGGAAGCACAATATTGGATTGCTTGGATTCATTTCACAGAGTTGACTGGTTTTGTAAGAGAGCAGATTTGTATTAGAAACTGAAACTGGTTTATGATATTTACCTATGCTGTTACAGACAACATATAACTCTTCAAACAGGTGTCAGAGCAGTTTGTGGGTCAAATCTTGATTCCAGTAGAGGGCAGTGTAGACTGTCAAATGAGCAATATCTTTGGCTATTTTTCTGTGTTCATGTGAGATTTTATTATCAGTTGTCCTTATCAACAAGGTCTGGTTATATTTTGTGTCGACTGACATCATTATCAAGTTTGTAGTGTTGTGCAGCACATTTGCATTATTTTGAATTGTTTTTAAGGACATTTTCCACCAATTTTGTAATTAAACAAATAACTTTCTGACAACAGATTCTTGCTCAGCTTGTCATTGTTTGATGTATTAGCATCAACATGCACAAATTATCATTTGAATAAAAATGAACTTTGGTTTAATAGTAATAAAAAATTTAATAGTGTGCACAAATCAAACTGTTTTTTTCACCATCCTGCACTTATGTAGTAAAGTAATTTCAGCAAGATGAGCATCCTAAAATTAATCATTACTAATCGCATGCTTTAAGTCATTTCATTGAATTTGTAAAACTCAACTGAAGTTTAGGATGAGCGATGACCTGTTGGTTTACATGTTTAATCTTTATCATTCAAATCAAATGTTGCAACAGCTTTTTGTCAATGAGCATGGTTAATGAGGTAAAAGTGTGCTAAGGTCCACAAGACTAAAACATCACATTGGTCATGTGTGTCCAACCAGCCAACCCCTGTTAAATATAAACTAGCTAAAGGAGCCAATCACAGAGAGAAAGTAGGTATATAAGGAAGGACAAAAATACAAAAATGATACAACATTATGGAGTTTTCTGCCACAGTGATCTTGGCAGGGCTAATCTTAGCTCTGCTGTGGCTGTTTAGTGTAAAAAGAAGGAAGTATCGCCTGCCTCCAGGACCTGCTCCACTTCCTCTTCTAGGAAACCTGCCACAAATAGACAAAAATGCACCTTTTAAAAGCATTCTTAAGGTGAGTTTGGAATTTTTATGTATTTATTTATTAATTTTTAGCATTTTTCATATTGTTAAATTGTTCAGTGATTTATGAATAAACAAGAGCACCCTCCATTACTGTTCTGGATTTTTATCTTAGCTGCATGCTGACTTTGCATGAATACAAAGTTTTTTGCTTTGTTTTAGTTCAGTGAAAACTATGGTCCTGTGATGACACTGTACATGGGCTGGCAGCGGACAGTGGTTCTGGTGGGGTATGATGCTGTGAAAGAAGCCTTGGTGGATCAGGCAGATGACTTCACAGGCAGAATGCCCGTGCCATTTCTGTTAAAAGCTACCAAGGGCTATGGTAAGAAGACACCACATATCTGTTTTCAAGACAAGTTATTTTGTTTGACAGGACTCCAAGTCAACTTTACATGAAAATAAAGAAATTTCACAAAATAGTTTGTGTAAAAGTTTTCCTAATCTTGACATGTCATCTTCTCAGGTTTAGCAATCAGCAATGGGGAGCGCTGGCGCCAGCTGCGACGCTTCACACTTACAACCCTGAGAGACTTTGGGATGGGACGCAAGGGGATGGAAGAATGGATCCAAGAAGTCAGCGAACACTTGAGGGCTCACATACGTACATTTAAAGGTGGGTTTTCAGCTCTTGTGTGGGCATGTATTACATACAGGGTGGATTTGAAAAATCATTCATTGCTTAAGTTTCTCACTCTTTTTTTCAGTACAGTAGCTTGAATATGACAAAAAAGATTTCAATTCAACATTTACCTCAGAACTGACTGGCAGTATAAGAAATAAAACATAATAACAAGAACATTTCTTGCAAAAATGGCAAAACTCTTCATTTGTGCCTGCACAAGAAATAGGCTGTAGTAAGAAGCAAAAATAAATATGTAACAAAATGCACCAAATACACATAAAAATGTTGATAAAATACGTCAAATAATTCAGTAACATTTGAAGTCTATCAGATTTTGCAATTAACATACAAATCCTGCTTTGTCTGAACTCTTTAATGTTTGCACAGAAGATACGGAGTATTGCATAACCTGCTAAAACACTAAAGTATCACTTATAGCGTTGGCTTGCTGTGACATGACTGATGCACTTTGAAAGGATAAACCTGTCCATGCCAATTTACAGTTATATGTTTTAATAAGATGATTTACTTTCAATTGTCACATCCTCCTGAGAACTGAGGAAAAATTGATCTTTCAGTCAAACTTTTTTTTGTGATTTGTGTCAACTGCAGAGGACCGAACTGAATAGGCTGGGTCTCAGGAGAATATTATCAATAAACGTTAATGATCTAACCTTAAGTTTGAAGCAAAAGCACTTTATACAGAGTGGCCTATATAACAGAGTAAGTAGGTGTGAACACAGATAATTTTGTGCCATGCCTAGGAACTATGCTGCTGTTAATGCTTAAAGTGGAATTGCACTATAATGGAGTAATGCTGCTCTCTGGTCAGTCTGGGCCTTTATGTGAAGAGTTTGCAGCCTCAGAGTCCTCTCACAGTACAAACAAATGGGTTTCAGTGTATTTATTAATCCGGAACTGGCTGTAGGTGTGTGTTTGTCTGCCTCTTTGGGTTAGCCTTTCACCTTATGAGTACTGAGGTACATTCTAGAAACAAACAATCCAAAAAAAATACTTAAGTATTTACTCCATAGCAGACAGTGAAGTGCAACAAAGTATTTGGCAGGTAGATTCTAACGAAGCAACATAGAAGGGTGGAAATTCAGCATTGGTAGGAAATAGCACAATACCTATGGGCCTCGATGCTGGTGGTAATAATAACACAGCTGGAGACTTGGATGAGCAACAATGATATGAATGACATGGCTGGGGAGGAATTTGAAAGGTAGAATGACAGAAAAACACTGAGATTTAAAGCACACAGAGCAGAGATTTTTTATTATGAATTTAGAGAAAATCAAATAATATTAGAGAATCAGCGTGATGATGAAAAAATCTGATTTAAAAACAGGAAAGCAGAAGGGGGGAAAAGAAAAGAATTGCAGTCCAAAAGCCCAAAAATCCATACAGATGACTTGCTCATTGAACTTCATGTTATCATCATATGATAATAAACCTTAGTTGACTTCAGCTGATTGACGTGAACAACTTCTTTTGTTTATCATAATGCTCTTTTGTTGGTTGTTGTGAAAGTGTAAACAGCCGAATGGCCGGTATGTTTGTGGAGCGGACAAAGAAGCAGAATAACAAGAAACAAGACTGGAGTACAACAAAAAGCGAGTTGTTACTTCTGGCTGATGAAAACACAAAAGCAAAAGGCAAAAACTAAAGTATAACCTAAACTGGGAAACACTAAGACTAGACAAGAAAATCCTTAACATGAAAAGGAGCATGCAAAAAACTGAGACTAGAGACAACATTAAATCCATGGATCATAAGGCGAGGAAAACAGACGACCTGACAGTGAACAACAGGAGACAGAGGAGTTAAATACACAGAAAGGTAATGTGGGAAGTGGAAACATATGGGGAACACAGCTGACACAAATCAACATGACACCAAAGGGCAAGCAAAACTAACACTTAACATGGAACAAGGCTGTCAAAATAAAACAGGAAACATGGAGAGACGTAAACTGGGAAGCACAAGCTTGACACAAGGTTCAAGAGGGAGCGAACATGAGAGACAGACAGAGGGACCGAGGGAGAACAAGAGTGAGGGAGCACTAGAGAGAGAGGGAGACTTAAACAAGGGGCACTTGAGAGAGGGAACGAGACATGACAGGCTGAAGAAACATACATGGATACACATGACAGAAAGGACAGACATGGGACAGGAAGGGGAGATGAGACACCTGGACCAGACAACATGGAAGCAAATGTAACAAACATACTGCCAATGCTAAGAATAAGTTAATACTAAATAATAACTTAATACTAAATAATAGAAAACTACATCCATGTAGTTTTCTATTTTTCTATTATTTAGTGCCAACCACCCATCCATGGGCCAGCACGGTGGTTAGCTGTTGCCGCACAGCAAGAAGGTCAATTCCATCATCAGGCCGGGGTCTGTCTGTGTGGAGTTTGCATGTTCTCCCCGTGTTTGCGTGGGTTCCCTCCGGGTACTCCGGCTTCCTCCCACCGTCCAAAGACATGCAGTTTGTGGGGATAGGTTAATTGATTAATCCAAATTGGCCGTAGGTGTGAATGTGACCGTGAATGGTTGTCTGTCTCTGTGTGTTAGCCCTGCGACAGACTGGTGACCTGTCCAGGGTGTACCCTGCCTCTCATCCTATGACAGCTGGGATAGGCTCCAGCACCCCTGAAAAGGATAAGCGGAAGCGAATGGATGGATACATCATTCCAAACAAAAAAATTCACAAAAAGACCATAAACTCAAAAATGCTGGGTCACAGACCCAGCCCACTGACAGAAAGTTTTACTGTCCAATCTTTCTTCAAAAAAAACAAAAAACAAAAAACTCTAAGCTAAATGAGATGATTTATTTAAATAAAAATGTAACATATTTGCATTTTTAATTTGGAACTTTGATAGTCATTTCCAACTGTCTTTTTCCTTGTTTCTCCAGGTAAACCATTTGACCCCCAGTTTTTCTTAAGCAGCACTGTTTCTAATGTGATCTGCTGCCTGGTTTTTGGGGAACGCTTCAGTTTTCAAGACAAGCAGTTCCTGCACCTTCTGACCATCATGTCTAAGATCGCAAGGTTCAACAGTAGTCCTCTTGGTCAGGTCAGTGGACATGATTACAAAAAACATAACATTTAAAAAAATACAAACATACTGATCAGATAGTTCTGCATTTTTTACCTCCAAACCAACAAAGCTGAAGTTTCACGGTTAGGGCTGGCCAACCGCAGGGATGTGAGGAAGGAGGACCCAAATGCTAGACTCTTTAGGATAAACAGTACATTTATTTACAGTGGTGTAAATAATCCACAAAATAATAAATCCCCATGTGTTCCCTTGACTCCCATGTCGTGTCTTCCACCCACAAGTCCATGCGCCGTGCTCTTCCGCTCCTGTGTGTCCCCGCACCCAGTGCTCGCTGCTCTTGTCTTCCATGCTCCTTCCTGGAGAAAATAACAGAAGGAACCGTCAGGACACTCAACCACTGCAGGCATGCACGCACTTAACTTGGCTCACAAAGCCCACTGACTTGGAGTCTCACGTAACAATCCCACACCGAGCAGCACTCAGCCACACTCTTAAGTAGCTCCCCGACGAGGCTTCATTAGCTGCAGGTGTGTGTGATCATCTGCTTCAGGTGTGGCCAGCCTCCGAACGGGACACACCCACCAGGCCTGCCTGAAACTCGGTGCTCAGCCACACTCACAGGCATACTTGCCTATACATACAAGCATAGAGAACACAAGAACAGCAGCACAGTGCAGCAAACATACATAATATATTATATCAGTCCATAGCTGCTCATGGACCCTGGGTCGCTCAGATCCAGGTCCCTGACATGAAGTGTGTTGTTCAAAAAATTAATACTCAGTAATACTGATTGCATATTTTCACACGTCTTTAGACAAATAAAGCTGTTGTGTTTTTCCCTCCTGAAGATGCACAACATCTTTCCCTGGCTCATGGAGCATCTTCCTGGCTACCACCAAACTATTTTTGGGGATGTAGAGGAGGCCAGAGATTTTATCGAGAGGAAAATCCAAGAGCACAAAGAGACACTGGACCCCAGCTCCCCCAGAGACTACATTGATTGCTTTCTCATCAGAGTTAATCAGGTTGGAAAGAACTTAAGGATCAGTTGCTTTTTTAGGGCACTTTGCATTGTGTCATTCTTTTTTCCATATTCGCATTAAACAGGTTGGAATTATTTAAACTATATTTCAAGCTGGTCTGTTATGTGCTGCTAAAAAGGCATTTAAGTATTTTAAATTTGGTTTCTGTTGAGACAACAATATTCCTAATTTGTCTCCTTAGGAAAAGAACAATCCCTCAAGTGAGTTCAACTACGACAACTTGGTTTCTACTGTACTGAACCTGTTTTTTGCTGGAACAGAGACCACCAGCTCCACCCTGAGATATGCTCTCACTGTGCTGGTTAAATACCCCAAAATACAGGGTAGGTGTACACAAAAAAGTATTACCAACTTACTTTTAGCACTAAATACATTATAGTTAGGAATAAGTCTGTTTGTGGATCTAAAACTTGGCAGTCATCACAAACAGATCAGATCGGTTATAGTTTTTGTTTTGCTTTGTCCAGAGAAAATGCAGCAAGAGATTGACACTGTAATTGGAAAAGATCGTTGTCCCAGGATGGACGACAGGAAGTCCCTCCCATTTTCAGATGCTGTCATCCATGAGGTGCAGCGTTTTCTTGACATTGTCCCCTTCAGCCTACCTCACTATGCACTGAATGACATATCCTTCAGGGGTTATACAATCCCAAAGGTATTCTTAATTCCAAGACATCATATGTATTACAGTCTGTATTAAGTCCATTGTGCATCATGTCAGGGGTTAATGTCAAAAGCAATAAAAGCTTCAATAGACTAACAACATATTTGTTTTGAACAGGACACTGTAATTATTCCTCTCTTGCACTCTGTGCTGAAAGAGGAAAAGCAATGGGCCACTCCCAGGTTCTTCAATCCCCAGCACTTCCTGGACCATAACGGCAACTTCAAGAAAAATCCTGCATTCATGCCATTTGCTGCAGGTACACGAAGTCCTGACACAGTTGATAGATCATACAGTTTTAATTCATGTTGACACCATTTTGTATGTTAAAAAGCAATTATAACAGTTCAGTTCAATTGTATTTAAATAATGGCAAATCACTATAACAATTGCCTCAAGGCACTTATTATTGTAAGGTAGAAACCCTAAAATAGTAAGAGCCAGCAATTGATTTGTGATTGTGTGTCTTTACAGGGAAGAGAGCGTGTGTTGGCGAGTCTCTTGCTCGTATGGAGCTTTTTATCTTCTTAGTCTCACTGCTGCAGGATTTCAGCTTTTCCTGTGAAGGAGGCCCTGACAGTGTAGACCTCGATCCAGAGTACAGCACCTTTGCCAATTTACCTCGAACTTATCAACTCATAGCCACAGCACGTTAAAAAGAGAGTCACTCAATCTGTCATCATTTGAAGCACTATGACTGACATGGATCTCTACAACATGCTGTATTGCATTAATGTGGTGCAGTAGCATTAAATGCACAATTAAAAGTAGAGTTAAATGAATGTGCAATCAATCTTTTCTGTTATGTCTATGATACAGAACAAAAGACATTAAACCCCAAGAAAATGCTTTGGAGTAATAGTAGTCTTTTAGACTCTTTTGTTTTGTCACTTTTTGTATTTTCTATAACCCGATTTTTCTTTTCTGTTTTAATTTGTGTTAATTTTGATATAATATAACTCATATCATTTTTAAAAAATAAAGTTATAACTCTGAAAAACCTCCCGGTAGTTTTTTTGATCACAAAATTCTCTACAGTTTCCTACCTGTGTGTGTGTGTGTGTTCTCATATTCCTTCTTCTGATGTTTCTATCACTTGGTTTAACTACATCTATCACTACAGTTGTCTCATTTCTGCTTGTCCACCAGTAAAATGTCTGATTGGTTAGCCATCACCAGTTTGTCCATCTGTATCTGGAAGAATCTGAGCTTGGTCATTCTCAACCACCCTAGTGAACGTATCCTATTGTGTCCTCTGGACTTTCAGCCCAGGATTCCTGTAGTAGGTAAACAATAAGAGAGATGTGGGGTTTTAGCTTGGAAGGCCTAATTTTCAAATAATTTGTTGAATTTTTATGATTTAAAAAAAAAAGTTAAAAAAAAACAAGAGTATCTATCGAGAGTGAAAATATCTTTTCATATGTGAAGTAAAAATAACTACAATTTATCACATACTGGAATATAATGCATTCAGGTTCTAAGAGTTTCTGTAGTGTTTTAAACTAAATAGTGAATTTACTGACAAATTGTTGTTTTGGGTTTTTTTTGTTTCATTTTTTGTCAAATCATAACAAACACAGAAACACAGTAATGTTAGTCATAGGTTTTATATAATAATTTCAACAAGATAAGTCTTCCAGAGTTGGTGACTAAGAATATCATACCCTTAGTCATTCCTGTGAATCATTAACCTGCAATCTTGGTGAAGAGAATGGAGCTGGTTTACATGTTTTGATTATAGCAATCAGGTCAAATGTTGTAATAGCTGTTTGCAATGAAATGAGAAATAGGTGTACTAAGGTGAACAGGAAGATCACATGGCTCACCTGTGCTCTAATGCGGTGCTCCTGCCAACTCTCTGTCACATATAAACTACGTAGATCTAGGACCAATCACAAATCTAACAAACAAGGAACAGAATACAAAGGTTATCTAATAGATGAGAGTTTGAAAAATTTGCTGTTTGTAGTTTTCTTCCAGAGACGAGAGAGGGGCACCAACAATCCTCCTGGCAGTCTTAACAATCCTATTGAGTTGTCACATCTCATAGGACTTGCAGCTGCCAAAACAAGATGTAAAACTTTGTGTCAGGATGTTTTCAATGGTGCGTCTGTAAAAAGTTGTTAGGTGAAGTGTGGAGAGTTCTGCTTTTCTGAGTTTCCTGAGGGAGTGGAGGCGCTTTTGTGCTTTTTTGATAACTGCTGTGGTGTTAATGGAGATGGAAAGATCATCAGCTAGGTGCACACCCAGAAACTTAACACTCCTGACCCTCTCCACAGCAGCACCATCTATAGTAAGGTCCGTGTGGTGATCTCTGCCAGACTTCTTGAAGTCGATCACCATCTGCTCCACGTCCATTCTATAAGTGGACTCATCATTGTCAGTGATGAGACCGACTACTGTTGTATTGTGTGCAAACTTCACAATATGCTGAATTTCCACCCTTCTATGTTGGGGGTGGTAGTCCCCAAAGCCGCTGCTGCTGCTTTTTAACTCTAGCCGATAAGAACATTTCCCACACCCATAAACATAAACTACTCTACACTCTTCTTTTACTAACGACACTTTATTCACTTTTAGACACTTACAGTTATTTATTCACCTTCAGTCACTTTAATTTTAAAACTGTGTAATTTTAAAACTGTGTATATACTGTATATTCTGTGTATTTATTATCTCACTCTTATTGCCTGTTTATACCCTGTCCTTATCTTCAACGTCATGCTGCTCTGTTGTATCTTAATTGCCCCTTGGGGATAAATAAAGTCTTTCTGATTCTGATTCTCATTAGTGCTGAGCAGGTAACCCCAGTTTCATATGAAAAAGAAAATAAACAATCCAAATAAAGTCCGACAAAGGCTTGATAATGAATAACTTTGTGAAATGTTCTTTTCAAGTTTAGATCATGAGTATTTGCTACTTTAACAGCATTCACTGTAAACATATTTTCAGTTTTTACAAAGGAAGCACAATATTGGATTGCTTGGATTCATTTCACAGAGTTGATTGGTTTTGTAAGAGAGCAGATTTGTATTAGAAACTGAAACTGGTTTATGATATTTACCTATGCTGTTACAGACAACATATAACTCTTCAAACAGGTGTCAGAGCACTTTGTGGGTCAAATCTTGATTCCAGTAGAGGGCAGTGTAGACTGTCAAATGAGCAATATCTTTGGCTATTTTTCTGTGTTCATGTGAGATTTTATTATCAGTTGTCCTTATCAACAAGGTCTGGTTATATTTTGTGTCGACTGACATCATTATCAAGTTTGTAGTGTTGTGCAGCACATTTGCAATATTTTGTATTGTTTTTAAGGACATTTTCCACCAATTTTGTAATTAAATAAATAACTTTCTGACAACAGATTCTTGCTCAGCTTGTCATTGTTTGATGTATTAGCATCAACATGCACAAATTGTCATTTGAAAAAAATGATCTTTGGTTTAATAGTAATAAAAATTTTAATAGTGTGCACAAATCAAACGGTTTTTTTCACCATCCTGCACCTATGTAGTAAAGTAATTTCAGCAAGATGAGCATCCTAAAATTAATCATTACTAATTGCATGCTTTAAGTCATTTCATTGAATTTGTAAAACTCAACTGAAGTTTAGGATGAGCGATGACCTGTTGGTTTACATGTTTAATCTTTATCATTCAAATCAAATGTTGCAACAGCTTTTTGTCAATGAGCATGGTTAATGAGGTAAAAGTGTGCTAAGGTGCACAAGATTACAACATCACATTGGTCATGTGTGTCCAACCAGCCAACCCCTGTTAAATATAAACTAGCTACAGGAGCCAATCACAGAGAGAAAGTAGGTATATAAGGAAGGACAAAAATACAAAAATGATACAACATTATGGAGTTTTCTGCCACAGTGATCTTGGCAGGGCTAATCTTAGCTCTGCTGTGGCTGTTTAGTGTAAAAAGAAGGAAGTATCGCCTGCCTCCAGGACCTGCTCCACTTCCTCTTCTAGGAAACCTGCCACAAATAGACAAAAATGCACCTTTTAAAAGCATTCTTAAGGTGAGTTTGGAAATGCATTTTTCTTTTTTTTTTAGCATTTTTCATATTGTTAAATTCTGTATTTTTGGCATGTTCAGTAATTTATGAATAAACAAGAGCACCCTCCATTACTGTTTTGGATTTTTGTTTTAGCTGCATGTTGACGTTGCATGAATACAAAAAAGTTTTTTGCTTTGTTTTAGTTCAGTGAAAACTATGGTCCTGTGATGACACTGTACATGGGCAGGCAGCGGACAGTGGTTCTGGTGGGGTATGATGCTGTGAAAGAAGCCTTGGTGGATCAGGCAGATGACTTCACAGGCAGAATGCCCGTGCCATTTCTGTTCAAAGCTACCAAAGGCTATGGTAACAAGACACCATATATCTGTTTTCAAGACAGGTTATTTTGTTTGGCATGACTCCAAATCAACTTTACATGAAAATAAAGAACTTTCACAAAATAGTTTGTGTGAAGTTTTTCCTAATCTTGACATTGCATGTTCTCAGGTTTAGGAATCAGTAATGGGGAGCGCTGGCGCCAAATGCGACACTTCACACTTACAACCCTGAGAGACTTTGGGATGGGACGCAAGGGGATGGAAGAATGGATCCAAGAAGTCAGCGAACACTTGAGGGCTCACATACGTACATTTAAAGGTGCGTTTTCAACATGTTGAGGGTGGATTTGAAAAAGGACTGTTGCACAATATCTCAAGTTTTCTTTTTCCCTTAATCACTGCTCGAGTCTCTCACTCTTTTTTTGAGTACAGTAGCTTGAATATGACCCAAAAAAGTTCAATTCAATATTTACCTGAGAAGTTAGTGTCAGTTTGGAAAAAAAGAAAACATAATAACAAGAACATTTCTTGGAAACACTACAAAACTCTTCATTTGTGCCTGCACAAGAAATAGGCTGTAGTAAGAGAGGTCAGGGAAACAAAATAAATATGTAACAAAATGCACCAAACATGCATTAACATATGAAGACTAAAACTATCAGATTTTGTAATTCATATAGAAATCCTGTTTTGTCTGAACTCTTTAATCTTTGCACAGAAAACATACAGTATTGCATAACCTGCTAAAACACTAAAGTATCATTTATACCGTTGGCTTGCTTTGACATGACTGATGCACTTGGAAAGGATCAACTTATCCATGCTGATTTACAGTTATATATTTTAATAAAATGATTTATATTAAATTGTCACATCCCCCTGAGAACTGAGGAAAAATTGATCTTTCAGTCAAACTTTTTTTTGTGATTTGTGTCAACTGCAGAGGACCGAACTGAATAGGCTGGGTCTCAGGAGAATATTATCGATAAAAGTTAATGATCTAACCATAAGTTTGAAGCAAAAGCAGTTTAAACAGAGTGGCCTATATAACAGAGTAAGTAGGTGTGAACACAGATAATTTTGTGCCATGCCTAGGAACTATGCTGCTGTTAATACTTAAAGTGGAATTGCACTATAATGGAGTAATGCTGCTCTCTGGTCAGTCTGGGCCTTTATGTGAAGAGTTTGAAGCTTCAGAGTCCTCTCACAGTACAAACAAATGGGTTTCAGTCTATTTGTTAATCCTAAACTGGCTGTAGGTGTGTGTGTGTCTGCCTCCTTGTGTTAGCTTTGTGTTAACCTTATGACTACTGGGGTACATGCTAGAAACAAACAATCCAAAAAATACTTAAGTATTTACTCCATAGCAGACAGTGAAGTACAACAAAGTATTTGGCAGGTAGATTCTAACGAAGCAACATAGAAGGGTGGAAATTCAGCATTGGCAGGAAATAACACAATACCTATGGGCCTCGATGCTGGTGTTAATAATAACACAGCTGGAGACTTGGATGAGCAACAGTGATAAAATGGACATGGCTGAGGGGGAATTCGAAAGGTAAAATGACAGAAACACACTGAGATCTAAAGCACAGGGAGTGGAGAATTTTTTATTATAAATTTATAGAAAATCAAATCACATAATCAGAGTGATGATGAAAGAATTTGATTTAAAAACAGGAAAGCAAAAGTGAGGAAAAGAAAAGAATTGCAGTCCAAAAGCCAAAAGTCCAGACAGATGACTTCATTATTGAATGTTATGATCATATGATAATTAGCCTTAGTTGACTTCAGTTGATTAAGGTGAATATTTTTTTGTTTATCATAATGCTCTCTTGTGTTGATTGTTGAGAATGTTTCTCATTGTCAAATCTTTCTTCAAAAAGAAACTTTAAGCTAAATGAGATGATTTATTTAAATAAAGATTTGACATATTTGTATTTGTAATTTGTAACTTTCCAACTGTCTTTTTCCTTTTTTCTCCAGGTAAACCATTTGACCCCCAATTTGTGTTAAGCAGCACCGTTTCTAATGTGATCTGCTGCCTGGTCTTTGGGGAACGCTTCGCTTTTGAAGACAAGCAGTTCCTGCACCTTCTGACCATCATGTCTAAGATGTTAAGGTTCAGTAGTAGTCCTCTTGGTCAGGTCAGTGGACATGATTACAAAAAAATTAAAATATAAAAAGTAGAACAAACATACTAATTGAATAGTTCTGCAT
This sequence comes from Oreochromis niloticus, assembly GCF_001858045.2. NCBI lineage: Eukaryota > Metazoa > Chordata > Actinopteri > Cichliformes > Cichlidae > Oreochromis > Oreochromis niloticus. Next base: position 33,722,422 of record NC_031979.2, read on the forward strand.
TATTACCTCCAAACCAATAAAGCTGAAGTGTGTTGTCCAAAAAACACACAATAATACTGGTTGCATGTTTCCACACGTCTTCAGACAAATAAAGCTGCTGTGTTTTTCCCTCCTGAAGATGTACAACATCTTTCCCTGGCTCATGGAGCATCTCCCTGGCTACCACCAAACTATTTTTGGCTATATAAAGGAGGCCAGAGATTTTATCGAAAGGAAAATCCAAGAGCACAAAGAGACACTGGACCCCAGCTCCCCGAGAGACTACATTGACTGCTTCCTCATCAGAATTAATCAGGTTGGAAAGAACTTAAGGATCAGTTGCTTTGTTAAGGACACTTAGCACTGTGTCCTTCTTTTTGAGTAGAAATGATGGATTCAAATACCATATTTTCGGACTATAAGGCACACCGGATTGTAAGACACACTGTCGATGAACCTGTCTGTTCTCATACATAAGGCGCTCCGGATTATAAGGCCCATTAAGCCAAACAAAACAGTCAGATAAGTCAAACTTTGCTTAACTCATTCTTCTTGCTTCCTCCACTTCCGTACCATTGATTCATTAATGTTGAATTCTCTCACAGCTGCTCTATTCCCATGTTGTTGCAGTATATTAATGACTTACCTTGTATGGTGGATGGATTATCTCAGTTGTTCTCCTGACTGAGGTTTGGTCCGTTTACAGCATCCTGCCATGCGACTGCATTTGTTCCTAACCATCGGGAACCCTCACATTAATTTATATTGCATGGAAAAAAGGTAGCATTCGTCCTTCAGCTTCACTGTGTTTATGTTATGCTAACATAGCTGTGTCGCTAGCGATAACGTAGCACATCATTATATATTATATATATAATATATACATGAATATATTATATATAAAAAAAAAAACACCCAGCACGCCCCTACGGGCGGTTTATCCTTCAAGCTCGGGTCCTCTACCAGAGGCCTGGGAGCTTGAGGGTCCTGCGCAGTATCTTAGCTGTTCCCAGGACTGCGCTCTTCTGGACAGAGATCTCCGATGTTGTTCCCGGGATCTGCTGGAGTCACCGCACCTAGTGCTCCGATTACCACGGGGACCACCGTTACCTTCACCCTCCACATCCTCTCGAGCTCTTCTCTGAGCCCTTGGTATTTCTCCAGCTTCTCGTGTTCCTTCTTCCTGATATTGCTGTCATTCGGAACTGCTACATCGATCACTACGGCCGTCTTCTTCTGTTTGTCTACCACCACTATGTCCGGTTGGTTAGCCACCACGATTTTGTCCGTCTGCATCTGGAAGTCCCACAGGATCTTAGCTCGGTCATTCTCCATCACCCTTGGGGGCATCTCCCATTTTGACCTTGGGACTTCCAGGTTATACTCGGCACAGATGTTCCTGTACACTATGCCGGCCACTTGGTTATGGCGCTCCATGTATGCCTTGCCTGCTAGCATCTTGCACCCTGCTGTTATGTGCTGGATTGTCTCTGGGGCATCTTTACACAGCCTGCACCTGGGGTCTTGCCTGGTGTGATAGACCCCAGCCTCTATGGATCTTGTACTCAGAGCTTGTTCTTGTGCTGCCATGATTAGTGCCTCTGTGCCGTCTTTCAGTCCAGCTTTGTCCAGCCACTGGTAGGATTTCTGGATATCAGCCACCTCCTCTATCTGCCGGTGGTACATACCGTGCAGGGGCCTGTCCTTCCATGATGGTTCCTCGCCTTCCTCCTCTTTCTTGGGTTTCTGCTGGCTGAGGTATTCACTGAGCACGCTGTCAGTTGGGGCCATCTTCGTGATGTATTCATGGATGTTTCTTGTCTCATCCTGGACTGTGGTGCTGACACTCACCAGTCCCCGGCCCCCTTCCTTCCGCTTAGCGTACAGCCTCAGGGTGCTGGTAAGGAGCTTTCTTGTCTTTATGTCAGTGGCTTCTATCTCCTCCTTTGGCCAGCCTATTACCCCAGCAGGGTACCTGATCACAGGCAGGGCGTAGGTGTTGATGGCCCGGATCTTGTTCTTACCGTTCAGCTGACTCCTCAGGACTTGCCTGACCCTCTGCAGGTACTTGGTGGTTGCAGCTTTCCTAGCGGCCTCTTCATGGTTCCCATTCGCTTGCGGGATCCCCAGGTACTTGTAACTGTCCTCTATGTCTGCAATGTTGCCTTCTGGTAGGTCAATTCCCTCAGTTCTGACTACCTTCCCTCTCTTTGTTACCATCCGACTACACTTCTCCAGTCCGAACGACATTCCAATGTCATTGCTGTATAGCCTGGTAGTGTGTATCAGTGAATCGATGTCTCGTTCACTCTTGGCATACAGCTTGATGTCATCCATGTACAGGAGGTGGCTGACAGTGTGTTGTACGCCACATCCCCATTGAGTTCCTGATGAAGGCTCTTAGGGTTCTGTTGATCTTATATAGTTCTAGGCATTCCAGTATCCAGCTGTGGGGCATTGAGTCATAGGCCTTCTTGTAATCAATCCAGGCTGTGCACAGGTTGGTCAGTCTGGTCTTGCAGTCTCGGCTGACTGTCCTGTCTACCAGCTGGTGTTTTGCGCCTCTGGTATTCTTGCCAATCCCTTTCTGTGCCCCACTCATGTATTGACCCATGTGCCTGTTCATCTTAGCCGATATGATGCCTGACAGGAGCTTCCATGTAGTACTGAGGCAGGTTATTGGTCGGTAGTTGGATGGGACCGGTCCTTGGGGATCAGGACCGTCCGACCTTCGGTTAGCCATTCCGGGTGTCTCTCGTTAACTAGCAGCTGGTTCATATCTGCCACTGTGATGGTTACTGGACCCTGTTCAGGGAGGTTGCTGTGGTCTGCCCTCAGATCCACTAGCCACTGAGCATTGCCGTTATGGGTTGCGTCCTTCTCCCATATGCTCTGTATTGCTCCGTCTCCAGCCTTGGTGCTGTTCTCTTATTGTTCCCTTGCCACTGAGAGTACACCTTTGCTGGTTCTGTGGAGAACAGCTGGTTTATTCTCCTGCCTTCTATCTCTCTGGTGTACCTCCTCAAGCGGCTGGCCAAGGCTGTGAGTCTTTGCTTGGCAGTTTCCAAGGCCTCAGGTACGGACAGCTTGCTGTATTTCTTATGCACCTTCTTTGTCGCGCCTTTCTGCAACTCTGTTAGTTGGCTAACCTCCCTTCGTGCTACTTTGATCTTGCCCTCTAGCCTCCTTCTCCATGGAGGGTACTGCCCCTTGTGGCTGTTCAACTTGTAGCCAAGCATCTCACTGATCACTGCTGCCGTAGTGTAGATCAGCTTGTTAGTGTCGGTAATCGTGGTTGTAGGTATCGTCCGTAGTGCTGCATTAACATCATCTAGCAGACCTTCTGAGGGTACTTCACGTAATCTTGGTAACCGGCTACGGGGGATCCAGGTTTCAAGCTTGGCCATGATCCTATCTTTCAGGTCAGTTCCTCTCGCACTCAACGATCCTTCTCCTATCGCACTTGGGGCTATGTACCCAATCTCGGGTGGGGGTGATGATATCTCCCCCCTGACCTGGCGTCCTGACTCCTCCTTGCCGTAGCATTTATGTTGTACCTCGTCAATCTCTAGCTGTGATAGCAGTCCCTTCTTTCGAATGTTAGAACACTGAGCTACTAGTTGTTTCGCCGTCATTGTGGATGTTGGGTATCGAAGAATCCATAGGCCCCTCATCCTATTCATGTAACCCCTTCCGCCAGGGTTACTTGCGTAGTAGCATTCCAACAACGCCCTCTTTTCATCTCTTGCCCACCGATGCCTTCTTGTTCCAGTAGCCCACTAGCCCACTGAGATTTTCCACCATGTGGAACATCTTGTATTTTTTAATAATACTTTGTACTGTAGCCACTGGAACTTGAAAACATTTGGATATGGCCTTGTAGCCCATTCCTCACTTGTGAGCAGCCACAATGCACAGCTGCAGGTCCTCACTGAGTTCCTTTGTCTTAGCCATGAATGTCCACAGACCACCTGCAGAGAGCTGCTGTTTTTCACCTGTTGAGTAAAACAGCTATTTCCAATTAATCAGGCTAATTAGGATGCTTTAGAACAGCTTTGACTATTTGGAATGGTATGGAACTTTGGATTTTCCCAGAGACTGTGACAGTTTGTAAAGGGTATGAATAATTCTGGACATGATACTTTTTGCTCAAATGTAAATAAAAGCTGAGAAATATTTTTTTTCCACAATGATGCGTCTTGTACATCATCTTATTGTCTTTTGTGAGACGCCTGTGTCATTTCCAGTCAAAAAATAACTTGCTAGTTGAATAAAAGTAACTTTAAGTCAAAATTTGCCAGGGGTATGAATAATTATGGGCTTAACTGTATATATATATATATACATATATATTATATATCATTATATACAGCCAACTTCGGTAACCCTACAAACGTCACTGCTGTTTAGTTTTCTGTCTTCATTTATGTTGGAAGTGATAGCAGAGCTCTATGTTTGATTTTTTTTTCCAAAACTCTCTGTCAGAACATGGTATATCATGTTTTAGTGGAAAACTAGCGAGCTAACTTCCTGCTACCCTCTAACTCCATTAAATGTAATAAATTCTGTTTTCATGGATGCCTGGATGTTAAACTTAATTGTTACACCTGGTAAAGCAGCAACACTGATCATTTTATTAAACATCAAAGAATTTAGACAGTTTGTAACTCTCACTCATGCCACAGTCTTCGTTTGACTTTGGGACCTGAAGCAGACGGAGTTTTGGACTCCTGACTATGGTAGCCCTAATGTTCCAACAATCTATGAAGTGGTGTGGCTTGGTAGCTTACCAAAGTCGTACTAAAACATTTTTTGACAGATTTTTGAGTGCCGTGTACCACATAAAATCGGTTCGAGGTCAGTAAACACAACCAGAATTCATATATAAGGTGGACCGGATTTTAAGGTGCACTGTCGATTTTCGAGAAAATTAAAAGATTTTAAGTGTGCCCTATAACCCGAAAAATACGGTATGTATTATTTATTCAAACTATATTTCAAGCGGGTCTGTTGCCTGCTGCTGAAAAGGCATTTAAGTATTTCAAATTTTTGTTTAGTCAACAATATTCCTAATTTGTCTCCTTAGGAAAAGAACAATCCCTCAAGTGAGTTCAACTACGACAACTTGGTTTCTACTGTATTGAATCTGTTTGTTGCTGGAACAGAGACCACCAGCTCCACCGTGAGATATGCTCTCGCTGTGCTGATTAAATACCCCAAAATACAGGGTAGGTGTACACAAAAAAGTATTACCAACTTGCTTTTAGCACTAAATACATTATAGCTAGGAATAAGTCTGTTTGTGGATCTAAAACTTGGCAGTCATTACAAACAGATCAGAGCGGTAATAGTTTTTGTTTTGCTTTGTCCAGAGAAAATGCAGCAAGAGATTGACACTGTAATGGGAAAAGATCGTTGTCCCAGGATGGACGACAGGAAGTCCCTCCCATTTTCAGATGCTGTCATCCATGAGGTGCAGCGTTTTCTTGACATTGCCCCCTTGAGCGCACCTCACTATGCACTGAATGACATATCCTTCAAGGGTTATACAATCCCAAAGGTATTCTTAATTCCAAGACATCATATGTATTACAGTCTGTATTAAGTCCATTGTGCATCATGTCAGGGGTTAATGTCAAAAGCAATAAAATCATCAATAGACTAACAACATATTTGTTTTGAACAGGACACTGTAATTATTCCTCTCTTGCACTCTGTGCTGAAAGAGGAAAAGCAATGGGCCACTCCCAGGTTCTTCAATCCCCAGCACTTCCTGGACCATAACGGCAACTTCAAGAAAAATCCTGCATTCATGCCATTCTCTGCAGGTACATGAAGTCCTGACACAGTTGATAAATTATACAATTTTCCGCTGTAGCTCTATATAAATCAGCTAGTCTGGCCCCAAGGCACTTATTATTGTAAGGTATAAGTGCCTTGGGGCGATCGTGGCTCAAGAGTTGGGCGTTCGCCTTGTAATTGGAAGGTTGCCGGTTCGAGCCCCGGCTCGGACAGTCTCGGTCGTTGTGTCCTTGGGCAAGACACTTCACCCATTTCCTACTGGTGGTGGTCAGAGGGCCCGGTGGCGCCAGTGTCCGGCAGCCTCGCCTCTGTCAGTGCGCCCCAGGGTGACTGTGGCTACAATGTAGCTTGCCATCACCAGTGTGTGAATGGGTGAATGACTGGATATGTAAAGCGCTTTGGGGTCCTTAGGGACCATAAAGGCGCTATATAAATACAGGCCATTTACCAAGGTAGAAACCCTAAAATAATAAGAGCCAGCAATTTTGTTCACCATAGATTGATTTGTGATTGTGTGTCTTTACAGGGAAGAGAGCGTGTGTTGGCGAGTCTCTTGCTCGTATGGAGCTTTTTATCTTCTTAGTCTCACTGGTGCAGGATTTCAGCTTTTCCTGTGAAGGAGGCCCTGACAGTGTAGACCTCGAGCCAGAGTACAGCAGCTTTGCCAATTTACCTCGAACTTATCAAATCATAGCCACAGCACGTTAAAAAGAGAGTCACTCAATCTGTCATCATTTGAAGCACTATGACTGACATGGATCTCTACAACATGCTGTATTGCATTAATGTGGTGCAGTAGCATTAAATGCACAATTAAAAGTAGAGTTAAATGAATGTGCAATCAATCTTTTCTGTTATGTCTGTGATACAGAACAAAAGACATTAAACCCCAAGAAAATGCTTTGGAGTAATAATTAGAGTAGTAATTAGATCAAACATAAACTAACTAGCAATGAGTATAAACTACATAGATCTAGTACCAATCACAAATCTAACAAACAAGTAACAGAATACAAAGCTTATCTAATAGATGACAGTTGAAATTTTGCTGTATTGCATAGCTCATGTATGAATCCTGCTTTGCCTGTACTCTTTATTCCTTACGTATATCTGGATGCAGTGGATTCAAGGTAAAGATAATAAATAACCTGCAAAAGCATTACAGCTTCATGCATACCCTTGCTTTTCTAAGACATCAAAAAAGATCTTTAAAACAACATTTTAACTGTAACAAATAGCAGTTAATTGTTGCACCAGAGTGGATCAATATATTCATTGTAACCACACTATTACAACACCAACAGTCACAATATCAATAAATGTTAATGATTGAGGAGCTTTAAAAAGGTTACACTGAGTGACCTATGTGCCAGACAGCCAGTGGATGTCCAAGTAAACACATAGGCAACATTATGTCATGTCAGACAAAGCTAAAGACTATACTGTAAATACTGACAGCATTTAAAAGTACTGACATGGTAGACCTAAAGTTAATAATTTGAAAACCCAATATGATTGTTGGGTTTTTCTCTGTAGATATTATTGTTGGGTCTGCCTTAAAATATAAAGCACCTTGAGGTGACTGTTGTTGTGATTTGGGGCTGTATAAATAAAATTGAATTGAATTGAAAATGGTCAAAGCACACCATCAGAGCAGCCTGTTATTACTACTTGTAGAGTGCTCTGATAGAATCCCCATTAACTTAAGAAAAAATAGTCGTCCTCTAGTATAGAATTGAAGGATATCTGTCCTCTTCCAGAAGCACATTGCTTTATTCTTTGACGTCAACCTTCATGTCTGCTTCTTTTTGCATTGTCATCATGCTGCTGAAGCACCATATCTGCATTTAAGGGCTTTATGTTAATGTACAACCGTGTTCTATCAATAATTACAAATGTCATGCTCATTGTTTGCTGCATGACATGACTAGTGGGTTTAATTTTTTCAAAATAAATGATGTAAAACCTAAAAAAATATATTCTCTCTGTTTATGGTGTTGAAATTAATAAAAAACAAATAATAGTCCATTTACTAATTTCGGGTAACTTGTTGCTGCTTTCTAAATTGATACATAGTTCAAAATTTGGTATAGACACATTACGAGGGATTTCTTGACTCGGTTCAAAATGGAACCAAACCAAATGCAAAAGCAATACAAACACTATGTGTTGCACTTATAAGTTAACTAATAGCTAGTACAAATTACTTTAAGCCTGTCAACAAAGCATAAAGGTTTTTATGTAAATACCTAGTCTTGAATATCAAATTGTAATCACTGTTTAAACTTTACAAAACTATGTTTGTCCTTAGTGCTGAGCAGGTAACCCCAGTTTCATATGAAGAAGAAAATAAACAATCCAAATAAAGTCTGACAAAGATTTGATAATGAATAACTTTGTGAAATGTTCCTTTCAAATTTAGATCATGAGTATTTGCTACTTCACTTGCCTTCACTGTAAACATATTTTATGTTTCTACAAGTGAAGCACAATATTGGATTGCTTGGATTCATTTCACAGAGTTGATTGGTTTTTTAAGAGAGCAGATTTGTATTAGAAACTGAACCTATTTTATAATATTTACCTATGCTGTTACAGACAACATATAACTCTTCAAACAGGTGTCAGAGCACTTTGTGGGTCAAATCTTGATTCCAGTAGAGGGCAGTGTAGACTGTCAAATGAGCAATATCTTTGGCTATTTTTCTGTGTTCATGTGAGATTTTGTTATCAGTTGTCCTTATCAACAAGGTCTGGTTATATTTTGTGTTGGTTGACATCATTATCAAGTTTGTAGTGTTGTGCAGCACATTTGCAATATTTCAAAATGTTTTTAAGGACACTTTCCAACAATTTTGTATTTAAATCTAGCAACGATTTAAATAAATAACTTTCTGACAACAGATTCTTGCTCAGCTTGTCATTGTTTGATGTTTTAGCATGAACATGCACAAATGACCATTTTCAATAAAAATGAACTTTGGTTTAATAGTAATAAAAATTTTAATAGTGTGCAAAAAACAACAGTTTTTTTTCACTATCTGGCACCTATGTAGTAAAGTAATTTCAGCAAAACGAGCATCCTGAAGTTACACAGGATGTCATATGCTCCTAGTTTTACAAATTCAATGAAATCATTGAATTTTAAAACTCAAGGAAAGTGTTGTAAAGACCCACCTTTTAGCACATCCCAGCACACCCACTCCCTTCACCAGATGCACCTTGTTTAGTTCTCTCACCTTTGATTGGGTGTGGTGCTTGTCCTTAATTGCACTCACCTGTCACACGTTATATAAGGACTGCATTCACTTTTGGCTCCCTCTTTCTTCACTCCCACACGGGGCGGCAGCAGAGTTGAGGTTCTGTTTGGGTTTTTGATTTTATGTGTTGTTTAGGGTAATGAGTAACTTAAATCTGTTTTCTTTCAGCATTGGCAGTCCATCTGTGTCTTTCCTTTGTTGATTTTGAGAATAAAAGGAGAACCCTGTGAATGATTGATGACTGCTTATTCTCATTCTAATCGAATGAGCCCATGATGATGACTACTTAAACCCTGAGCCTTCCTTCCTTCATAACAGAAAGCTTGGGATGAGCAATGCTTTACATGTTTTGACTTTATTATTCAAATCAAATGTTGCAACAGCTTTTTTGTCAATGAGCATGATTAATGAGGTAAAAGTGTGCTAAGGTGCACAAGATTACAACATCATACTGGTCATGTGCTTCCAACCAGCCAACCCCTGTTAAATATAAACTAGCTACAGGAGCCAATCACAGAGAGAAAGTAGGTATATAAGGAAGGACAAAAAAAAACAAAAATGATACAACATTATGGAGTTTTCTGCCACAGTGATCTTGGCAGGGCTAATCTTAGCTCTGCTGTGGCTGTTTAGTGTAAAAAGAAGGAAGTATCGCCTGCCTCCAGGACCTGCTCCACTTCCTCTTCTAGGAAACCTGCCACAAATAGACAAAAATGCACCTTTTAAAAGCATTCTTAAGGTGAGTTAGGAAATGCATTTTTTTTAAGCATTTTTCATATTATTAAATTCTGTATTTTTGGCATGTTCAGTAATTTATGAATAAACAAGAGCACCCTCCATTACTGTTCTGGATTTTTATCTTAGCTGCATGCTGACTTTGCATGAATACAAAAAAGTTTTTTGCTTTGTTTTAGTTCAGTGAAAACTATGGTCCTGTGATGACACTGTACATGGGCTGGCAGCGGACAGTGGTTCTGGTGGGGTATGATGCTGTGAAAGAAGCCTTGGTGGATCAGGCAGATGACTTCACAGGCAGAATGCCCGTGCCATTTCTGTTAAAAGCTACCAAGGGCTATGGTAAGAAGACACCACATATCTGTTTTCAAGACAAGTTATTTTGTTTGACAGGACTCCAAGTCAACTTTACATGAAAATAAAGAAATTTCACAAAATAGTTTGTGTAAAAGTTTTCATAATCTTGACATTGCATGTTCTCAGGTTTAGGAATCAGTAATGGGGAGCGCTGGCGCCAAATGCGACGCTTCACACTTACAACCCTGAGAGACTTTGGGATGGGACGCAAGGGGATGGAAGAATGGATCCAAGAAGTCAGCGAACACTTGATGGCTCACATACATACATTTAAAGGTGCGTTTTCAACATGTTGAGGGTGGATTTGAAAAAGGACTGCTGCACAATATCTCAAGTTTTCTTTTTCCCTTAATCACTGCTCGAGTCTCTCACTCTTTTTTTGAGTACAGTAGCTTGAATATGACCCAAAAAAGTTCAATTCAATATTTACCTGAGAAGTTACTGTCACTTTGGAAAAAGGGAAACATAATAACAAGAACATTTCTTGGAAACACTACAAAACTCTTCATTTGTGCCTCCACAGGAAATAGGCTGTAGTAAGAGAGGTCAGGGAAACAAAATAAATATGTAACAAAATGCACCAAACATGCATTAACATATGAAGACTAAAACTATCAGAGTTTGTAATTCATATAGAAATCCTGTTTTGTCTGAACTCTTTAATCTTTGCATAGAAAACATACAGTATCGCATAACTTGCTAAAACACTAAAGTATCATTTATAGCGTTGGCTTGCTGTGACATGACTGATGCACTTGGAAAGGATCAACTTATCCATGCTGATTTACAGTTATATATTTTAATAAAATGATTTATATTAAATTGTCACATCCCCCTGAGAACTGAGGAAAAATTGATCTTTCAGTCAAACTTTTTTTCCGTGATTTGTGTCAACTGCAGAGGACCGAACTGAATAGGCTGGGTCTCAGGAGAATATTATCAATAAAAGTTAATGATCTAACCATAAGTTTGAAGCAAAAGCAGTTTAAACAGAGTGGCCTATATAACAGAGTAAGTACGTGTGAACACACAGATAATTTTGTGCCATGCCTAGGAACTATGCTGCTGTTAATACTTAAAGTGGAATTGCACTATAATGGAGTAATACTGCTCCCTGGTCAGTCTGGGTCTTTATGTGAAGAGTTTGAAGCTTCAGAGTCCTCTCACAGTACAAACAAATGTGTTTCAATCTATTTGTTAATCCTAAGCTGGCTGTAGGTGTGTGTGTGTGTCTGCCTCCTTGTGTTAGCTTTGTGTTAACCTTATGACTACCGGGGTACATGCTAGAAACAAACAATCCAAAAAATACTTAAGTATTTACTCCATAGCAGACAGTGAAGTACAACAAAGTATTTGGCAGGTAGATTCTAATGAAGCAACATAGAAGGGTGGAAATTCAGCATTGGCAGGAAATAACACAATACCTATGGGCCTCGATGCTGGTGGTAATAATAACACAGCTGGAGACTTGGATGAGCAACAGTGATAAAATGGACATGGCTGAGGGGGAATTCGAAAGGTAAAATGACAGAAACACACTGAGATCTAAAGCACATTGAGTAGGGACTTTTTATTAGAAATTTATAGAAAATCAAATGACATAATCAGAGTGATGATGAAAGAATTTGATTTAAAAACAGGAAAGCAAAAGTGAGGAAAAGAAAAGAATTGCAGTCCAAAAGCCAAAAGTCCAGACAGATGACTTCATTATTGAATGTTATGATCATATGATAATTAGCCTTAGTTGACTTCAGTTGATTAAGGTGAATATTTTTTTGTTTATCATAATGCTCTCTTGTGTTGATTGTTGAGAATGTTTCTCATTGTCAAATCTTTCTTCAAAAAGAAACTTTAAGCTAAATGAGATGATTTATTTAAATAAAGATTTGACATATTTGTATTTATAATTTGTAACTTTCCAACTGTCTTTTTCCTTTTTTCTCCAGGTAAACCATTTGACCCCCAATTTGTGTTAAGCAGCACCGTTTCTAATGTGATCTGCTGCCTGGTCTTTGGGGAACGCTTTGCTTTTGAAGACAAGCAGTTCCTGCACCTTCTGACCATCATGTCTAAGATGTTAAGGTTCAATAGTAGTCCTCTTGGTCAGGTCAGTGGACATGATTACAAAAAAATTAAAATATAAAAAGTAGAACAAACATACTAATTGAATAGTTCTGCATTATTACCTCCAAACCAACAAAGCTGAAGTGTGTTGTCCAAAAAACACACAATAATACTGGTTGCATGTTTCCACACGTCTTTAGACAAATAAAACTGCTGTGTTTTTCCCTCCTGAAGATGTACAACATCTTTCCCTGGCTCATGGAGCATCTCCCTGGCTACCACCAAACTATTTTTGGCTATATGAAGGAGGCCAGAGATTTTATCGAAAGGAAAATCCAAGAGCACAAAGAGACACTGGACCCCAGCTCCCCGAGAGACTACATTGACTGCTTCCTCATCAGAATTAATCAGGTTGGAAAGAACTTAAGGATCAGTTGCTTTGTTAAGGACACTTAGCACTGTGTCCTTCTTTTTGAGTAGAAATGATGGATTCAAATACCATACTTTCGGACTATAAGGCACACCGGATTAAAAGGCACACTGTCGATGAACCTGTCTGTTCTCATACATAAGGCGCTCCGGATTATAAGGCCCATTAAGCCAAACAAAACAGTCAGATAAGTCAAACTTTACTTAACTCATTCTTCTTGCTTCCTCCACTTCCGTACCATTGATTCATTAATGTTGAATTCTCTCACAGCTGCTCTATTCCCATGTTGTTGCAGTATATTAATGACTTACCTTGTATGGTGGATGGATTATCTCAGTTGTTCTCCTGACTGAGGTTTGGTCCGTTTACAGCATCCTGCCATGCGACTGCATTTGTTCCTAACCATCGGGAACCCTCACATTAATTTATATTGCATGGAAAAAAGTTAGCATTCATCCTTCAGATTCACTGTGTTTATGTTATGCTAACATAGCTGTGTTGCTAGCGATGACATAGCACATCATTATATACCAGCTAGTCCAACTTCAGTAACCCTACAAACGTCAGTGCTGTTTAGTTTTCTGTCTTCATTTATGTTGGAAGTGATAGCAGAGCTATATGTTTGATTTTTTTTTTTCCAAAACTCTCTGTCAGAACATGGTATATCATGTTTTAGTGGAAAACTAGCGAGCTAACTTCCTGCTACCCTCTAACTCCATTAAATGTAATAAATTCTGTTTTCATGGATGCCTGGATGTTAAACTTAATTGTTACACCTGGTAAAGCAGCAACACTGATCATTTTATTAAACATCAAAGAATTTAGACAGTTTGTAACTCTCACTCATGCCACAGTCTTCGTTTGACTTTGGGACCTGAAGCAGACGGAGTTTTGGACTCCTGACTATGGTAGCCCTAATGTTCCAACAATCTATGAAGTGGTGTGGCTTGGTAGCTTACCAAAGTTGTACTAAAACATTTTTTGACAGATTTTTGAGTGCCGTGTACCATATAAAATCGGTTCGAGGTCAGTAAGCACAACCAGAATTCATATATAAGGTGGACCGGATTTTAAGGTGCACTGTCGATTTTCGAGAAAATTAAAAGAGTTTAAGTGTGCCCTATAACCCAAAAAATACGGTATGTATTATTTATTCAAACTATATTTCAAGCGGGTCTGTTGCCTGCTGCTGAAAAGGCATTTAAGTATTTCAAATTTTTGTTTAGTCAACAATATTCCTAATTTGTCTCCTTAGGAGAAGGACAATCCCTCAAGTGAGTTCAACTACGACAACTTGGTTTCTACTGTATTGAATCTGTTTGTTGCTGGAACAGAGACCACCAGCTCCACCCTAAGATATGCTCTCACTGTGCTGATTAAATACCCCAAAATACAGGGTAGGTGTACACAAAAAAGTATTACCAACTTGCTTTTAGCACTAAATACATTATAGTTAGGAATAAGTCTGTTTGTGGATCTAAAACTTGGCAGTCATCACAAACAGATCAGAGCGGTTATAGTTTTTGTTTTGCTTTGTCCAGAGAAAATGCAGCAAGAGATTGACACTGTAATGGGAAAAGATCGTTGTCCCAGGATGGACGACAGGAAGTCCCTCCCATTTTCAGATGCTGTCATCCATGAGGTGCAGCGTTTTCTTGACATTGCCCCCTTCAGCGTACCTCACTATGCACTGAATGACATATCCTTCAAGGGTTATACAATCCCAAAGGTATTTTTAATTCCAAGACATCATATGTATTACAGTCTGTATTAAGTCCATTGTGCATCATGTCAGGAGTTAATGTCAAAAGCAATAAAATCATCAATAGACTAACAACATATTTGTTTTGAACAGGACACTGTAATTATTCCTCTCTTGCACTCTGTGCTGAAAGAGGAAAAGCAATGGGCCACTCCCAGGTTCTTCAATCCCCAGCACTTCCTGGACCATAACGGCAACTTCAAGAAAAATCCTGCATTCATGCCATTCTCTGCAGGTACATGAAGTCCTGACACAGTTGATAAATTATACTATTTTCAGCTGTAGCTCTATATAAATCAGCTAACCTGGCCTCAAGGCACTTATTATTGTAAGGTAGAAACCCTAAAATAATAAGAACAAGCAATTTTGTTCACCATAGATTGATTTGTGATTGTGTGTCTTTACAGGGAAGAGAGCGTGTGTTGGCGAGTCTCTTGCTCGTATGGAGCTTTTTATCTTTTTAGTCTCACTGCTGCAGGATTTCACCTTTTCCTGTGAAGGAGGCCCTGACAGTGTAGACCTCGAGCCAGAGTACAGCAGCTTTGCCAATTTACCTCGAAGTCATCAAGTCATAGCCACAGCACGTTAAAAAGAGTCACTCAATCTGTCATCATTTGAAGCACTATGACTGACATGGATCTCTACAACATGCTGTATTGCATTAATGTGGTGCAGTAGCATTTAATGCACAATTAAAAGTAGAGTTAAATGAATGTGCAATAAATCTTTGCTGTTATATCTGTGACATAGAACAAAAGACATTCAACCCCAAGAAAATGCTTTGGAGTAATAGTAGTCTTTTAGATTCTTTTGTTTTGTCACTTTTTGTATTTTCTATAACCCGATTTTTCTTTTGTTTTAATTTGTGTTAATTTTGATATAATATAATATAACTCATATCATTTTAAGAATAAAGTTATAACTCTGAAAAACCTCTTGGTAGTTTTTTTAAACACAAAATTCTCTACAGTTTCCTACCTGTGTGTGTGTTCTCATATTCCTTCTTCCTGATGTTTCTATCACTTGGTATAACTACATCTATCACTACAGTTGTCTTATTTCTTCTGCTTGTCCACCACCACTATGTCTTATTGGTTAGCCATCACCAGTTTGTCCATCTGTATCTGGAAGAATCTGAGCTTGGTTATTCTCAACCACCCTAGTGAATGTATCCTATTGTGTCCTGTGGACTTTCAGGCCAGACCCTCTTGTGGGTAAACAATAAGTGGGATGTGGAGTTTTAGCTGGGAAGGCCTAATTTTTATGCTATTTAAAATTTTCTTTTTTTTTTTTTTTAAAGTAAAAACAAACAAACAAGCGTATCTATCGAGAGTGAGAGTATCTTTACATACTTGAAGTAAAAATACCTACAGAGCTTGGAAAGAAAAGCGTCTGGACTTGTTTAATTTGCTTGAAGACGTTTCGCCTCTCATCTGAGAAGCTTCTTCAGTTCTTCGAGCCAAGGTGTGACAATGGGTGTAGGTCACCCAGTGTATTGTGACCTACATCCGTTTTCACACCTTGGCTTGGGTGATTAGGTAGAGGATCATTAGGGGGTCCTTCGTCCCTCTGGGGGGGATAGTCCCATAGGGCTGGGACTCTCCACCATTTGACCTTAGAACTGAAGAAGCTTCTCGGATGAGAGGTGAAACGTCTTGAGGCAACTTAAAGAAGTCCAGACGCTTTTCTTTCAAAGCTCCTTAGACTACGACGACCTGGTTGACTGAGAACATTTACAGACATAAAAATTCCTACAATTTATCACATACTGGAATATAATGCATTCACGTTCTAAGAGTTTCTGTAGTGTTTTAAACTAAATAGTGAATTTACTGACTGACAGGGGATTTCTCTGTGGTTCTGTTAAACACGTATCTGTATCAGGCATTTTTCTTCCAAGGATAGATAAGTCTTGTCATGTCCATTAGGTGGAAGTTGTCGTGCCTCCATCTTCTCAGTCTGCCTCATGGCTCAGCTGCTGTTGGCATCAGCTGGGGTCCTGTAAGGGTGAGCTTTGTAGTCAAGGTAACCAAGAGGGGTTCCCCTTCCCATGGTTGCACATAGGTCCATCACACCTGCACCTGGCTGCCCTAAAGTTGATCGGATGGAGATTGGAGTGCGGGCTTACCCTACGGGGGCCCAATCAGCACCCCCCCGAAGCAACCAAGCGTAGGTGAGGTTTCCCTAATGTGCTTCCTCCTTAGTCTCGGGGCTTCCCGGGACCTCAAGCTTTTTGCAGTGGCTCTGATGTATCCAGGAGGGGGTCTCTGCAATTTTACAGGCTGTGGGTGTGGTCAATAACACTTGATATGGGCGCTCCCAGCGAGGCGAGCTCCAATTTCTCCTCTGGAGCACACGTAATAGGACCCAGTCGCCTGGTTTCAACCTGCAAGAGACTGGAGAAGAGTCATATGGCAGTTTATTGTTCAAAACAGTATCCTTATTTTCTAGTAGTTTTGCCATCCATTCTGACAGATTTGTCTAAAGGTTCACTTTTTGCAACTGAGATTGCATCTGCATTTTTTTCACTGGATAAATCTCTGGCCATTTTGAGAATAAGTCTATAATCACTAGAGCGTATTTTGAGCCTTGACTTTCACTTAATTCAATAAAGTCCATGTGAATGGTGTGAAATGGATGAGGTGGTGTGGGGAAATGTCCTCTTTTTGTCCTCCGATTGCCTTGTGAATTGTTTTTTAACAGATCATGCATGTCCTCACAAATTCCTTTGCTGAAGTTTCAAAATTTAGACTATAAAAGTGTGTCTTTATGACCTGGACCATCCCTCCTGATGACACATGGGTCACCCCATGGGTCACTAATGCTGCTGTTCTGTGCAGGGACTTGTGAAGGAAAACCAATACTTCCTAAGTCATCAGATCATTTTCTAGTTGTGCTCCACACTTTAACCATTTCTTCTGTTCTGTGGTTGGTGCGGCTTTTTGTTCATCTTTAAGTACATCAAGTGATATTTGCATGGTGGATGTAGACATTATCTACAGTTTGTTGTGCGGCTAACTTAGCTGCTTGATCTGCAAAGTTATTGCCTTTAGTTATTTCTGATTTATCTTTTTGATGTGCAGCACATTTACACAATGCTAACTGTTTTGGCAATATTATTACTTCTAATAGTGTCCTCAGAAGATTTCCATGTTGTACTGGGTGTCCAGTAGATGCAATTGTCACACAGTGGAAAATTGTGTTTTTATATTTTGTTTTGAATCAGACTGTGTATTGCTACATAGTGATTTTATTTGCATGTTTTATTGTTATAGTGCTATTGCATGATTGTTTATTGATGTTCTTATTGCATGATTTTATCCCCATATTTATACTGTGTTTTGTGTCGCTGTATAGCATTCTTTTTTTATTCCACTGTGGATTGGACAGATAATTGCGTGCACCTGTGAGGTGGGGGCGTGCCCCCGAGGTGACCTATTGGCCGCCAAACGGACTTAAGGGAGATGGTGAGCGCAAAGACGGGAGAGAGACACATGAACAGCGAAGAACAGGAAACCGAACGTGTGGTGCAGACGAGCACATGTATAGAAGGACTGGCCTGCCTGTGAGGCGTCGCGAGACTTCCGGCGATCCAGTTCCGACGGACAGAATAGTAACAGCGGGAGGCGATGTGTGAAATCCACAGAAGGCAGAGGGGACGCCTCTGCCTGTATCAGGGCCGGGCTATGAGGGAAGCCGTGTGCGGACGCGGAGAGCGGCTGGACTGCACGGCCATGCGCTGCCAGGTGGGGATAGGAGCCTCCTCCCTGGCCTTCTGCTGGCGAGATTTCCCCATCCCGGAAGAGGGGCCCCCTTCTGTCTCTTTCAGCTAAGGAACATTTGCCCGAGTGTGTGTGGTTGGACACTGGGAATAGAGGACTCTGGGGGGGGACGTTTTATCCTATAAAAAGGACATCCATTTAGCTTTGATTTTTTTAATTGTATTTTAATCTCTGCCGGCAGGACTTTTAGCGGGTTGTGAACATTTATTTTTTATTGTATAGTGGGGATTTTAACTCCTACTTGTGATTCTGGCTGTTCTTCTTCTAAAAAATAAATGGTGTGTTTAAAGCCGGCCCAGTGTCCGTACTCCGAGCGCTGATTCACTCTCTCCCCTTATGCTTGTATGTATATAGACGTGGTGGCGAAGATTTAGGTCACCAGTTTAGCGGCTACATATTTTTGGCGTTGTCGACAGGATACAAGTTTGGGAGCAGTGTTCAGTGCCTGGGCTACAGATATAGATGATGGAATGCAAAACCAAGTGTTTAAATCAGCTACCCTCGCTGAGGGTTGTAAGGAAGGGGTGTGCAGAAAAGACTTTTTATTGCCACGTGAGGATTCATGAGTAGTGTTCAACCACAGGGATATCAGGAGTTGAGCTTCAAGAGTTGCTGGCTGTGGGATCATGGGTTGCTGCTATGCAGTAGTGCTTAGGAGAAGCACGAAGACCAGGCTATGCCTGGAAGGATCCCAGCAGTGCCCAGCTGAGAGGAACCAATGGTCTGGTAATCCCATACATTAGCTATGCTATGTGGTCACGAAATTGAAGAAAAGCAGGTTACCTGGATGTGGCAATTGGACTGTATAACTCACCTATGCTGCAACTTTTCTAGGATGCATTCAAAGGAACTCCTCGGTAGCAGATTATTGCTGATGTTTTGTGTGTTACGTGTACAGAAGGGACTACCAGAGACACAGTAGCCCGCTAGGTTAAATGTTGTCCAGCCACCCTCCTGGACAGAACACCTGAATGTTGTGACAGGGACTGTCACAGGTAAAATATGGGGGGATGTCACACAGTGGAAAATTGTGTTTTTATATTTTGTTTTGAATCAGACTGTGTATTGCTACATAGTGATTTTATTTGCATGTTTTATTGTTATAGTGCTATTGCATGATGGTTTATTGATGTTCTTATTGCATGATTTTATCCCCATATTTATACTGTGTTTTGTGTCGCTGTATAGCATTCTTTTTTTATTCCACTGTGGATTGGACAGATAATTGCGTGCACCTGTGAGGCGGGGGCGTGCCCCCGAGGTGACCTATTGGCCGCCAAACGGACTTAAGGGAGATGGTGAGCGCAAAGACGGGAGAGAGACACATGAACAGCGAAGAACAGGAAACCGAACGTGTGGTGCAGACGAGCACATGTATAGAAGGACTGGCCTGCCTGTGAGGCGTCGCGAGACTTCCGGCGATCCAGTTCCGACGGACAGAATAGTAACAGCGGGAGGCGATGTGTGAAATCCACAGAAGGCAGAGGGGACGCCTCTGCCTGTATCAGGGCCGGGCTATGAGGGAAGCCGTGTGCGGACGCGGAGAGCGGCTGGACTGCACGGCCATGCGCTGCCAGGTGGGGATAGGAGCCTCCTCCCTGGCCTTCTGCTGGCGAGATTTCCCCATCCCGGAAGAGGGGCCCCCTTCTGTCTCTTTCAGCTAAGGAACATTTGCCCGAGTGTGTGTGGTTGGACACTGGGAATAGAGGACTCTGGGGGGGGGACGTTTTATCCTATAAAAAGGACATCCATTTAGCTTTGATTTTTTTAATTGTATTTTAATCTCTGCCGGCAGGACTTTTAGCGGGTTGTGAACATTTATTTTTTATTGTATAGTGGGGATTTTAACTCCTACTTGTGATTCTGGCTGTTCTTCTTCTAAAAAATAAATGGTGTGTTTAAAGCCGGCCCAGTGTCCGTACTCCGAGCGCTGATTCACTCTCTCCCTTTATGCTTGTATGTATATAGACGTGGTGGCGAAGATTTAGGTCACCAGTTTAGCGGCTACACAATCATTCCTCTGTTCTGCCAAATTTTTCAAAGTGATGTACTGCTGAAAAGACATACTGACTGTCAGTGTATATATTTATATCTTGGCCTGCGAGTGTGAGGATGTCAACGGTTTTGCTTCTACAACTCTGTTGTAGTTGCTGCATAACCTGGGCCATTTTTAGACGCTGAGCCGTCTACAAAAACGTCAGTGAAACCAGCTTGTGGTGTGTTGTAAATGTCACCACGTGGCTTTGTCTCCTCATCTAATTTTTTCATACAGCAGTGTGGATGACCTTCTTCGGGTGAGGCCAAAAGTGCGCTTGGGTTCAACTGACAACATTTCTCGATTCTAATGTGTGATTGCGACAATAAGATTCCAACATATGAGAGTTGTCTTGCATGTGTGGGGTAAGAGAAATTGGCTTAGATTAAAATTGAAGTCACTGCGTGGGGTACTCTGATGATCAGAGTGTGCCCTAAAACAATGTCAGGCAATGCTAAACTATATTCATCTGTAATGCTAGTTTCAAGTTACTGAATGCTGCTTCTGCTTTTTTCTTTGTAGATGCAACACTACATTTTTACTTAAGGCATTTTAGGCAATTTCTATTTTTTCAAAGAACTCACACATCTTACATATTTCAAACTTCTAAGTTAGGATTTAAAAAACTTCTTTATGTGAACTTTTCCCACAAGGTTCCATTCTTTCTATAGCAGCTTCATATACAGTATGCACCAGGCTTTTAATCTCTACATGGATGCATTGCTCACAGCTCTAAAACTAGACATTAGTAAATCATATGCCTAATCAGTATGTGTCACTGTGATCCACAAGCATGATCACAAATTTGTTTTTCAAACCAACAAAACAAACCAACACAAACAAACAAAAAACAAGTTGCTGATGGCATGAACTCTTTACACACGAGTCAGAACACAAAAAGAAAAAAAAAGCTGCTGCCAGAAACAAAGCAGAAGTGTGAGGGGAAAAAAACTGAGCTCACAGACAGCTGCTTGTATGAGCTTTAATATCATGCAGCTTCTGCTCTAAACAAAATAAATAAAAAATGTGTAACTTGCTCATTAGCTTGGTAGTGTCCACATATTTAATTCAGCTTCTCAATCTAGTAGCTTTAGCTGTGTTATACAAGGTTTAGCTTATTAGTTGTTAGTATAGGTTTGCTCTACATCTCAGCAAAGTCTCATCTAGGATAACAGGTTTTCAAACAGGTCAAGTGTCTCTATGCACTTGATTAGTTCAGGTATTTTCTTTATTCTCTTCATCTCATGTGTTGTTGTACTGAACTTGAGCAAACCTTAAGCTTGATTCAGACTACTTTTAACAATTATCCACCTCACATCATAACTGACTAAGGTGCCTCTTCTTATTAATACTATGTCATTATCAATGTTATTGTTTTTGGGGTTTTTTTATAACAGCAATAGTATATTACAATATTTTATTAGTATATTACAATAGACCACTATACTACTAATATACAGTAGTGTATTATAACATTTCACTTATATTTTAGTTTGTATCCATCAAGGGCTGCGGGTGATCTGCAGTTTCACCCTTTCCCAAGCTGGAGACATTTACCTTTTCACACACTTTCCTTGGCTGAACAATGACACAGCCTTAATATACCTTATGCATCTCTCTATTTTATTAATATATTTTCGTGTGAATTATCTGCTTTCATTCATTCTGGGCATGGTCGTCATCCAAATTATGTTTCATTGTTAATACCAATTTACAGGTTGTTATCCTTCCTATTATTAGTTTGAATACATTAAAGATAAGCTCTAATTTAATTTAGCCTTTTGTTTATTCCACTTTATTCCTCTTGTATTTATATGTATTCAGTTTGGTCTGTGTCAGGAGATTTCCTGTATTGCAACTCAGGTCAGAATAAAAACGCTCAGACAGGTTTAACGTGTACACGGGTGAGACTCAGGGAGACTCGCGCCCTGCAATAAAAAGCAGCCTTTATTCATAGAGCACGTACAGGAAGAGATAAAATAGAACTGTGCTGCGTGCAGGCTTCCTGTGGAGTCTGCACAGAGTGTAACTTCCCCATTTAAGCTGAATACTGAAAGAGCAAACACATTTAGATAATGAAATGTACTTTTAAGCATAACATAATAAAAATCCCAAAATCCTGAAATCCCTTGACATTCCCACCTGTTGTTTGATCTTTCCCTCCATATATGTACATAGTAACCACTAACATTGTATCAGTCTATGGCCACTTGTAAACATTTTTAGCCAAGACATCATAAAATAATGGGTTTTGTGAGTATGTTATATCCAAGTGTCTATCTCATCATCATCTTCTTCATTCTGTGATAGGGTGATGTAAGCATGAATTGAAGCAGTTACCATTCTTGATACCATGTTCTTCAAACAAGGTATGACACATGAAGTGAAAAGACACAATAACAGTATTATAACACCAACAAAAACAAGTCCTTTAATCAGCAGGGACTTCCAAGAGCCGCTTATAAGCCACGTAAGCCAGTCTTCTGTGTTTGTGGCATAGTCTCGTTGTTGTGCATCCCGAAGTTGTCTGAGTGTTTTCAGTCATGTTCGATGAGTGCACTTTATCTGGCATGTATGTGCAACATGTGTTGTTAAAGAGGACACATAGTCCTCCTTTCTCGGCAAGAATCATGTCCAATGCTACCCTGTGTTGCATTACTGCAATGCGCAGAGCGTCAATTTCCTGATCCTGTTCGTCGTCGATTTTACATGAAGCATTCAGAAAAAGTCCAAAGCGGTAGTTCAGAGTCTCTATCCTTAAAGCGTGTTTTCCTACCCCCACCCATGGGAAGAGTGCGTGAGTAACTTTTTGTCTGTCAGTCCAAAGTTTGAATTCCTCTGGGACATCGGAACCCCACACAGAATCATGCTGCTTGAGGTCTGGGGTGCTTCGTCTTTTCCTTGTTGTTGACGTTGAAGTTGACGTGGCGTCCATGGTTATCTTGAAAGTGTGGTCAGATATGAAAATGGGAGCGCACTGACCTGTCCAATTCCCAGGAAGGATAAAATAGGCCCGTTGGCCACAGATCCAGGCCATCCCTTGCACCCAGAAGGTGCCATTTGAGATGTTGCTGCTCTTCACGGGCCCTCCAGGAGCGTGTGTCTGTACTGCTTTGCAGTTGGTGGTGTTTCCCATTGGCGTGGATCCGTTCACTTGGCGGTAGCATAGGCTGTGGCTTAAATTCCCATTGTTTTCAAGAAAGACTGGGAATGATTTAGCCTTACTTCTGTGCTTCACTTTCAGGTCAACCCAGAACCATTCGTCACATGTGCCATTTTGTAGTCCTATCTGGAGAGGTTCCTCATGGTTGACCACAATTCCCTGGAATTGATACCCAAGGCTGGCGTAGCTTGCGGCACACTTTGCCTGAATTATGTCCATTGCCTTCGCGTACAAGGTGGCGTACTGTGTCGTTGGGGGCATATAGGAGCAAACATAGCAGTCTTTTCTGGGTGTGCTGTCATGTATATATCGATACCATGCGTTGTTCATCCATGGGTGAATGTGGTCTTGTGTCATGTCACGAAGATGTGAGTTGTCATGTGTCCATCTTGTCTGCAGGTGGTGTTGTTCATCTTTTTTTCTTTCAGGTGAGTGTTAATAAACTCACCAGGAGTGCAACATTAGCCACTAGGAGGACGAGTGTCTTCATGATGACCAGACACACCTGTGACCGCTGATGAGTAGACTACCGGCAAGAAGAAGAAGGCGGGGTGTACCCGATCAGCCCTGCCTCCACCAATAGATCACCAGGAGTTAGGGGTGTCGGCGTCTAAACGTTTAGGTTGTCACTCACTTTTTTGCAGTGGCTTTGATGGATCCAGGACGGTCTTTCTGCTATTTTGCAGGCACTAGGTGTGGTGAGTAGCACTTGATAAGGACCTTCCCACCTTGGTGAACTCCAGTTTTTCCTTTGGATCCTGATCAAAGTACTCCAATCACCTGGTTTCAACCTGCAAGACACTGGAGAGATGTCACTCGGCAGTTGGTTGTTTAGCTGCTGCTTTTGCTGCTTGATCTGCAAAGTTATTGCCTTTAGTGACCTCTGAGTAGCCTTTCTGGTGTGCAGCACATTTACATAATGCTAACAGTTTTGGCAATATCAACACTTCCAACAGTGCCTTCAAAAGATTTCCATGTTGCAGTTGGGTTAGGGGAACAGACACGTATGACAGCTGTGAGTTCTGCACTGTGTGCAGAGTGTGAGGAAGTTAGTGCTTTTGCTTCTAAAATTGTGTCTACTGTGGTTACCGCATAACCTACACAGTTCCGCCCAAGGCTACTTTTGGACGCTGAACCGTCTACAAAGATATCAACGAAACCAGCCTGTGGGGTGCTGTGAAGGTCAGCGCGTGATACAGCATACAGCAATTCTGATGTGTGACAGTGTAAGCAAAATGCCTACATAGGAAAGTTGTCTGGCATGTGTCAAACTTCTGAGTTAGGAAAAACCTTGCATTGCTTACAGTTCATAGCTCACAGCTCTAAAACTAGGCATCAACAAATCATATGCCCAAATCATTATGTGTCACTGTGATCCACAAGTATGATCACAAATTTGTTTTCCAAACTTACTAAGCAAACAAACAAAAACAAAACAAATCGCCTATGGCATCAAGGTTTTGCGTTCATATTAATTGAGTGTAAGCTGCTTTCTTCATTGCAAGTGTTTATTGCAATAAGGTTCATGCATCTTATCACTGAGTTCTAAATTCAAACTATCTCTTCTGACCCTTTCCAAAAATAATTTCACACATAACAATTTGAGTATGTGTTGTCTGTTCATTAATATAGTTGTCAATTATTTCTGTCATTATTTTGCCTTCTTTTGTTTATGACATGGCGGACATCTCTAAACAATCATGAGTTCAGCCTTCAGTTTCAACCCAATTATACCCTGTATTCTCGCACTCGCACTTTCCCAATTAATCTATGCTTTTGACGCTGTACTCAAGGTTCCAGGTTGAGCGAAATCCACCTGTATTGACACACTAAAGCATACAATTAATATCATTATCATTACTTTTCCTAAAACATTCATTCGCTTCATCTTCTTAGAGTTTAACTCGTCTGTTTCTCTCTGTGAGCTGTCTTGACACACCACAGGCACACATATTTCCTGTTTCTGCAGACTAATCGAACTCTTTTGTTTTTCTTTGTATTCATAGTCTATAAACCCTCTTTAGTTCTACTAAATCTTGATCTAATACCAACACCTTTATGTCACGCTCACACTTCTGAATAGAGCCCTTTCAGACATCAGGAATCATCACACACACTGCCTTTTCTCTCACACTTCCACTTGTTCACTCACTCTACTATGAACCTTTGTAGTGTTATTATTACTTATTTTTTTTTATTATTTTTGTACAAATCACACCCAATCACTCAAAACCTACTACTCACAGCATTTACACAGTTAGAATCACTCAAAATATGCTTTCATATTGTAATGAATTCAAACTCTATTTATACAATTGTAGTGAGCAAAACCAGCATCTCAGTCACAGGCATTTAGCAACATTTTGCAAACAATAGTTATAAAGCTCAATAACACTCTAAACTGAAAGCAACAATCTCCATGCGTGTCACCGCTCCTCATTAGCTTGGTAGTGTCCACATATTTAATTCAGCTTCTCAATCTTGTAGCTTTAGCTGTTGTATACAGGGTTTGGCTCATTAGTTGTTAGTATAGGTTTGCTCTTCATCTTAACAAAGTCTCATCTAAGATGACAGGTTTACAAGCAGGTCAAGTGTCTCTATGCACCTGATTAGTGTAGTTATTTTCCTTATTTTCTTCATCTCATATATCATTGTACTGAGTTTGAGCAAACTTGATACTTTTAACAATCATCCACCTCACATCATAACTGACTGAGGTGCCTCTTCTTATTAATAGTATGTCATTATTAATGTTATCATTGTATTGTTTCTCCTTTTTTATAACAGCAATAGTATATTACAATACACTACTTTACTACTAATATACAATAGTATATTAGTTTATATTTTATTATATATCCATCACGGGTCTGTGTGAATCTGCAGCTTCACACCTTCCCAAGCTGGAGACATTTGCTTTTCCTTGGCTGAACAATGACACAGCCTTAATATACCTTATGCATCTCTCTTTTTTATTTGATATATTTTCGTGTGAATTATCTGGTTTCATGCATTCTATTCATTCTAGGCACGGTTGTCATGCCAACTATGTTTCATTGTTAATGCCAGTTTACAGGTTGTTATCCTTCCTATTATCAGTTTGAATACACTAGATAAGCTCTACTTTAATTTAAGTTAACCTTAATTTAACCTTTTGTTTATTCCACTTCATTCCTCTTTCCATGCTTTAAAATACAACTCTTGTGTAGGCTTTGATTTCTTTTTAGCATCCTTTTCAGTATTTATTTCTGCTTGGAGGGTTTCTTATAATTTAGTTATACATTTTCCCTCCCACGTGGGACATTTAGGTGTTCTTTGGATTTCTCCATCTATATGCACTAATTTGTCCGGCGCCTGGACATTTTTCTCTAACCACTGCTCGTCAGCAGTGAGTTTTGAAGCTTCGTTACCCATTTTAATCCTTTACAACTACACAACTGCGGCACCTTCTCTGGCACAAGAATCGAGAGAGGTAGTTGACACGGCCTTCTACTTTCAAGCTATTCTTGAAAGCGGTGTCAGCTTTACGTGATGAAACACAACCTGTTTCTCTTTTCACCAGTACTTGGGTGGCCAACAGTAAACAAATTAGTGGAATAGTTCAGCCTCCTTATTGTGCTGTAAAATCAACTTATTCCACCAACAAAAATAAAACAACAACAATACCTTTTCAACGCGTACTACGTTTTACGGACGAGGTTTATCTAAAAATGCTTCCAGCCCTTTTTCAGGCGAGCGTTTACTTTTAGAAATCCTCCTAAAAATGCTTCCAGCCCTTTTTCAGGCGAGCGTTTACTTTTAGGAATGCTACCAACCCCTCTGGGCGAGCCTAAACGTTTTACGCGAGGTGTCTCAGAGTGTTAATATTCACCTGGTTGCTGATTCACTGCCGGTCTCTCAGGTCTACCTCATCGACCCCCACCGCCGTGGACCACTTTTAAAAACGCTGGCCAGAACCCGAAATCACGCTTCTGGTCTTTATCCTGTACCTGGACAGGAGCTGTCGACAGACTTCAGCGCGGGCTTCTCACGACGGCAGGACTCGATGAGGTTTTCCTGTGGGGTCACACAAAAGTGCTGTATCCCATCCGGCTCGAAGGACCAAGAAATGTCAGGAGATTTCCTGTATTGCAACTCAGGTCAGAATAAAAACGCTCAGACAGGTTTAACGTGTACACGGGTGAGACTCAGGGAGACTCGCGCCCTGCAATAAAAAGCAGCCTTTATTCATAGAGCACGTACAGGAAGAGATAAAATAGAACTGTGCTGCGTGCAGGCTTCCTGTGGAGTCTGCACAGAGTGTAACTTCCCCATTTAAGCTGAATACTGAAAGAGCAAACACATTTAGATAATGAAATGTACTTTTAAGCATAACATAATAAAAATCCCAAAATCCTGAAATCCCTTGACAGTCTGTATCCAGCCCTTTTTAAACTTTGATCTCTAATCTTTCACTTGATAAGGGATTATTATGTTCCTCCTGATATGGGTGAATGTATAGTGGGACATTGTGTTTTCTTAGGATTTCTCCATCTACAAGCATTGATTTGTCCGGCACCTGGACATTTCTTTTCTAGCCACTGCTCGTCAGCAGTGAGTTTGGTGGGCTGATTCCCCATTATCACAGAACTGCAGAGCCTTCTTTGGTACTAGACTCCACGGTGGTGGCTGACACGGTGTCAGTTTTATGAGGCGGAACTCAACCTCTCCCCTTTGTCACCAGTACTTGGGCTTTTGCAGGATACACAAAGAAAACAATAAAAAAAAGAATGGAAGTAGTTCAGCAGCATATTGTGCTGTAAAATCAGCTTACTTCCAAACACATACACACATATACATACACACAGATAGACATTTGCGCGCTAATTTGTCACGAAGTATTTCACGGTTACCTCTAAAACCACTCTAAACACAGTTCCTTGTGGTGAACTTAAACCTATTTTGTTACGAAGTATTTAACAGCTACCTCTAGATCCAATCTAAACACAGTCCCTTTTCGACGAACGTAAACCCTATTTCACGCGTTTATTTCTTCAAACCCTTGCGGCGGGTTAGACCAAAACAGTGTTTTCTCACCCTCAGCTGTCTTTTGCTGGTTGTTCAGGTCGTCTGGCTGGATCCCAGCGTCGTGGACCAGAACTAACACCGGCCTGGACCCGAATTCAAAACGTCCCAGGACTTTCACCTCTACCTGGAGAGGGCTGTCGACAGATTTCGGTGCTGGCTTCCCATGACGTCAGGATACAGCAGTCAGACCTTGGATTGGAGTCACAGAAACGTGTCTGTTGTTTCCATCGCTAAGCTCGAAGGACCAATTTAAATGACAGGGGATTTCTAAAAATCACCCCGTAGTTCTTCAGCTAAGACACCTGAGTTAGAAAACACAAACACTACAGTTGTCTTTCACTCGCGAGGGCAGTCATGGACGCAAGACCTGCGTCTCATCACTGTCTGCGTGCTTTATTTATACTTTTTTGTGTGTGTGTGTGTGTGTGTGTGTGTGTGTGTGTGCGCAAAGATAACAGAGTTATTCTAAGAACTCAGAACTGAGGTTCCCCTTTTCTAAGTCTGCATGTTCTTACAGAAAGAGGAAGCTGTTAGTTGTTTATCACACAAGAATCCATGTCAAAAGTCACGTAGACATTTGCTTAGTGATAAATAAAAGAATACATTTCATGTAGCTGATCACATATACACAATTTTCTTTTAACATTTTCTCCTGTTTATCAGAGAAATGAAATGTACATGTTATCAGTAAGTAACTACTTGTCTTTCACATTCTCAGTTACTACATCATTAGTTACACTGCGTACATCTGCGTATGCTGTGAGTGACAAACTTATCATCTGTGAGATTACAGCTTTTAAACAAGGAATAACTCAAATAAAGAAAACAAAGTAAAACCAGGAAAAGTCCAACGACGATCAACAGTCTCTTTAAAACCTGTTAAAGTTGAGCACTTCTTCCTGGAGGAGGATGTTGATGTCATTGTTGTTGTTGTGCACTTTACAAAAGTCATTCTGAAGGTGTGGTCGGAGATCAGAATTAGTGCACTTGTTCCAGGGTGTTTCCCATATATGGCTGAGTGTGTTAATATGCTCAGCATGTGCGAGCAGACGTAACAGTCTTTCTCGGTGGTTCTGTTAAACACGTATCTGTATCAGGCATTTTTCATCCAAGGATAGATGTAGTCTTGTGTCATGTCCATTAGGTGGAAGTTGTCCATGTCAAAAGTCATGTAGACATTTGCTTAGTGATAAATAAAAGAAAACATTTCATGTAGCTGATCACATATACACAATTTTCTTTTAACACTGACAAATTGTTGTTTTTCTTTTGTCAAAACACAAACACAGAAACACAATGTCTGTGAAGTCAAAGGAGTTTGCAAAGAAAAGCGTCTGGACTTCTTTAAGTTGCTTGAAGACGTTTCACCTCATCCGAGAAGCTTCTTCAGTTCTAAGGTCAAATGGCCGAGAGTCCCAGATTTAAACCCAGTGGGAGTACCCCCCCAAGGAGGGACAAAGGACCCCCTGGTGATCCTCTAATCACATGCGCCAAGGTGTGAAAGCGGGTGTGGGACCTAATCAGCCAGGGTTTCGGGTGAGCCCATTGTGAAACCTGGCCCCACATTGTCATGTGAATTCCTGAGGTCAGATGGCCCAGGATGTGAGTCATGTGAATTCCTTATTTTTATATAATAATTTCAACAAGATAAGTCTTCCAGAGTTGATGATAAAGAATATCACGCCCTTACTCATTCCTGTGGCTCATTAACCGGCAATCTTGGTGAAGAGAATGGAGCTGGTTTACATGTTTTGATTATAGAAATTAGGTCAAATGTTGTAATACCTGTTTGGCAATGAAATGAGAAATAGGTGTACTAAGGTGAACAGGAAGGTCACATGGCTCACCTGTGCTCTAATGCGGTGCTCCTGCAAACTCTCTGTCAAAAATAAACTAACTAGCAATGAGTATAAACTACATAGATCTAGTACTAATCACAAATCTAACAAACAAGTAACAAATACAAAGGTTATCTAATAGATGACAGTTGAAATTTTGCTGTATTGCATAGCTCATGTATGAATCCTGCTTTGCCTGTACTCTTTATTCCTTACGTATATCTGGATGCAGTGGATTCAAGGTAAAGATAATACATAACCTGCAAAAGCATTACAGCTTCATGCATACCCTTGCTTTTCTAAGACATCAAAAAAGATCTTTAAAACAACATTTTAACTGTAACAAATAGCAGTTAGAATAGATTAGAATAGAATAGAATTCAACTTTATTGTCATTGCACATGCACAGGTACAGGGCAACGAAATGCAGTTTGCATCCATCCAGAAGTGCTTTAGTGATATAGATATATTACAATATATATTAGCAATAATATAGATATTCAAGTATATTACAGAAATAGGTCTATTGTGGTATGTTATAATGTACACGGTATGAAGTATGTTGTGAATATTCTATAACTATAGGTATGTACAGGCTGTAGTGAGTACAAGCTATGTACAGGATATGAACAGGATATAAATATGAAAAACTATACAGAGTATGAAATAAATAGCTTTACAGAAATATGAGATATACAGTTATACAGAAATGGGAACTATGCAAGTTGTAAACAGTTGTAAGGTTAAAAATTATTGTATGTACAGAACGATTATTTACACAGAGCTATACAGTAGTGCAGTTAAGATAAGTGAGGGTGTGGATAATTTCTACAGAGGCTGTCAGATGTCAGGAGGCAGAGTTCAGGAGTCTGACAGCTGTGGGGAAGAAGCTGTTCCGGTACCTGGTGGTCTTAGTCCGGAGGCTCCTGTAGCGCCTCCCAGAGGGCAGGAGGGTGAAGAGTCTATGTGATGGGTGACTGGGGTCTCTGATGATTTTCCCAGCCCTTTTCAGACACCGCTTCCTGTAGATGTCCTTTATGGCAGGAAGTGGTGCTCCGGCGATGCGCTGGGCAGTTTTCACGACCCTCTGCAACGCCTTCCGGTCCGAGGCAGAGCAGTTCCCGTACCAGACTGTTATACAGTTGGTCAGGATGCTCTCGATGGTGCAGTGATAGAAGTTCACCAGGATGTCTGAGGAAAGGTGGTTCTTCCTCAGAGTCCTCAAGAAGAAG
This sequence comes from Oreochromis niloticus, assembly GCF_001858045.2. Taxonomy (NCBI): domain Eukaryota; kingdom Metazoa; phylum Chordata; class Actinopteri; order Cichliformes; family Cichlidae; genus Oreochromis; species Oreochromis niloticus. The sequence goes on from NC_031979.2 coordinate 33,753,928, forward strand.
AGGCGCTGGTGAGCCTTCTTGACCAGCTTGGAGCAGTTGGTCGTCCAGGTGAGATCCTCGGAGATGTGGACTCCCAGGAACTTGAAGCTGCTCACACGCTCCACAGCCGTCCCCTTAATGTGGATGGGTGGATGTGGGTCAGCATTCCTCCTGTAGTCCACGATGAGCTCCTTGGTCTTCTCGGTGTTAAGCAGCAGGTTGTTTGTGTCGCACCACTCAGCCAGACGATCCACCTCCTCCCTCTAGGCGGCCTCGTTGTTGTCACTGATGAGGCCAATCACCGTGGTGTCATCTGCAAACTTAATGATGGTGTTGGAACCATCAGCAGGTCTGCAGTCGTGGGTGAAGAGGGAGTAGAGGAAAGGGCTCATCACACAGCCTTGTGGTACACCGGTGTTCATTGTGATGGTAGATGAGCAGTGGTTATTCAGCCGGACATGTTGGGGGCGGTTGGTCAGGAAGTCCAGTAACCATTTGCAGATGAGGGAACTGATGCCCAGGTCTGTCAGTTTCCTGATGAGTTGTGAGGGGTGGATTGTATTGAACGCTGAACTGAAGTCTATAAACAGCATTCTGGCGTAGGTGTTGTTGTTGTCCAGGTGTGAGAGGACAGAGTGCAGTGCGATGGAGACTGCATCCTCTGTGCTCCTGTTCTGGCGGTATGCAAATTGGTGGGGGTCCAGGGTGGGGGGGAGACAGGATTTGAAGTGTGCTAAGACCAGCTGCTCTAAGCACTTAGTGATGATGGGGGTGAGTGCTACTGGGCGGTAGTCATTGAGGCAAGATGGGTTGGAGTTTTTGGGTATCGGGACGATGGAGGTGGATTTAAAGCAGGCCGGTACCACAGCGTGGGCCAAGGACAGGTTGAATATGTCTGTCAGGACTCCTGCAAGCTCCCCAGAACACGCTCTGAGAACACGACCGGGGATGCCATCAGGACCTGCAGCCTTGTGGACATTGATCCTGCTCAGCACCGCTCCTACATCGGTGGGGGAGAGAGTCAGAGGTTGGTGGTCTGGCGTCACATCTGCTTTGGTTGTGGTTGTGGGGTTCCCTCGCTCAAAACGAGCGTAAAAGTTGTTGAGCTCGTTGAGGAAGGAGACCTCAGAGGATGCGGGGGAGGGTTTGGTGGTCCTGTAGTCTGTGATGGTCTGGAGTCCTTGCCACATGCGTCGGGGGTTGGAGTTGGAGAAGTGTTCTTCTACCTTCTTTTTGTAATGGTGTTTGGCTTTTTTGATGCCCTTCTTTAGATTAGCCCTGGCTGTACTGTAGGCGTGTGCATCTCCTGACCTAAAGGCGGTGTTGCGGGCCTTCAGGAGGAGACGAACATCCCAGTTAATTGTTGCACCAGAATGGATCAATATATTCATTGTAACCACACTATTACAACACCAACAGTCACAATATCAATAAATGTTAATGATTGAGGAGCTTTAAAAAGGTTACACTGAGTGACCTATGTGCCAGACAGCCAGTGGATGTCCAAGTAAACACATAGGCAACATTATGTTATGTCAGACAAAGCTAAAGACTATACTGTAAATACTGACAGCATTTAAAAGTACTGACATGGTAGACCTAAAGTTAATAATTTGAAAACCCAATATGATTGTTGGGTTTTTCTCTGTAGATATTATTGTTGGGTCTGCCTTAAAATATAAAGCGCCTTGAGGTGACTGTTGTTGTGATTTGGGGCTGTATAAATAAAATTGAATTGAATTGAAAATGGTCAAAGCACACCATCAGAGCAGCCTGTTATTACTACTTGTAGAGTGCTCTGATAGAATCCCCATTAACTTAAGAAAAAATAGTCGTCCTCTAGTATAGAATTGAAGGATATCTGTCCTCTTCCAGAAGCACATTGCTTTATTCTTTGACGTCAACCTTCATGTCTGCTTCTTTTTGCATTGTCATCATGCTGCTGAAGCACCATATCTGCATTTAAGGGCTTTATGTTAATATACAACCGTGTTCTATCAATAATTACAAATGTCATGCTCATTGTTTGCTGCATGACATGACTAGTGGGTTTAATTTTTTCAAAATAAATGATGTAAAACCTAAAAAAAATATATTCTCTCTGTTTATGGTGTTGAAATTAATAATTAAAAAAAAAGTCCATTTACTAATTTCAGGTAACTTGTTGCTGCTTTCTAAATTGATACATAGTTCAAAATTTGGTATAGACACATTACGAGGGATTTCTTGACTCGGTTCAAAATGGAACCAAACCAAATGCAAAAGCAATACAAATACTATGTGTTGCACTTATAAGTTAACTAATAGCTAGTACAAATTACTTTAAGTCTGTCAACAAAGCATAAAGGTTTTTATGTAAATACCTAGTCTTGAATATCAAATTGTAATCACTGTTTAAACTTTACAAAACTATGTTTGTCCTTAGTGCTGAGCAGGTAACCCCAGTTTCATATGAAGAAGAAAATAAACAATCCAAATAAAGTCTGACAAAGATTTGATAATGAATAACTTTGTGAAATGTTCCTTTCAAATTTAGATCATGAGTATTTGCTACTTCACTTGCCTTCACTGTAAATATATTTTATGTTTCTACAAGTGAAGCACAATATTGGATTGCTTGGATTCATTTCACAGAGTTGATTGGTTTTGTAAGAGAGCAGATTTGTATTAGAAACTGAACCTATTTTATAATATTTACCTATGCTGTTACAGACAACATATAACTCTTCAAACAGGTGTCAGAGCAGTTTGTGGGTCAAATCTTGATTCCAGTAGAGGGCAGTGTAGACTGTCAAATGAGCAATATCTTTGGCTATTTTTCTGTGTTCATGTGAGATTTTGTTATCAGTTGTCCTTATCAACAAGGTCTGGTTATATTTTGTGTTGGTTGACATCATTATCAAGTTTGTAGTGTTGTGCAGCACATTTGCAATATTTCAAAATGTTTTTAAGGACACTTTCCAACAATTTTGTATTTAAATCTAGCAACGATTTAAATAAATAACTTTCTGACAACAGATTCTTGCTCAGCTTGTCATTGTTTGATGTTTTAGCATGAACATGCACAAATGACCATTTTCAATAAAAATGAACTTTGGTTTAATAGTAATAAAAATTTTAATAGTGTGCAAAAAACAACAGTTTTTTTTCACTATCTGGCACCTATGTAGTAAAGTAATTTCAGCAAAACGAGCATCCTGAAGTTACACAGGATGTCATATGCTCCTAGTTTTACAAATTCAATGAAATCATTGAATTTTAAAACTCAAGGAAAGTGTTGTAAAGACCCACCTTTTAGCACATCCCAGCACACCCACTCCCTTCACCAGATGCACCTTGTTTAGTTCTCTCACCTTTGATTGGGTGTGGTGCTTGTCCTTAATTGCACTCACCTGTCACACGTTATATAAGGACTGCATTCACTTTTGGCTCCCTCTTTCTTCACTCCCACACGGGGCGGCAGCAGAGTTGAGGTTCTGTTTGGGTTTTTGATTTTATGTGTTGTTTAGGGTAATGAGTAACTTAAATCTGTTTTCTTTCAGCATTGGCAGTCCATCTGTGTCTTTCCTTTGTTGATTTTGAGAATAAAAGGAGAACCCTGTGAATGATTGATGACTGCTTATTCTCATTCTAATCGAATGAGCCCATGATGATGACTACTTAAACCCTGAGCCTTCCTTCCTTCATAACAGAAAGCTTGGGATGAGCAATGCTTTACATGTTTTGACTTTATTATTCAAATCAAATGTTGCAACAGCTTTTTTGTCAATGAGCATGATTAATGAGGTAAAAGTGTGCTAAGGTGCACAAGACTAAAACATCACATTGGTCATGTGCTTCCAACCAGCCAAACCCCTGTTAAATATAAACTAGCTACAGGAGCCAATCACAGAGAGAAAGTAGGTATATAAGGAAGGACAAAAATACAAAAATGATACAACATTATGGAGTTTTCTGCCACAGTGATCTTGGCAGGGCTAATCTTAGCTCTGCTGTGGCTGTTTAGTGTAAAAAGAAGGAAGTATCGCCTGCCTCCAGGACCTGCTCCACTTCCTCTTCTAGGAAACCTGCCACAAATAGACAAAAATGCACCTTTTAAAAGCATTCTTAAGGTGAGTTAGGAAATGCATTTTTTTTTTTTTTTTTTTAGCATTTTTTATATTATTAAATTCTGTATTTTTGGCATGTTCAGTAATTTATGAATAAACAAGAGCACCCTCCATTACTGTTCTGGATTTTTATCTTAGCTGCATGCTGACTTTGCATGAATACAAACAAGGTTTTTTGCTTTGTTTTAGTTCAGTGAAAACTATGGTCCTGTGATGACACTGTACATGGGCAGGCAGCGGACAGTGGTTCTGGTGGGGTATGATGCTGTGAAAGAAGCCTTGGTGGATCAGGCAGATGACTTCACAGGCAGAATGCCCGTGCCATTTCTGTTAAAAGCTACCAAAGGCTATGGTAACAAGACACCATATATCTGTTTTCAAGACAAGTTATTTCTTTGGCAGGACTCCAAGTCAACTTTACATGAAAATAAAGAAATTTCACAAAATAGTTTGTGTGAAGTTTTTCCTAATCTTGACATTGCATGTTCTCAGGTTTAGGAATCAGTAATGGGGAGCGCTGGCGCCAAATGCGACGCTTCACACTTACAACCCTGAGAGACTTTGGGATGGGACGCAAGGGGATGGAAGAATGGATCCAAGAAGTCAGCGAACACTTGATGGCTCACATACGTACATTTAAAGGTGCGTTTTCAACATGTTGAGGGTGGATTTGAAAAAGGACTGTTGCACAATATCTCAAGTTTTCTTTTCCCCTCAATCACTGCTCGAGTCTCTCTTTTTTTGAGTACAGTAGCTTGAATATGACCCAAAAAAGTTCAATTCAATATTTACCTGAGAAGTTACTGTCACTTTGGAAAAAGGGAAACATAATAACAAGAACATTTCTTGGAAACACTACAAAACTCTTCATTTGTGCCTCCACAGGAAATAGGCTGTAGTAAGAGAGGTCAGGGAAACAAAATAAATATGTAACAAAATGCACCAAACACGCATTAACATATGAAGACTAAAACTATCAGATTTTGTAATTCATATAAAAATCCTGTTTTGTCTGAACTCTTTATTCTTTGCACAGAAAACATACAGTATCGCATAACTTGCTAAAACACTAAAGTATCATTTATAACGTCAGCTTGCTGTGACATGACTGATGCACTTGGAAAGGATTGAATTATCCATGCTGATTTACAGTTATATACTTTAATAATTAAATGATTTACATGAAATTGTCAAATCCTCCTGAGAACTGAGGAAAAATGGATCTTTCAGTGAAACTTTTTTGGCCTATATAACAGAGAGTAAGTAGGTGTGAACACACAGATAATTTTGTGCCATGCCTAAGAACTATGCTGCTGTTAATGCTTAAAGTGGAATTGCACTATAACGGAGTAATACTGCTCCCTGGTCAGTCTGGGCGTTTATGTGAAGAGTTTGAAGCTTCAGAGTCCTCTCACAGTACAAACAAATGTGTGTCAGTGTATTTGTTAATCCTAAGCTGGCTGTGTGTGTGTGTGTGTGTGTGTGTGTCTGCCTCCTTGTGTTAGCTTTGTGTTAACCTTATGACTACCGGGGTACATGCTAGAAACAAACAATCCAAAAAATACTTAAGTATTTACTCCATAGCAGACAGTGAAGTACAACAAAGTATTTGGCAGGTAGATTCTAACGAAGCAACATAGAAGGGTGGAAATTCAGCATTGGCAGGAAATAACACAATACCTATGGGCCTCGATGCTGGTGGTAATAATAACACAGCTGGAGACTTGGATGAGCAACAGTGATAAAATGGACATGGCTGAGGGGGAATTCGAAAGGTAAAATGACAGAAACACACTGAGATTTAAAGCACATTGAGTAGGGACTTTTTATTAGAAATGTATAGAAAATCAAATAAAATTATCGAATCAGCGTGATGATGAAAGAATTCGATTTAAAAACAGGACAGCAGAAGTGAGGAAAAAAAGAATTGCAGTCCAAAAGCCCAAAAATCCAGACACATGACTTCATTATTGAACTTCATGTTATCATCATATGATAATTAGCCTTAGTTGACTTCAATTAAGGTGAATATTTTTTGTTTATCATAATGCTCTCTTATGTTGATTGTTGAATGTTTCTCATTGTCAAATCTTTCTTCAAAGAGAAACTTTAAGCTAAATGAGATGATTTATTTAAATAAAGATTTGACATATTTGTATTTGTAATTTGTAACTTTCCAACTGTCTTTTTCCTTTTTTCTCCAGGTAAACCATTTGACCCTCAATTTTTGTTAAGCAGCACCGTTTCTAATGTGATCTGCTGCCTGGTTTTTGGGGAACGCTTCAGTTTTGAAGACAAGCAGTTCCTGCACCTTCTGACCATCATGTCTAAGGTCACAAGGTTCAACAGTAGTCCTCTTGGTCAGGTCAGTGGGCATGATTTAAAAAAAAAAAAAAAAAAAAGACATCAAAAAAATAGAACAAACATACTGATTGAATAGTTCTGGCTTATTACCTCCAAACCAACAAAGCTGAAGTGGGTTGTCCAAAAAAGTGATACACAATAAAATTGATTGCATGTTTAAACAAATAAAGCTGCTGTGTTTTTCCCCTGAAGATGTACAACATCTTTCCCTGGCTCATGGACCATCTTCTGGGCTACCACCAAACTATTTTTGGGTAGTAAAGGAGGCCAGAGATTTTATCGAGAGGAAAATCCAAGAGCACAAAGAGACCCTGGACCCCAGCTCCCCCAGAGGCTACATTGACTGCTTCCTCATCAGAATTAATCAGGTTGGAAAGAACTTAAGGATCTGTTGTTTTGTCAAGGATACTTAGGACTGTGTCCTTCTTTTTGAGTAGAGATGATGCATTCAAAAATGTATTATTTATTCAAACTATATTTCAAGTGGGTCTGTTGCCTGCTGCTGAAAAGGCATTTAAGTATTTCAAATTTTTGTTTAGTCAACAATATTCCTAATTTGTCTCCTTAGGAAAAGAACAATCCCTCAAGTGAGTTCAACTACGACAACTTGATTTCTACTGTACTGAATTTGTTTGTTGCTGGAACAGAGACCACCAGCTACACCCTGAGACATGCTCTCACTGTGCTGATTAAATACCCCAAAATACAGGGTAGGTGTACACAAAAAAGTGTTACCAACTTACTTTTAGCACTAAGTGGAGATATTTATCTGAATTTCAGGAGCGGGAACACACCTCATTCACTCCCCTTCTGGCCCTCAGTCTATATATGCCCCCTTCACTAATACCTGCTGTCCTCATTTTCATGCCCCCCTCCCCCCTTTTTCTTTTCTTTTCATTCACTTCTCGTTACTACATGGGGATCTGTTCAGGACAGCCAGTCACCTTTGAACCCTTCCCCAAACTGCAGCACCAATTCACGGCCCCTCATCCATCATCGTTCATCGTAACTGAGGATGTGGTCTCAGCTAGTGAAATACATTATAGTTAGGAATAAGTCTGTTTGTGGATCTAAAACTTGGCAGTCATTACAAACAGATCAGATCGGTTATAGTTTTTGTTTTGCTTTGTCCAGAGAAAATGCAGCAATTACACTGTAATGGGAAAAGATCGTTGTCCCAGGATGGACGACAGGAAGTCCCTCCCATTTTCAGATGCTGTCATCCATGAGGTGCAGCGTTTTCTTGACATTGTCCCCTTCAGCGTACCTCACTACACACTGAATGACATATCCTTCAGGGGTTATACAATCCCAAGGTATTCTTAATTCCAAGACATATGTATTACAGTCTGTATTAAGTCCATTGTGCATCATGTCAGGGGTTAATGTCAAAAGCAATAAAATCATCAATAGACTAACAACATATTTGTTCTGAACAGGACACTGTAATTATTCCTCTCTTGCACTCTGTGCTGAAAGAGGAAAAGCAATGGGCCACTCCCAGGTTCTTCAATCCCCAGCACTTCCTGGACCATAACGGCAACTTCAAGAAAAATCCTGCATTCATGCCATTCTCTGCAGGTACATGAAGTCCTGACACAGTTGATTAATTATACAATTTTCATGAATGTTGACGCTATTTTGTGCCAACATGCAATTGTTGTAATAAGCAATTATAACAGTTCAGTTTAACTTGATTTATATTACATGAAATCACTACAACAATTGCCTCAAGGCACTTATTATTGAGCCAGAAATCCTACAATAATAAGAACAAGCAATTTTGTTTACGATAGATTGATTTGTGATTGTGTGTCTTTACAGGGAAGAGAGCGTGTGTTGGCGAGTCTCTTGCTCGTATGGAGCTTTTTATCTTCTTAGTCTCACTGCTGCAGGATTTCAGCTTTTCCTGTGAAGGAGGCCCTGACAGTGTAGACCTCGATCCAGAGTACAGCAGCTTTGCCAATTTACCTCGAACTTATCAACTCATAGCCACAGCACGTTAAAAAGAGAGTCACTCAATCTAACATTTAATGCACAAGTAGAAGTAGAGTTAAATGAATGTGCAATCAATCTTTGCTGTTATGTCTGTGATACAGAACAAAAGACATTAAACCCCAAGAAAATGCTTTGCTATGAAAAACCTCTTGGTAGTTTTTTTTTTTCAAACAAAAGACTCTACAGTTCCCCGTGTGTGTGTTCTCATATTCATTCTTGCCGATGTTTCTATCACGTTGTATATCTACATCTATCACTACAGCTGTCTTTGTTGACTTATCCACCACTGCTATGTCTGATTGGTTAGCCATCACCAGTTTGTCCATCTGTATCTGCAAGCATATAAGCTCAGTCATTCTCAACCACACTAGTGAACGTATTCTATTGTGTCCTCTGGACTCTCAGGCCAGGTTTCCTCTCGTAGGTAAAGATTAAGTGAGATGTGGGGTTTTAGCTGGGAAGGCCTAATTTCAAATGTGTTAAATTTTTACTCTTTTCTTTTTTTTAAATTACAGTAAGAATATCTATTCATCTGTGAAGTAAAAATTCCTACAATTTATCACATACTGAAATATAATGCATTCAGGTTCTATGACTTTCTGTAGTGTTTTAAACTAAATAGTGAATCTATGGACAAATTGTTATTTGTTTTTTTTTTTTGTCAAATCATAACAAACACAGAAACACAATAAAGTTAGTCATATTTTTATATAATAATTTCAACAAGATAAGTCTTCCAGAGTTGATGATAAAGAATATCACGCCCTTACTCATTCCTGTGAATCATTAACCTGCAATCTTGGTGAAGAGAATGGAGCTGGTTTACATGTTTTGATTATAGCAATCAGGTCAAATGTTGTAATAGCTGTTTGCAATGAAATGAGAAATAGGTGTACTAAGGTGAACAGGAAGATCACATGGCTCACCTGTGCTCTAATGCGGTGCTCCTGCCAACTCTGTCACATATAAACTACGTAGATCTAGGACCAATCACAAATCTAACAAACAAGGAACAGAATACAAAGGTTATCTAATAGATGAGTTTGAAAAATTTGCTGGAGGCTCTAATGCCTGTGTCTCAGTCTTATTTTGCAGCTAATGAGCTGTGTGTTTGGTGATTGATTGCTCCTTCTCTGTGGAGAGGAATCTGTGTTTGGTGACTAATCATTTTACTTATTTTCAGTTTACTGACCAACACCTGAGTGTTGTTTTCGTTCTTTGAATAGTGATAGCAGCTTGTCCGTCTCTTTTGGTTTAGTTATTAATAGAAACATTAAGAAAACTTTTTAATTTAACCAGTTTTCCTCCCTGTCTCCTTTTTTTTTTCTTAACCTGGACACCTTTTGTTACTTTCCCTCATCCCCCTGGACCTTTTTAAGAGAAGTTAACAATATGGTATTCAGGTATTCACAACCTCTATCAGAGCACCCTGTTATTACTACTTGCAGGGTGCTCAGAATCCTTTCTTGCTGGTTATTTACAAATACGTCTGACAGTAGCTTAATAGCAGACATTAACTTAAGAAAAAAAAGTCATCCTCTAGTATAAAATTGAAGGATGTCTGTCTTTTTCCAAAAGCACATTGCTTTATTCTTTGAAGTAAACCTTCATGTCTGGTATTTACAATGAAGACATTTTGCATTGTCATTGTCATCATGCTGCTGAAGCACCATGTCTGCAGTCTGCAGTTAACTTGTAATATCTAACTCTGTTCTATCAATAATTACAAATGTCATACTTATTGTTTGCTTAATAACAAGACTAGTGGGTCTCACTTTAATCAAGGAGAAAGAAACATCAATTGTTATTCACAAAGCTTCTACAAAACCTGTCATCTATTCTTCCATTTAAAGGTACATTTCTTAACATTAGATATTCCCTTTGCACACACTAAACTAGGTAGAACCAGTTTTAGTACAACCTTTCAACTAGATGAACTGCAAACTGCTCAAATTAGACTCTTTTAGTCCCCTGGCTGACATTGATCCATGTGACTTTTGGACCAACTGACAAAGTAAAATAGGGAACAACAAAAGACACACTTAACAATTACGAAACTCTCATTTAACATAACATGGCAGAAACAATGAGAGACACAGACAGGGACAGGAACCAAAATCACAAAGGCTGAACAAAAATAAAAATTCAAAACACAACACCACAAAACTCGAGGAAATAGATAAAGTGAGTATTTTGAATTTTGGCTCTATTTTGAGTGTGAAAGCAGTGTTACCAATTTGTCCTCTCAGGACATTATGACAGCTTGCTGTCTGCAAAGCTGAATCTTGGCTGGAAGAGCATCCACAAGTTCTATCCTACAAAACAAGACAGTTGTAAGGAAGAAACAACTTTGGCATAGCCGAATAACTTTACTTTTCTGTTGTGGTCATCAAAGAATTAAATATGTAACTTATATGTTATCTAAATAAATCCATAATTGTGGAACACTGCAATGACACTGCTTATGAATAAACACAACATCCTCTACCACTGCCCTGTAAGATATTTGTTCCAAAAGTTAATTCTTGGAGCAATGCTACTTGTTTGTATGGTTGTATGTTTGAACATACTATTCAACCCAGTAGAAATATTATTAAACTGAACCCATATTACTCTTGCTCACTCTTGGTTTAAAAATACTGATGACCATAGCTTCATAGCAGACCTTGATTGAACATTCAGTAACTGATTCAAAAATTTAAAAAAAACAAACAAAAAAAAACAGGAAAGAAAATATTGACAGATATCAATGACATCACTTGTATCAAGAAGAAAGAAGGATTTAAACTACTTGCCACTTGTTCTTCCATTTATTTACAACAACCATATTAGCCTTTGATGTACAAACTAAACCTGATAGAACTGGCTTCAGGTACAAACCGCAAACTGTGGTCAGGCTAGATTCCTTTATTCCCCTGGCAGATCTTAACATTTTACTGGTGTTTTTAATGGAATCTTGTTTCTTGTTCTACTGTTTTTGTCTGCTGAATGTGTTCCTGTGAATGTTCTTGCTCTTGTGCATCCCTTAGAAAGGAAATTGTAATTTAAATAAGACAGCTCATGTATATAAATATTTAACACCACAAAATTATCTTTTCTTGTTGCCTCTTTGCTGATGCTCCAGTCAATTTAATATGACTGGAAACTCTGTCTAACAAAGAGGTGTTTGTTGTTATCTCAATGATATGGTAAAGGGCTGACTTTTCATATGTCAACTGTGTCCATTTTTGTTGTTTTGTTGTTCACATTTCTTTATTATTCAATGAAAATACTAACTCATATTTTTAACAAAGTCTAAAAACTAAATGATTTTTTAAACACAAACCACAAAGTCTTTAATATTTGTACTGAAACTCATTATTTGATCATTTGATTACATCTGTATTTATTAATGTAACTTTATGTTTAGTAACATAAGCATAAAAAGGGGGTCTTCCTTCAGGACTTACTGTTCTCACACCATTCTGAAATTAAACATGTAACCGACAGATTCAAGTACGACTACAAGGCTGAGCATATTGCTCAACAGCATTCCGCAGCTCAGCGTGAAATCCAGGCAAAAGGTTGACCACCGCCTGACAAGCAGCGTAAACGGCTGCATTTCAATTAGTTCTCTTTTGATCTCTCAGCCATTTCCAGGGAACAGCAAGAGTTTCTGTCCTGGAAAATCATGGAGTTTTCTGGCACGTTGATTTTGATAGGGGCTGTCTTGACGTTATTGTGGCTTTTCAGCTTCAAGAGTCGTAGGCGACTTGCTTTACCTCCAGGACCCTCTGCCCTGCCTATCATTGGAAATGTGCTACAAATGGACAAAAGGGCCCCATTCAAAACTATGCTAAAGGTGACTGAATTACTTCTTAACACATAAACCCCCAAGTTTAACACAATGTTCTCACTGTTTTGATTGCAGTGTGTATGTGCATGTTTTTGTGCATTCTTATAGAAAAAAAGCTGATTGTTATTTTTATTGTGTAAGACAGCATTATAGTATACCAGTAAACCATTATTTATTTATTTACATACATCAGCCTCAGCTGATTGTCAAAATATTTCATTGCTTGTGGCATAGGATTATGCTTCGGTGTTAAAGGTCCCCGGGATTGGTATGTCTGTATAAGCTCACTCATTTTTCCATTTAACCCTTCAGCTCAGTGATAAGTATGGCTCGGTGATGACTATGTATCTGGGCCCCCAACGCACAGTGATTTTGTTGGGGTATGATGCTGTGAAGGAGGCGCTGGTGGACCAGGCAGATGACTTCACTGGCAGAGGACCTATCCCGTTACTTTTCAAAGCTTCCAAAGGCTACGGTAATAGGATTTAATGTTACGATGTGTCTTTTTTGTGAAGGTCATGTTTATGAAACTATGCGTTACTTCTACCTTTCAAAAGGTTTGGGTGTTAGCAATGGAGAGTGTTGGCAACAGCTACGAAGGTTTACCCTGACAACTTTGAGAGACTTTGGGATGGGACGTAAAGGAATGGAAGAGTGGATCCAGGAGGAGAGCAGTCATCTGGTGGGCTGCATTACAAAGATGAATGGTTGGTATAGAATATGGAAAGGTGACTGTGCTTGTCTTGTGTGTTCAGTTTGTTATATACAGGGTTATAAACAAATATTCACACATTCAAAATAAAATAAAATGATGTTTTACATATGAGCTTTTGCACCATGTCCAATGTGATTTGCTGGTTGTTTTTTGGCCAACACTAAGTGATTTGTAGTCACAAATCATGTGATTATCAAGTTATAAATAAATCAAAAGTTGCTCCAGAAACACCATATTATTTGGATCTGTTTTTGTGCATATATAAGTAAATGTTGCCTATTTTACATCATCCTAAAAGCTCTCAGGTAAAACAGTGTCATATATTTTGATGCGATTTTGACTGCTAGTAACCTAGTAAGCCCAATTCCCAGTAAATATCAGTAAATTTTAAAGTTCACAGTTTTTCAGTGCTGTTGTACGTGTCAGTTGTCATGATGCTCTTTGTTTAGCTTTCTGCCGGATTCTGAGTAACAAAAGACAATTTCCTATCATCTGCAGGTGTTTTCTTACACAGGGACTTTTTTAATGTCTCTGTTAGAATACTGATACTACAATTTTAATCTTTACATTTCCTACTGCTTCAGATAAAATACAAAATTCAAGTTATTAACATTTAAAAAATTTATCTTAAACTTAAAAAAAAGCATTTAACACAAATAAACATATATTTTTGATTGAGTGTGTTTGTTGCAACTGTTTTAAGTATTCATATAATTCTCGATAATAATAAAACAGGACTATAATGAAAATTGTTGGACTACTGACTAGCGTTGGTTTGTTGTTTCATGGGTGATACTGATGAATGTCTTTCTTTCTTTTCTTTTTTTAGCTAAACCTTTTGATCCAACCTTCTTCCTGAGCTGCACCGTGTCCAATGTTATCTGCTGTTTGGTGTTTGGCCAGCGTTTCAGTTATGATGATAAACACTTCCTCTACCTTCTGCAGATCATCTCAGACACCTTGAAATTTGGCAGCAGTTCTCAGGGCCAGGTAAGAGCTATAGTAACAATAACATGAAACTGACATAGTGGGTGGGTGATACCAAGACGGGTGCTCTGCTTGGACCTTAAGTGTTTAAAGCAAGTCGCTCAAAACAGAGCTGACTGTGCACACCAGCTGCTCTGCAGTCATTGTAACAATAACTTATTAAAAACAGTTTATCTATGTGTCATAAGTGAATGTTGCAAGTGACATAGGACACAGCAACAGGGAATTACAACATAATGTGTCTGTTTATGATTCAATTAAAAACCAAATGTGCCAAAATAATAGCTAGAGTTCAGCAACATTGCAACACAGTAACCAAGTCTCTTTTTTTTTTTTTACTCTCATCACAGCTCTATAATATCTTCCCACGATTGATGGAGTGGTTGCCAGGTTCACATCACAATGTGTTTGCCAAACTTGAGGAGATGAGAGCATTTATTATGAATAAAATCCAAGAACATCAGGACAGACTGGACGCAAGTTCACCCAGAGATTACATTGACTGCTTCCTCCTAAGACTCAATCAGGTGTGACAGAACTAAATTTAATAACCAGACTAAACCTTTGTAAATTACCTTACTTAGGCTTCTTTTATCTACTGCTGATAATTGTTCTTTTACAAATGTGCATGTCCCCTATTATAAGACAAATCTTTTGCGTTGGTATTCCCCTGTAAGTGCATTTTAAAGTCTTTAATTGTAATCTTGAGGTTGTATTGTTAAACTGATAAATTTGTTTTTACTTTCAGGAAAAGCACATTCCTATAAGTCAGTTCCACTATGACAACTTGGTGTCAACAGTGTTGAATCTTTATCTGGCAGGAACTGAAACCACCAGCTCAACTATCAGATATGCATTAAATGTTCTGATCAAATACCCCAAAATACAAGGTAGAAACAGAAAGCCAATGAAATTCTGCACACTTGCTCCGATGATTTTCTTCTCTTAAAAATAAATAAAACTTCAGACTGAATGATATTATAATTGGTAATTCATGTTATTTGTTCACTCCAGAGATCTATGTAAAGCAGCACTAAAACATTTTAAACTCTTCTGATATTTTTTTCCTGATTTGCTACTGACTTTACTGACTTTCTCCACTAATCATGTTGCAATTTTCTTCTCATTCCAAAGAGACCATTCAGCAGGAAATTGACACTGTAGTTGGACAGCGTTGCCCTTGTATGGAAGACAAGAAGTCCCTTCCATATACAGATGCAGTCCTCCATGAAATTCAACGTTTTCTAGATATTATCCCCTTGAGCATCCCTCACTATGCACTACATGACATTTCTTTCAGGGGTTACACAATTCCCAAGGTATTTTAATGTAATCTATTTTAGTGCTGTTTATGCAGAATGTTCCCAGATAAGAAACGTCCCATCTGATTGAACATCTTTTCTCAACAGGATACACTAATTATTCCCTTGTTGCACTCTGTGCTAAAAGATGAAAAACGGTGGACAACTCCATGGTCTTTTAACCCCCAGCACTTTCTGGACAACAATGGGAACTTTAAGAAAAACCCTGCATTTCTGCCCTTCTCTGCAGGTAATGATGCACATTTCCTTCTATCCTTTATTAACACATTTTTGTGGTATTATGCCCTTTCCTGGAATATTCTGAGTAACTATTTCTAAGATTTTTCTGTGAGCAGAAGAATCATAAAACAATCTTTGTTTCATCACAATTAGATGTATATTGTTTTTCTCATTGGCTTATTTATGCTCTTCTTCCAGGAAAGAGATCTTGCGTTGGAGAGTCTCTCGCTCGCATGGAGATTTTCCTCTTCCTGGTCTCACTGCTGCAACATTTCACTTTCTCTTGCCCTGGCGGACCTGACAGCATAGACCTCAGCCCTGAGTACAGTGGCTTTGCCAATGTGCCTCGCAGATACACAATTATTGCAACACCCCGGTAGTAATGCTGATTTAAACTATAGTCTGGGTTTTCAAGCTTCTAAACTTTTAAGACTGATATCAAATGTATACATACTAGCTGTTACGATCAATTGTCATGCCCCGTGCTTCAGTGTGTTTTTCTGTCTATATAAATTCTATCATCTTGTTTACAGCATATCCAATGTTGTTTGGAGTGGTATATTTTCTTTTCCCACCTATCTTTCCATGAAATCTCTTGTTTTTAAAGAAAGCATCCTAATCATACAATAAACCATGAGAAGAGCTCCATATTAAGTAATTTCATTGATGAATGGGAAATTTTATCAATCATTTTATATAAAAAGTTGCTTTGACCAGGAAAAAAAGAGTACGGCTGTTTATAGCGTATGGTAAACCCTGTCTGTCTACAGCACAGATCACTGAACTGTATAACAAGGAGTTAAATCTGTAATTTGATAAGTTTGAGGTCAGGTGATGAGTCAAGCCATGTGTCAGGATGCCGGTGTGCTGATGCATACTCCAGTGGATGGCTGAGTAACAGAGTGGATGCCTGCATCCGACCTTAGGTATCGCCATTGAGACAGTGGCTGGAGTACGTTAAGAACCCATCAAATTACTCAAAGTATTGGCTTTCGTGGTGGGATTTTATTAAACCTTAAGACTGTGTGAGGAAGTTAAACATCAAGTATACAGGCTAATATCCAATACTAGATGCTCTTTTTTTGGTTTACATTAACAACATTAACAATGTTTACAGAATCTTAAGATAGATGCATTTGTTTCTCTTATATATAGTAAAATGCTCAAATATTTTAATGTATGATTAGTAATTATTGGATGTATCAGAAAACCGGTATAGTCTTGTAGCCAATTCGCAATGGCACACTGGTGACTACAAGACATTTGTTTCAATCTTGTAGATGTATCTTTAGCCATGAAACGAAAAGATTGTGCATTCTTTGCCCTAATCTCAGCTGATAATATATAAACTATTGGTTTTTGTATGAAGAATATAGTTTATATCTATAAGTGATCACAGAATTAAAAACCGTATTTTACTTACCACAACATGAACGTATGTTCCTTCAAATCAGCTTATTTAAATGACTGCGCAAAGCAGAACTTTACTCCATCGTTTACACATTTCAGCCACTAAACACTAGATGAATTTATTTATTATATATTGGGCAGGTGATATTTTTGCTTCACTTGTTTCTTGACTTCTGGTGCAGGTGAGATGTTACTGTTTGGTAACTGAGGGAGGTACTGAGCCTAGAGAGTGAAAGAGAGAAGGAAACAATGTATTAGGATAATGCTTTGTCAGCCTGTGTAGAGTTACATTCACCGGTTTAAGGACATTTGTAGCTGTAGCAGTGTGGACAATCTCTTTGGGCTTTGGATCATTTTCTTGCACTGTTAAACCCCTGTGTGTCACACTGACCCCAGCCTGTCTGCGGCGGGAGCCTCTGTCATGTCGTCTTCCTAGGCGCTCCCCCTCACGGCCATAGTTGAGTCCTCCTTCCTCCTGGAAGTAAGGCAGCTCCAGCAGCTCTTCACAGGACAGGCGCAAAGAAGGATCCATCACCAGGGATGACTGTTAAAACAGAGACTTAGCATGGAGCAAAGGCTTTTCAAAATATGTGGACAAACACTGTAGCATTAATCATGACGGTGTATCAGCCAATCTGTATTACACTAAATATACCTTCATAACCTGAAGGGCATGGGGAGACACTCCATGGAAGCGCTTTTCCAAAGGTTCCTATAGCAAAAAAAATAAATAAAAAATGTATATAACTCCATTCATGGTGACTTCATTATGAACACAGATTTGGTTTTAATAGTTTTCATACCATTGTATCAGGCTCAGGAATACTAACTCCACTGAAGAAAACATTGGAGCGGAAGACCTGCTGGTGATGGGGGATCAGGTCACCTAAGGTCAGAAATTTGATTATTAACCCAGCCTGTCTGTGAAAAGTTTCTTGTTGTCTGAGGGTGTGTTCGGACCTAAACATGTTTGGCTTAGTTCACACAAAATAGCAATTTGCATGCAATGGGTGCAATAAGCTAACAATATTGTGAAAAAACTTTCAAGCAACTAAATAAGCGGAAACGGCTCCTATTTTGAGCAACTAGTTCAGTTTCTCTAGTTAAAAAACAAAAAAGCTACCAGACTGTCTGACAGAAGACAGTTCTCCTGATTGTAGATGTAAATTTATGCTGATGTTACATGCAGTGTCATTAGTCTTTTAAACAGCTCTTCAGTGTACCCAGAGTTTTCCTGATGAGGTAGAGCTGGTCAACGTCAGACTTCCCGGGCCAAAGTGGGTTCCCATTGAGCAGCTCGGCAAAGACACAGCCCAAAGCCCACACGTCAACAGGAGGCCCGTACTGAGTATCTCCTACCAGCAGCTCAGGAGCCCGGTACCAGCGGGTTGCTACGTAGTCTGTATAGTCATCCTCCGGTCCCGCTAGTATACCAACACAAATACACATGGTGACAACTTATACACATAAACATTAATATACTGAATAATGCACACTAAATAACACATACATCACTGAGGGAAGGATTACAAGACATGCTGAAAGATTACATGTTAATATATGGTAACATGACACTGAAACGTTAGGCAGCAGGGGTAAAGAGAGACTGACAGTGAAATGACACTGTACAATGCATTCACTGGAACTCTAAAAGTGAGGTGGCCATGAGCAGGGCTGACATATAGGATCTGTGTTGAATAAGTCATTACAGACAAATTAACACTCTTCCTTGAATGACCTACTCAGAATACGGGCGAAGCCAAAGTCACAAAGCTTGATGACTCCGGTTTTGGTGAGGAGGATGTTCTCTGGCTTTACATCGCGGTGAATGCACTGTGAGACAAACAGTCATTATCAGGGATTTAGGCAACATGATATACAGTCTCTTTGTGTCAGAGCCACAAGCTTATGTTAAGGCTGGCAAATTAAAAATGAATGGGGAAGAACAAGAGCAAGAGATTAGAAACCTTCACACTTTTGACTTAATACTGTATGGCTAAAAGTTTATTTTTATTTCCCAGATAGACTGCCTATGCTTACATATAAACTTAACATATCAGGCATGCATGATATATATATATATATATATATATATATATATATATATATATATACATATACATATATATATACATATATATATACATATATATATATGAGGGAGCAATAAGGCGAACTGCTCCCCCTAGAGGCACCAACTGGTTTTGCAGACTGATGTTTCAGAAGGGAACCTATTATGACATGTGTAACAAACTTGCAATAAAAGCTTTGAGAACATTTAAAATGACTATGAAATAGTATATTTGCTGCAATGATGCACAAAAAGGTGCTTATATAGTCAGTAGTTAGATTTAAATACAGAATTAAGCAGAACAGTGTAACATAAAAAGCAATATATAACTTTTAAAAACAGATATAAATGCTTGGCAAATAACAATCACTGAAAAAATATATTAAAAAAATGAATATGTTACGGACATCAGATAATTTAACTTATAAAGTAACTATATAGGTGAGATTTTTGTTGCTGAGTAAAAAACAAAAAACACAAACAAAAAACAACAACAAAACAGCATTTTTATATTAATCAAATCAATAAAGACTTGGTCTGATTAATATAAAAAAGAATGCGTCAACCATCCTCCACAGTAAGTCATTTGCCACTAAGTCAAATGCCAGTACAGAGGACAGGAAGTATTACAGCAATGAGCAATTTAAGAAAAATAAGGCATGTGCTCACCTGCATCAGATAAATATATGCAAATCATTTAGATGAAGTGCAACATATACTAAAATATACTGACATTGTGTTTGTGGCAGAAGCTGACAGCCTGCAGAGTCTGCCATACTATACTTTTCAGCTGAGCCTCAGGTACCCTAGAGACAAAGGAAGGAAAAACAGACAAACTATTCACAAATCACAATGTCCTCATCTGTCATTCTAGCCATTTCAATAAAAGAAGTGGTGTTTTACTCGGCCCTGCGGTCACCCGGGTAATCCTAGGCCTGTCTCTAAAAGCAGCAGCGCCTTTGTTTTCAAGACCAGCTAGAGTTTCTGCTGCACAGTCTCGTGGGAAAAAGAAAAATGGTAAGACAACAGATAGCCATTGTGGTTTACGTGAGTTCACGTGACAAAAGCTAAACTGAAATCCTGGCTTGTGACCATACATTGCTCAAAGTGCAGAGAAAAGACAAGAGCTATTTTTTCCTCTTTTTTGATCCTTCATGTTAAGACTGCCTATTACGCCCTCATTCTACTGCCAGCATTTTCTGTCGCCAGACTTTCTAAGCAACAGTCTTCCTCCCTCTTTCTAATTCACCCTGTTCCTTTTTTCTGTCATTCTCCTGTTAGAAATACCAAATACTTCTTTGGCAAACTATTTGCCAAATAGATGACTCCTTAAACCTAGATTCCTTAGTTATAATGTTACTTTATCAACACATCTGAAGGTGGAAGTGAATGATTATTTGAATTTCCAAGTATGTGACCCTTCAG
This sequence comes from Oreochromis niloticus, assembly GCF_001858045.2. Taxonomy (NCBI): domain Eukaryota; kingdom Metazoa; phylum Chordata; class Actinopteri; order Cichliformes; family Cichlidae; genus Oreochromis; species Oreochromis niloticus. The sequence continues at coordinate 33,774,362 of NC_031979.2, forward strand.
TAGCTCTACCACAACAAACATAATCACTAATCCCAAACTGGCAAAGAGTGAAAAGATGTTTTAAAAAGTTACTTTGTCACATGCTGCTCCTGTGCTGCTCTGACTTACCCTCGGGGGTGTTTGTCAAGCTCATTTAGGACTGTCTGTTCACAGAACTCAAACACCAAGTGGAGCCGCCTTTTCCTCCTGAACACCTCGAGCAGGTTGACCAAATTCACGTGTTTGAGTTGCTAAAAGACGAGCACACATCACAGACACTTCAGTGCCAGTGCTTCACATCCTGGCAAGTTTGAAAAAGGGATTTTTTTTTTGTTAAACTCTTTCATCAATTCATGTAGCATGGAGTTGTTGGTTGTGCAACAGCATGCACGTGTCTGTGTGACATGTGGACAAACTTGATACCAGAACTAATGTCTTCTCACCTTCAGCATACGTATTTCTCGCAGTGCAATCTTCTTAATAACTGGGTCATCTTCAGACTCCACAAACTTCTTGATGGCGACTATTTGGCCAGTATCTCTGTGCCTGCATTTGAACACCACACCATAGGAACCCTCGCCAATTTTGGACAGCTTTTCGTATTTCTCCATTATGGCAGTTGAAAACTGTCAGCTGTCAAAAAATAAATGTTCCCCATTTTATTTAAAATCGCTATCGGTGATATACTGTATCAGTTTTCACTGCAATCTTTCATTAGTGGGGCTATTTTTTTAAAGGTGGACCCAAATAAAAGTCACAGTGCAAGATATGCGTGTTTGAGGCCAAAATTAACTCACGGAGATGTAACCGTTTTCAACGTCTGAGAGGCACACTCGCATCCAGGTCCAGAATCTGTCTTTAAGTCAGTAGTGAGTCCATCAAACGTCCGCAAAGATACAAAGAATAGCCATCTCTGGTATTTCCTGTCAGGCTCCTTGGTCTTGAATTTACTAATGTCACACTAAAGAGGACTCTCACCTTCTCGCTTTCACTGCTATTAAGGCTCTTTGCTGTTTCCTCTCCCGATGCGTCGTCACCACCTTGGTAACCCCACAGGTATTATTTCTAATCGGCACAGTCCACTAACTCAGTGCGAGTCATTTTTAACGCAGTGTCCCTTTAAAACGACGCCTCGGAAACGTGTCGACACAGAAATAATACTTCAATTAATTCACCTTTTACCTTACTTGTGGCAAAATGCACAGAAAAGGCAGAAATACGGCCCAAACACAGAACATCAATTCACAAAGCCGTCAGCGTAACACACGCACGTATACACTTTCGTTGTAACCATGGAGACAGGTCACACTAGCCTAAGAGAAGAAGCACGTTGAGGTAGTAGCAAAAAGTTGATGAGTAGTTTAAATATGTATTATATGGCACATTTTTGGTTTATATTGAAGATACAAGAAGGAACTTAACATAAAATAACTCGGCCACTTTATTAGGCACACTTGTTCAGTTGCTTGCTAAAGTTTTAACGTGATTAACAGCAATCCATTGCATTTAGGCATGTAGACACAATCAAGTAAAATCTGATATGTTGAAGTTCAAATTGAGGATCAGAATAGAGAAGAAATGTGATTTAAGTGCCTTTAAACATAGCATGGTTGTTGGTGGCAGATGGCATGATCAGAGTATTTCAGAAAGTGATAATTTGCTGGGATATTCCTACACAGCCATCCCCTGAGTTTACAAAGACTGGTCCAAAAAAAGAAGGTATCCAACAGACTACAGTTCTCTGGGAAAGGCAACAGTAACTCAAATAACCACTTGTCACAACCAAGGTATGCATAAGAGCAAATCTGAATGTACAATGCCTTGAACCCTTGAACCTTGAAGCAGATGGGCTGCAGAAGACTACACTTAGAGCCAGTCCTGTAGGCTAAGAGCAGGAAAATGAGGGTACAATTTGCTGGAATTGGAAAGTTATAAAAAACATTGCCTGTTCTCACCAGTCTTGATTTCTGCTGGAACATGCAGGTGGAAGGGTCAGAATTCTGCATATATAACATGAAAGCATGGTTCCATCCTGCCTTGTATCAGTGGGTCAGGCTGCTGATGTAAAAGTCTGTGGGAATATTTTCTTGTGACACTTTATGCCCCTTAGAAGAATTGAGCATAATTTAAACACCACATCCTACTTGACAATTGTTGCTTCAAGTAAGAACCTTCACCATGTCCATCCATCTATACCAGGGGTGGGCAACTCCAGGCCTCGAGGGTCGATGTCCTGCAGGTTTTAGATCTCACCATGGGTCAACACACCTGAATAAAGTGATTAGTTCATTACCAGGCCTCTGGAGAACTTCAAGACATGTTGAGGAGGTCATTTAGCCATTTAAATCAGCTGTTTTGGATCAAGGACACATCTAAAACCTGCAGGACACTGGCCCTCGAGGCCTGGAGTTGCCCACCCCTGATCTATACCCACGTCCCAATCCAACAGTGCAGGTTTGGGATGTGATGGAACAGGAGATTTGCATCATGGATGTGCAGCCAACAAAACTGCAGCAACTGCATGACACTATCATGTCAATATGGGCCAAAACCTCTTTTTTTTTCCTTTTTTTTTGCCTGTCCCGTTTGGCTCTTTTGCCATCAGAATTATTGTCTAAAGGCAAAGAAAGATGCCCAATGGATTTACTTTACCAAATGGACCATCCCAGCTTTGCCGTAATGGTCTGTTTGATTATTGTTTATTTTATTTTATTTTAACTTGCTAAATATGGGACAGACTTGACTGGGGAAAAGAAAGGGGAGAAAGAAAGAGGGAAAGAAAAACAGCAGGGAAGAGGAACGGTGATAAAGGGCAAAAAACAAAAACCAACAAAATAAGCAGACAAAAAATACATATATCAATCACCTGGATCACCTGTTGAGAAAGAAAAAAGAGAAAACAAGCAGAAAAAAAAGAGCAACATAATAAACAACATCATCACGATGATCTATGGGAATATAACAGTAAATACTAAATATTAAACATTATGGTGCAACACGTGAGATCGACAGCGCACAGTGTGCTTTGAGGTAGGAGCCAAAGAGGGTGTAGTTTGTGTGTGTGATCACCCGTGTGTACACCTCTGAGCATGAGCGCACTTGTATTTAAAAGGTTCCTTCATGTAATGATCTGCTAGAGGGTGTGGGGAGCCACAGCCCCGTCCTCCAGGGCATGAAGCAGGTATGGAGGAGATCAAGACTCCAGACATCCAGAGGCCCCCAGAACACAAGAGACCAAGGAAGACCAACAGAGGGGCAGCCGCGCCACTATCCCAGAAAGAGCTGAGGAGAGCCCCAGATGAGGGGTCACTCAGCAGCCGCGGAGCAGAAGCCAGGGGGGGTTGCAGTGACGTGCCCGTGAGCTCCGCCGGCAGCCAGCTGTGCCAGAGTGACCGAGCCCCAGGCCGAGCGGCCGAGGGCACCCCATCCCCGATGTGGCCCGAGCGAGCCCCAGGCTCCAGGCCCCGACAAGCAGCCACCAGGAGTGAGCCGGTGTGTACCTGGACGCCCATCCCCGGACACAAAGAACCACCAATGCGCCGATGTCTGAGGGCATCTGCCACAGGGGAAGTGGTGGGGGGAGATAGGCCTCCATACCTTGGAGGGCCTGAGATGGGCCAAAACCTTTAAGGAATGTTTCCAGTACCTCGTTGAATCTGTGCAACAAAGAATTAAGGCAATTCAGGAAGCAAATGAGGTCCAACCCAGTGCTAGAAAAGTCTACAAAAATAACCCCAAGACTTGTGACAGCTAAAATTAATTTCCTCTAATTAGGCTTTAGATCACACAATCAACAACACCCAGTCAGCATCGACAATATGATCAATTTTAAAACTATCAGCATAAAAACTAATGACCTCAGCTTTGAGAGCAAAAGCTGTTATCCAAACCAAATCCCAGAGCAAACTTCATGCCAGTTCTCAATATTGTCATCAGTTGGAAAGACTGTTGTAAGACCTTACAACATCTGATGTGGTGATATGATTTATATACTATCTGTTCTCTCTGTTGACTGTGAATATTTTACCTCACTTCTTTCAGAGACTTCAGTGTTTACCACAGCTGTGTGGGATCTTTAGCAGAATGACACAGAGAATCATTTAGCTCTTCGATGTGAATGATGGGAAAGCAGTCCAAGTTGCACTCTTGTGCTCAGAGACACACAGACACCTTGAGGTACTGCCATGTGGGCTATGTGGTGACAGGTATGAAATGCCCCATGGCAGACTGGTCAGACAGGATGGCTGTGCAGTGTCAGTAAGAGATGGATGGCATCTTCTTAAGTACTTATATAACTGAGATTTCTTGCTACAGCAAACTTTCACACAACTTCTGTTCAGGGGTTTTCTAAAATACTCTATCCACTGTGACACTCTTAATTGTATTACAGAATACACGTCCAGTTAAAAGAATGACAACATAAAAGGTCTTTTTTAGCCATTAAAAACAGTCTGCTTCTTAAGACTGTGTGTAAGATTTTTTCCTCTTGTAATTTTCAAACGTTACTCTTGTCTATCTTATTATGCTGTTGTTAAAACAGCACTATACATTTGTAATGTATATTTTTTTGTAGGGGAAATAATTTGAAATATTCTACCAAATATCCATACCACCAAACTTATTATCGACAAGAAAGTCACTTCTATAACCGTTACACCATATTTGCCCACCAGGTGGCAGTGCATGCCAACTGGTTTAGGCGTCACAACACAAAGACAAAGATCAGCAACAACATTAAAAACACACACACAGGTAACAGTAAAAGCATAATCTGTTTACAGTGCTGGGAAACCGCGGGACCTAGGATTCATGTGACTTTTACTTTGACATATACCACCTACCTAAATTCAAATGTAGATCCCCCAATGTCAAAGGGACTCCATGATGGCAGGGGCCTCCCCCAGCAGGACAACACACTGCCACACTGCAGAAACCTGCTCAGAAATGGATCAACAACACAGCCAAGATCCACAGGCTTTGGCTTTGTTTTCCATACTCCCAGTCAGACTGAGCAACCGCAGGATTCCACAGAACAAGCCCAGTCCATGAAGGCCCAATGGACCCAAAGACTCTACTTGTGCCAGGCATCGGCGGACAGCCCCAGAGGTCCTGTCTCCATGCCCAGACAGTGTATGGAGGATTTAACAACACTAAATAAGATGCTATTGATGTTGTGGCTGACTGGTTTACAGTAATGGCTGCTGACATTTGATCACCCTTTTTTGTTTTTTTCTCACTATCTTATCATTAAGAGTAATCAGAGACATGGAAAAGCTGACACTTAAACAGCCTTTAGGTTCCTTGTTTGACTGACAACTGTTGTTGTATTACTGCTGAAATACAAGGGGATTTTTGCCCTGACTTTCCCTAATGCTGAATGTCACTATTTATTATCAGTTTGTAATGAACAGCTTATTCATCAGCACATTTGGGCAAACCTTAAAAAATTCCAAGAGTCTCCACTGTGCAATGATAGTTTGTTATCTTTACTTCTCTGTTGAATCATCCATCAGAACGAGACAAAAAGATTGAAATAATCAACAGTTTGTTTTAGTCTAGCCCTTCTTTTGAAAATATACAATCTAACCTCTAAAAAGCACCCAGACGCAGGACAGTGCACCACACAGCCCTGCCCTGTTGACTCCCAATGCTTTGAAATTCACTTGACTATTTTTAAACCAGCTTGTCTCAAGTATCTCAGTTCTTTGACATGGTTTGGCTTACACCTTTTTATCCACCAGGTAAATGTGGTGGGCGTTCGGTGAAAAATTTGTATAAGACTTTATTGACATATCATCGCTGCCTCAGTTGCCAACATCGCAATGTGACAGAGTTAATGCTTCTAAAGTCAGTATTAAGCATGTTCAGTTCCTGGCTTCCTGATGTGGACAGAAGTCAGCTCTGTTAAACAGCAGATGTTTTACACTGCGGCCGTTACCCTCATTTCCTGGGCGGAGAGCTGCTCGCTCTAATAGAGTAACAGGAACAAGAGAAAGAGAAGAGCTAGAGGGGGGAGAGAAAGAGGCAGAGCAAGGCAAAAGAAGTTATCTAAGCTCAGAGCTCCCACAAATCACTTTGTCACCAGCAAGCTCTGACAAGCAGGAGGAGAGAGAAAGAGTACGAGCAGAGACTCGAGTAAAACAGAGGTGCGAATAGGGAGTGTTGTCGGTGGAGCCTCGAAGGAAGAAGGTGTGAAGAAACTGTAGAGGGAAATAACGAGGTGATACTGCTGGATGGACAGAGGGAAGATAGAAGAGAGACGAGACTGAAATCCAGTTCCCAAAACAGCATAAGTTAAGGGGGACGGCTACTGCTGTTGTTACTGCCGCTGTGTCTGGATGGTACATCACCATTTAAAGAAGGTGTGTCAAACTTAAAATCTGTTACCGGAGGACACTGTTTCATTGAGACAGACATTTTAATCTTCTGACAGCAAACGCGCTAGAGACATTTAATCTCACAAGTGGAACCCAGAGAGCATACACTATCATATTATCATGTTTGAGAGAGAAGAGAGGGATAGAGAGACAGCTGCTCTGTCGGTGAAGTAGGCATGAGACAGAGGCGTTGAAAGCAATTTCTGGTGTAGTGCAGCTGTACACAGATCACATGTTGTTACTAGTAAAAAGAGGTAGTTAGAGCCAAGAGCAGTACATGTTTGTGAAATGTTTTTCTATAGGGGCATGCGTAGGTTTGTGACTGGTATTGAATAAGTTGGTGAAAGTAACTTCTTTGAGAACAATTTCTTTCTTTTAACCATTGATATTTGATTAGCTCCGGACTGACTAAAAGCGCCTGAGAGTTTTATCTGGACTGGAAAAGCTGAGGTCATCTGACCAAACCTAAAAAAAATAGGAAGATAATTTTCAAACTTTTTAACCTGAGACTATTATTAGTATTTTCTCTTTATTACAGAACATTACTGGGGAAATATTTGTCATTAGCACTAATAAGAAATTGTGCCAATTTAACCGTCTTAGTCTTAGATAACAAGTAACTCAGGCTCTGTAAACACCTGTCTTCATTTTGCTGAGTACCACACTACTCTTTTCACATTCACTTAGGTTGCCTCTGTAATGGAAGACTGTGGTGACATGTGGAGGATGATATGCTAGCTCTAAAATAGACAGGATTCAGTTTATATAATAATATAATATAATTTTGCATTTGGAGGTTTGAAAACATACAATCAAAAATTGGTCTGTGAGCACAGAAACAAATCTGCTGAATCCTTGATGGGTAGTAGTTTGTTTTGGACCTAGAGGTGTTGTGGAGACTTACAAAAGGGCACTGACTGTGTGCATGGGCTCTTTTAGCATTTGACAGCTCTGTTCTGGACTTGCTTCATCCTGTGGGACGTCACTGGGTTACCTGTTTGGCTGAGTCAGAGGCTGGGTCATCACTGGATGTCTGTCTGCTCACTGGGATTCTTTCCATCTGTTTCAATGCAAATAAGACAGATGTGTTAGGTACTTTTTACAGCAGCAGTGACAGCCGTGGTGGTGAATTTTCAGGACTCTCCACACTGCTGTAATTGTTTTGTCGTGTGTAAACACTTTGCGTCAGTGACACCTCTCCACTGAGTGATTCACTGTTCCCAAAGGATCCCCGGTTGGAGGAAGGCATTGAAAGGGAAGTCGGAGGAGCTTTTATTAAGAACCAAAGAACACAAGTGACTGAACAGACAGGTTGTCAACATGAAATTGTGGTTCTTGATATTGATGGTCGTGTACATGGTGGGCAGTGTACATAATCTGTCTACATGTAACACTGTGGACTTGGAGATGGTGAAGAAAAAACGCATTGAGGCCATTAGGAGCCAGATCCTCACCAAACTGCGTTTGCAAAAAGCGCCAGATGAGGCTGGGGAGAAGGAAGAGATCCCTGCCAACTTGCTATCACTCTACAACAGCACCAGTGAGATTCTGCTGGAGAAGCAGGATGAGGAGCAGAAAATCATCCCCAGAGAACAAGAGGAGGAGGAATACTTTGCCAAGGTGCTTAACAGGTTCAACATGACCAGTGAGTATAAAATTACCCTTAGCAGCAATATATAAATCTTGAATCTGTGAATCCTGATTGAATATTAAGAAAGGGGGCAATTCCTGATGGCTTAACTATAGTTGAATGTCAAGTAATGACTGTTATTTATGCTATTACAAGCTGAGACACATAATTCAAGGTGAACACTAGCATTGCACTGACACTTTCCACTCTGAAAAAATAGTTATTGTCCAGATGTCACATGAAGTGATGCTGTTAATCCCTCCACTACAGCAATACTGCTGTAATAATGTTATTATTACTAGCAGAAACATAACAATAGCATCGCTTACAGTCCCCCTTTGAATCAGACTTTTGTTCAGAATTTTGTTGATCAACACTAATATTAAATATAGTGCTCACAGTGCTGTCCAGAAGTTTCAAGCTGTACTCCCAAGTATTCACTGTATGCCTTATGGCTGGTGTCACTTCCAATCTTGTCCATAAACTCCCTCAACACGTGTAACCCTTATGATCTCCACCAAAGATCCTGAGGCAGTTTCAGGGGTTCAGAGATCACAGGCATTACAAGTTAGCAGAACTGTGTGCAGCATCTGGTCTGATGCTGTGTGTTGCTTACATGATATCCATGGCATTTTTACTGCTTTATTACTGCTCTTTGTCTGGCAAGGCTACATATGATGTTTGTTCAGCCAAATGGTTTCTGGCTGTAATTGCCTAATGATTCCCAAACTATTACGATAAACATATTTTCTAGTTTTGTTTCTATGCACCATTGTTCTCTGCATGTCTATACTCCTCACCCTATCAGGCAGCCATCCACACTATCCCCCTTTTATCCGCCACTTCAAACGGCACACTTTAGTGGATGGACCACGCTCAGGAGTGTGTAGACCAAAGAGAGAACAAAGCAACCTTCAAAATGAAGAGCACAATTTTGTTCTGCTTAGATAACAACCAAAGAACAGGATGAAAAGTAGAAAAGCAATAGGAAGAGACATGAAATGCACTCCTTCACCCGCACCTATGCTTGCTCTTTTTCTCTTTCATTTTCTCTTTTTTCTTTCTCTCTCACTTTGACCCTCAGGGATTGGGGTTTTCCTGTAACTTGAGCATTGAGTTCTCCCTCGCTTAACCTGTCACTTGTTCTCCATCATTTTTGCTTCTTTCTCACTGACTAGTTTCAGTGTGTCCCTTTAACCATGATATCGCTCTCTCTCTCACTTCTTTCCTTTGCACTCCTCTATCTGCGGGTTTCCTGAGCTTATTATATCAATGTGTTTGCAGTGTGTTTGTGACAGGGCAGCTTGACAGGAAGGAAGACAGGCTGATGGCCACTGAGATCTTGAATGACTCAGGTCCGGTGCAAGCGGTGCCCATGGGGAGCATGTGTTTCCTATAGCTCTGGAATGCCACAGAACACCCATCCACTGCCTTAACTATCCGCTGCCTTGTTTTGAATCAGCTAATAAGGTAACAGCTGAAAGTAGCTGCCCCCTTACTCACAAGGGGTCACAACAGCATGTAGCACCACGTATTTGATTTGGCAGGTTTTTATGTCGGATGCCTTTCTGGGAGGAGACACAAGGGATTTGTCTCCTCCTGGGATCAAGCTAGGGATTTTGCTGTTTCAATCCTGGGAGGTTCGCTTGCTAGGGGAATGTGTAAACCATTACACTATGAAGCCACCGTTGAGTCAACCTCTACACACTGAAAAAGGAGAATGCCAAATGTATGAGGATAAATGTTAAGGCCCATCAAGAACTGCTTTGCAGTTGTGAATTTAAAAAAAGCCACACATACACACACGCGAGGATTTTATCCAGCTTCTGCTTTTCTGTGATAAGTTGTTTGAACAAAACAACAGAAATAGAATACAGGGGAAAAGGTTTATTTTTATTTCCATTAACAATTCTTTTCTACATTTCATTTTTATTGGGCAGCAGACACTTTCCTGACAATCAAAATCATTCTACGGGGGAAACATATTTGTGTGCAAAGCATTTTAGAACATAATAGGTTTAGTCTTCATCGTGGTAATTGTGTGGTAGATTAAGCTAAATTCCTTTTGCTGTTTAGCGCTCATATCTCTCCCTTGAAGCCCACACAAGTTCTCCTCCTATTAAAAGGAGTTTTGGTCCAATTTACACGAGGGAACGCTTGTCTCATTTGGAAGCTAGCCACTTTGTGCTATTCTCGGATGAAATGAGTTCACTTCTCTGAAGTAATTATTGTAGTTACAAGTAAATGAACTTAAAGCTGTACTGTAGAAAGGAGTAGCAACAGGGGGCCAAAGTCAAGTGTGAAATAGGGTGAAGTGGGGAAACAAGACATTGATGAGTGGGCTGTGGGAAGGTGGAGCTGAGAGGGAAGAAGGCCGATATTTAGTCAGTTGCTGGAATCTGGTTCCTCCTACTGGTAATTATAGAGCTGTTACTCAACCTGTCACAACAGCTGTCCCCGGCTTACCTGTGGATAGGCCTTGATTCAACACACAAATCCCCCCACACCCACATTTATATGCAGGCTAGGATGCTATCTCTACCCCGTCTAGCAGAGAGAGAGATTTTTTTTAGCTGAGCATGGAGCTCATTTCTTAAACTTTCTACTCTAAATGTTGATTAATTTTGATCACAGAGCCATTTCAGCGAAAGGACCCTAGAGACAATGCAAACTCTGTTAATTAGAAAGTAGAAGTGAAGATAAAGCTTCAACGTAATTATGGTGCAGCAGCCAATATGCTTCTTAGGGGAAGTGACTTAATTTCCTGTTTTGCAAACACTTCTCTAACCCTTAACACATTTATCTCACTTTTCTCAAACTCGATGGAGACTCTGACTTTCCGTGCATGCGTTTGCCTGGCACACCAGTTCCACTTGACATACTGTACGTTGTTGTGACAGTCTGTGTTTCCATTCATACACTTCAAACCAAATATTTGACTGCTCTGGGTGGTACCAGTAAACTGTCATCTCATTTCCCGTTACACTCCACATCAGTTCTTTTTGGTTTCAGTACCTCAGCTACAATGCAGATGGTAGATGATATACAAGCAGCCGTGACATGGAGTATCCTGGTACAGCCTGGGCTGAATATGTAGCACAAGTATGCAAGGCTGGGTTGCAATTCCTGTCAGAGAGTAATTCCCGGAGTTGAGAGCAGAGAACCCTTGCTTTGGCAGGCTGAGACAGAGTAGAGGCTTTGGGCCCCGGCCAGTACTTGCGCTCCATTGATACACATCTCCAATTTCTCCACACCCCCACTCACACCCTTTCACCCCTCACAACTGTGAGTTATATTCAAGAGTGCATTCTTCCCTGTGCTGTTTCCTTACCATTGTGTTTAACAGTTACATTGCCCCTCTCTGAGCCTCTCACTCACTTTCTATAGTGTTTCACTCTTGATCTTCTGCCTTCCTGTGCTTATCTTTGCATGTCACTATTCGACTTAATCTTTTCGAATGTAACACTCATACATTTATGGTTATAAAGCCTCCAGTAGCTTGTCTCTGTTTTTTATCAAGCTCTGTAGGCATCTTCATGCTGTCAGACTTGGGGATTAAAGTTGCACATATGGGCAGCAAAACTGTAAAAGAACAAAATATTCATGTTGGTCAACTTTAGCAACAGCTGGAAGAGATGAACACTTGGCTGCAGTTATGATTATTGAGTAACACTGAACTCAGCCATTTTATTTGATTAATGTGTAATCCTGACAAGCACTTATGAAAGAAGCCTTTCATTTACTTTATTCATAAAAAACAGTGATATACATCTAAGTGTTGTAATGTTTACTAAATATCAGTGTTGTATACAGTTTAGAAGTTAAAAGTTGTAATTAACTAGGCTTTATTTGAAAAATCTGAACCCGCTAAGTCCAGAGACCTGATGTTTTTGAACCATATGTCCATTAATTCTAACCTTACAATGCCCAGTCATCCCTTTAAAAATCATAGTTCTTTCCTTGTGTTTACAGATATTACACTAAAGACCATTTACATTAAATACCATTTACCAAATACAGTAACGATAGGAGGATTTACCAAATAAGCTCTAGGAGTGGTCTCACAAAAAAAACCAACTAAAGATTCATGATTAAAAATAACCAAAATGTGTAACCAAAAATGAGTAAATCCTATACACAAATAGAATGTTTTAATGCCAAAACGTGGTCCCTCCTTTGCCTAATGTTAATGAATTCAGAGATAAATGGCAAAATGAGGGAGCGGAGAGAAACAGCAGAGGTGTAGAGTGAAGGTTTTTTGGGACTAGTTTACATCTAAGCATTTAAATATACTAGTGCAGTGCCTTTTAAAGTAGGTCATAAATCCTCATAACATTACTGTATTAAAAAGAGATCAGCTATAAGGTTCGAACATGTTTGAATGATTGCATAAGTTTAAAATGTGGTAGACAGGCAGATTGTGGGTAGCAGCTTTCTTGAGAACTGCACAGTTAAGTAGCAAGAAGTTGTCTGTCACAGGAAACAGACAATAATCATCATATAAAGTTAAATGACAAAATTAAAAAAAGTTATTTTTGTGAGAACCTTTTTAGTTTTAAACTAGGAGTGATGACATTTTGTAACATTGTGGCTTACTCTTATTTTATCACATCCTACCAAAAGGCAGTTTGAGGGTTCATTCCTGGCTCTATGCTTGGAGTTATAATTACGTTTATGTTAGGGTAAACTTGGACTAGTTCGAATGGTTCAACGGAGAGGTCAGAGGGTTGGCAAAGTTAGGCAAAGAAACATGCCTCTTGTGTGCATGTGTGCCCCTCCCCCTACATATAGAGTGGAGCGGCAGTCACTGTAGGAGAAAGACTGGTAGCAGAGAACAAAGCACAGAGAACCCTTCATCTGAACAACATCAAGTTCAACACTGCAGTTACTCGGGTCTCCAGCAATACACATGCCAAGTTTAAAGCAAGTTTGATACAGAGGTGTTGAGACAGGCAAAGAAAAGATTTCTTGGAAGTTCTATGTTGTGCTGATTGACATTTAGTCCTGCTCCAACATTTAGTTTGAGTTTAGTCCTGCTCCAACATTTAAACTGCTCCACATTAGCTTTCTTTACATTTTTCAATATAATAATAACTTCTAATAGACTAAAAACACATTACAACTAGCGTTTAAGAAAAGACAGTTAAGAACATCTACCACAAAAGTTGGTTCCCTTCTTGATGGATAAAGTTCTTTTGAAATATTGTACCATAAGACATACATGAGAAATGGATTATGTATACCATGCTATCTACTCATTAAATGCACTTAGATGGGTTGTTTGTCGAAATATCAAAACATAATTTTCCCCTTCTTACATCACACAGCAAAAAATGACACAAACATCAACTACAAGCCCAAAGTCATCTCAATGAGCTTCAACATCTCTGAGATACGGAGTAACGTCGGGGATGGCCTGCTACTCACCAGAGCAGAGCTACGGATGCTCATCAAGGAGCCCATGATTTTGAATGAGGAGAGAGTGGAGCTATACCATAGCCAGGGGACCTCGACTCATTACCTTGCATCTCGCTTTGTCACAAACACGCTGAAGGACAAATGGCTGTCCTTTGATGTCACTGAACCTCTGCAGACCTGGCTCCAAGGGAATGGTGAGATAAGCATTTATTTTTACTTGATCATCATGTATTTGATGATCTTTCCATTTATTTAGTTCAGCCCATGTGTGATATCATATAATTTCTAGATAATATTTCCCTCATCCATGATTTTTTTCTGTTACTAGAGAATGAACAGAAGTTTGAACTTCGGCGGTACTGTGAATGCGGCAATAACGATGATACGTTAAGTTTTAGCATCTCTGGGACTATGAGCAGGAGGGGAGACACTAAAGACTTACAGAAGCTGAACCAGCAGCTACCCTACATCTTTACCATGTCCATCCCTAAAACCAACCACTCTAAGAGTTTACGCACAAAACGTTCCACTGACACGACGGACAGCTGCGGCACGTAAGCAATTCTGACCTTAATGATTTATTCCACTCCATTTCTGCTTTAAAGCTGCAATAGTAACCTACTAAACCACGAGCAGCTTCAAAATACAGACCACTGAAACAACAAACATCAACTATCCCTGTTTATCCATGCTGTAATTCTGTGGTCGTTTTAGTGGCTGTATAATAAATGGACTGTAGCTTTAAAATGTTTTATAATCTTAGACAGATTACAGTGTGCCTCCCATTTACCCCCACACACATACACAAGATGTATACATCCAAGGCCCGGCCATTGGGTGAAATAGAGTGTAATGTTGTCTCCCAACATAACATGTATCCTCCTACAGCTTTTGAACTGTGCTCTAACACTCTTTGCACCATCTCATCACACATCTTCACACTGTTTTTTCTTATGCAGCCAATCACACAACTGCTGTTTGAAGAAACTGTACATTGACTTCAGGAAAGATCTAGGATGGAAGTGGATCCATAAGCCAACGGGTTACTATGCTAACTACTGCATGGGGTCCTGCACCTATATCTGGGATGCCGAAAACAAATATTCTCAGGTAATGTGTGCATTTTCATGAGTGTTATTTCTTCCGAACCCCAGGAGGCAATTTCTTAAAGTCTGGAAAAAATGTTAATGGCAATGTTGTATTTATATGTTGCCATAACAATTCTTGATGATTCAAATAAACCAAAATGCAAAGACTATTTGCATTATTTTAATTCTAAGCACTATGGCACTAGGACTATCTGAATTTAACCGATTATTTAAAATTCTGGTATAGACGAATCCCGCTCAGAAGGAACACCAATGGTTTTATGAGAAAAACAAAAACACAAATCCCTTGCAGGTTGCAGGAAGGGGATGTGGTGTGAAAAATCTGCCAAAAATCAGTATACACAGAGCTACCTCATTGTCAGTTAAGGAGCAGGAGCTTTGTTTTTGCCAAACCTGATAAGGTTAGGGCTGAAATGATGACAAAAATTTTGTCTCACCAATGTCTAACAAAATAACAGGTATTAGTCTCTGGTTGTCTTTACTCTTTTAAAAAGCTAAATATCCTTTTTATAACACTTAATACTTTTAACACTTTCCACTCATTAAGGAAACTCAGCACAATTTCACAAATATGTGCAAAAATGTCTTTAAAAAGTAAAATATTGTGGTATACATTAAGACTTTTCTAGAAGCACACTGAAAATTCTTAGAAATGTTGTGCTTATGTATTACATTTGCTTTGGCACATGTTCTCTTGGTGAGTAAATTCTCATAAATCTTGCCTACAGATTCTGGCACTGTACAAACATCATAACCCAGGAGCTTCTGCCCAGCCCTGCTGTGCGCCACAGACACTAGAGCCACTGCCAATCATCTACTATGTGGGGAGGCAACACAAGGTATCTATACTGCAGTCACTTTCAGGTCAAATGTTTGCAGAACATTTTATGTGAAAACAACTTATAACTTATCACGTCACTGTTATTTTCTACTTGCAGGTCGAGCAGCTGTCCAATATGATCGTGACGTCCTGCAAGTGTAGCTAAAAATATAATATGGCACACAGCTCTGCCTCCTCCTCTCAAAACACAGAGGGAAAGAAGACGTGTTGGAGACTAAAGATAAGAGCAAGTGACGGAGAATTTGAGATAATGTGGACATGGGGAACAAAATATTTTAAAGCTTTTTGATGCACATTAAGCCATGGACCTCTTTTTTTTTTCATATTAACGATTATAGTTTTTATACGTACATTTACCTTGCAGTAGTAAAATTGTCTGTCTTGAAATAAATTAATTTATTTGTTGCATTGACAGGTGTCTAAAGAATAATAATGTGCATAAAAGAAGCGTCTGAGACAATAAAATTTGGACAAAAAAGCACGAGGACAATAATGAACGTTCATGGAAGAATATCCATATTCAGAGATGAAAACGTGGGACATTTCAGATGGCCACATCATCGTCCAAAACAGGTCCTGGTGAAAGGTGCTAAATTACAGGTGGAAAACCAGGGATGTTGGGGTTTTCCTCGAAGATAAGGCTGTAGGTGTTTTTCGCATGGCTACATCATGAAGGACAGAAAAAAACACAGGGAGAGTCCAACCTGGGGAAAGTCCCTTTTGACTGAAAGGCTGGACTTTCATTTTACAGGAACCGTCCATTAGTTTTATTTTGTTTTTTCAACTCACGTGACTTCTAAAATGCATTTTATCAGTATGTTTCTGTTCATAATGTTCATAACTAAATGTCAGATTGTCCTTTAACCCTACTGGTTTTTCAAAGCCAGAGGCACTATCAGCTGTGTAAGAGTGATGACATCATGTTTTTATGCCTCTGGGGACTTACCGCCGTACATGTTCTCTATAAATGGACGCATGGTGGTAGTGCTGATATGAGTAAGGCCATTAATACTTATTGTTTTATTCTATTTTGTTTCAAAATCATGGTAAATTATTTTAATTTCAGGACGTTTCACAAGGAACTCAAGAACTGGTCTGGCTTCTATGACTCGCATTAGGAATAAAACCAACACATTATTTCAGCTTTTCTGTGTTTTTATGGTGCACCTACTTTTGAAATGTCTATTTGTAAATATTCAAAAAAAAGAAATAAACATGTTAAATTATGTTGTGATGGTGGAAGATTTTATGAGAAAAATAAACCACAGGAGGTGTTTCCACTTGGCAGAGAGTTGCCTTGACTAGGTGTGTGCGTGTGTGGGTTTGCATTGCACTTGTCAGTGCATGTATGCGTCTGTTTTAATTGTAAGCCGACTTGACGAAAGCATAAACTGAAACACACCTAAAGTGATGTAGACGTGAATTTCATCATCTTGTCTTTGTCATCACAAAAACAGTTCAAAAGAGTCGTGTTGTTAGACGTGGTTTTCGTCAAAAAACTGTAACTAAAACATGTTTGGAGTACAGTCATGTTAGGTAAAAATAAGATGAAAATGTAACGCTAGTTGAGACAAAACTGTGACTTCAATTCGAAACTAAGAG
Source organism: Oreochromis niloticus (assembly GCF_001858045.2). NCBI lineage: Eukaryota > Metazoa > Chordata > Actinopteri > Cichliformes > Cichlidae > Oreochromis > Oreochromis niloticus. The sequence goes on from NC_031979.2 coordinate 33,791,318, forward strand.
TGATTTGAAGTTCAGGCCCGTTGCTGTACTTGACAGACTGGGACCCCACCCCTTGCACCTCCTTTTCCTTCTACACTTCAGTGTGTGACTACTTCTCTTTCTTGATGTCTTTCACAATCAGTTTTTTTTTAAAAACACTTTATGTACTTGTACAATGACTTTCCAGTGTCAGGGAACAGATCGGCCGGTGGAAAAGCTTGGTGTATGGCACCATGTGGACTATTTCAGGCCAACTGCAGGACAATTGCAGGATGACTGAAGAACAGCAGCAACAAGTCCTATTTGGCTTCACCAGTGGCAAAGTATGCCCGGACGTACAGGTCCTTTGCACTGTCTTTACCTGAAGGGATGGATGCCTTTCCAGTTTTTATGCTATCTCCGTACACCACACCCCCACCGTCGCAGCCCCACCCCTCTCACTTTGTACTCAACGGATTATTGTCAGCCCATGAGGCTGAATTGGGAATGAGGAGAGCAGGTCCAGACCCGTCGGTAAGTCCCAGACTTAAGGGCAGTGACTACATGGAAAATTAAACACACATACTGTGCACATGCACATGAAAACACTGAACCCACTGACACACAGACACAGCTCAAGCACACCAACATCAAATGCCTTACATAAGCTTTGTGCTAGTGACTGGTGTGGGGGATGCTTGTGCTGTTAACAAAGTGACAGTGATCAGTGCTATCTTGTTCCAAGGCTGGTCATGTTACCCAGAAAGCACAGCAATTTTCCCCCAATGAAAGAACACACAAAGCGCCTGTTTGGAAAGGCAGCTAAACAAAGTATAATGAAACATCATCAAAATAATTGAATCCTCTTCAGTCTCACCTCTCAAAATGATTCTGAGTGATCTGTTGCCAGGTCATAATCTTGCCAAAGTACAATGTGTACCGTGTTTTCGTGACAGGGGAAATGTAATTGGAATGTTAATGGGGCTTTTTTTCACCAAGAAAACAGGATCATTGCCCAACCTAAACAAGGAAAGCCCAAGTTCTGATGCAGGAGACAAGATCATTAACGTTAGACTCTAAAGGTGCTTGAACTTGAATTTTGCTTTTTTCACTTTCCCTCCTAAAGATGAAACAAAGGGTAAGAATGTCAAGAGACTCATAAATCTATCTGTGGTGCTAATGGAACAGCCCTAGGGGCAAGTAAAACTTAAGTAGCCTTGTTCCTCCAAGTGATGTTCATTTCTCAGCAGCTGCTTCCTCTCAAGCCCTCTGGCTTTTCATGGGACTGAATTAAACTGCTGACACCTCCTGCTAAACATGAAGCACATCGCAGAATACGGCCCACCCGAAGAAAAATAAAGGATTGAACTGAACACAATTCAACCCAATGGAGAAGACTTAAGACAGATGGCGACAGCTTTTGAAGGTCAAGCAGGTGTTCTTTTACAGCTAAGTCCACGTGCTGAGTTTATACAACTGCATGAGTAATAAGAAAATTGTTCTGTTGTTGCTATTCATCAATTTTGACACAACTGGCCCTTTAATTACATCCATGTGCAGTGTTTAACCCTTTTATATCTGTTGATGTAATGACTTTCGAAGCATTCTCCCTGTATGCTACTTATCTAGGTTCATAATGCAGTCATGCTAAATGTGAGCTCATTCGTCATGCCGCTGGTCTCGAAATGTTATTTTGGGTTCGCGTCTTATTACAACATCCATGAAATGTGCGATTATACGTCCACCAGTCTCCCAGCACAACTGTTCATTAAAAGTGGAGCAGGAAAGCGACCTGGTATAATTCCTGTGAACTCAGACGGAGCTCACTGCAACCTTAATAACAGACCCTGATGTCCTGCTGCAGCTCAGCTCTGCCTTGCAAACACACAGCTGTGCAAATCCATTGTTGCTCCAGGTGCTGAATCTGTGTGCAAACACACACAAATACACAAACATCAACAAACATGCCTTTCTGTTTAAAGACACAGTTTTGCAGTGTGAGATTTGGGTTTTATTTTCGCATCAGTTTTAGACAAGTGTAATTAAATCAGGGATTTCTTTCTTAAAATAACACGGGGTAATTATGTTACCATATTTACGGACATAAGGGGTCAGGCTGAACAAATTTACCACAGTACTGACTTTAATTTTGTACATCTTTAACTTACTTTTATGACTACCTTATTTTTTGCTTCACTGTACAGGCAGGATTTGAAATAACTTTAGTGTACATTATACTGCTCTACCTACATTTTTATTAAATAATCTGTTCTGATACATATAAATAAACTTTAATTTATAAGTCCCCAGAAAACCTGGTGTGCAGATCAACAGAGTACTGACAAGTTTAGTGGAACATGTTAGACATGAGCTGACAGTGATTTCCCTCTCCACCTGTCAGCCTTTTATTGCCATCTTTTTCCTTCACACCTGCAGTAGATGTTTATCACAGTCTGAGTCAGCCGACCATATCTCTCGCTTCGCCTCCTCTTGTCTCTCCTTTTCTCTCTGATCTTTTTCTTAGCCACTGCCAGCCCTTTGAAGTTTCCCTGAAAGTTTTGTGTTATCACTTGCACGACACAAAGCAAGTGATAGGGGATGAAAAAAGACGAGCGACTAAATGAGGGACAGAGACAGAATAAAATACCACACACGTTTTCTTTCTAGCTTTTTTTCCCTACAAGCTAAAAAGTAACTAGGGTAGAACAAACATTTTCAAATGAGAGTAGTTAATTTCCACTTCACCAGATGGCCGCTGTGTTCCTTTGTCATGTAAATAACCAGTAGCTAGCGTCATGGCTTAAAATTCTAAGGATCAAAGACTGAGGAAAAACAAAAAAAGCCTCTTCAAAGTGTAGCCTACAAAGGGAAAGTATGATAAACCATATGACAGTGAGTGTGGTTATAAAGCACGCTGGGCCCTGACTCATTTGCTGGACCTCTGTAAGTAAGAAATGTTTTCTAAAAAAGGAAAGGTACCAATTACATCTCTGGACTGGCTCCTTCTCATGGCACCGCCCCTCCGTTTCCTTCCTTCCTCCTCTCTCTCTCTCTCTCTCTCCCTCTGTGTGGGTGTGTGTGTGTGTGTGTGTCCCTGGACACACAGGGACAGATATGCCGCTATAAACAGCTACCATGTCCCTGGGTAATAAACAGAGGAGAGGACCTGGCTCATGGCTCTGAAAAAACAACAATGTCCGAGCAGGATCTACACCCAGAGGAGAGGCAGTCTCTAAATAGCAGTTTAATCGTACAATCCCAACTGAAGAACATACCCCAGTGGGTGATGGTGACGGCAATGGGGAAGACGAATCGGTGAGGGGTGGTGTTTGAGGGAACCTTAACTCCCCTGGTGAATCACTATCAAGCATTTATTGCAATAGCATCTGTTGCTCAATGACTTTATAATTGAAAAACTCTAAACATCATTCTGGGCTCTATAAAAGCTAAATGCTTCTAATCTAGATCTAGATATCCTGCTGTATTGGGCTGGCTTGTAAAGTCCGAACACAGCAGTAATTTTAATTGTATATCAGTTGTTGTTGTTGTTGTTTTGGTTACTTGGGAAAAGAATAATTCTCAAACAAGCTGTTGACCAGATGGCCTTGATATAGTCTAAATGTTTATTTCTAACAATAATTTAGGTCTAACACTCACTCTTCTGCTAGCTCTGTATTGTTCACCACCATCTGCTGTATAAAAATCTAGCTTTTGCAAGACGTTTGACTTACTAGTCTAGCGGCATAAGTACTGCAATCTTTTTATTTTGGTAAACAGCTGCCTGCTGTTGTTGGACATAAGGTTGATTGAAAGCAAAGCAATGTTTTGGCCACTATTTTCAGGGGATTTTCCACTCTGAATGACACTTTTCCCATGAACCACTAGTTTAGTTCATTCACTGAATAGCTCAACGGGCCTTATGACCACCTTTTAGTTGGACAAAACAGTCACTATGAACACACACCTGTGTAAAGTAAAAAGTTAATGATTTTAGGCAGATGCAGCCATGCAGCTTCAGAATCCAGTGGAATAGAGGGATGCTGGGAAAGCGTATAAGGCATAATCTCTCAGACCCCATAGTAAGCTTGGCTGAACCAAGGCTGTGACCCATACCTTGGGCGTAAAAGTTCATTCACCCACTATTACTCATCCTACTACTTCACTTCATCCACGCACCCTCACGTCCACATAGACACACACACACACACACTAAAACACGGGCAAGGCTGCTGACTCCTATTAAGTGAGGTGTGACTGAACTCACAAATCACACATTGGTGTTAAACTGACACGGTGGACAGAAAGAAATATCATCCCGAGAACATGCACACACAAATTTGGGTTAAATCACACAGTAATATGACTCTTCTTATTGGATAAATGGGAGGTTAGGGAGGTGTGAGGTTTTCAAGGTTAGCTCTGCACAAGGTCTGTTTTAGATTAGTGAGCCATGAACTGTGGCCTACTGTGTCAGTGGAGCTCTCAGCTGTATTGATGGGTGCAAGGGTTATGACAGCAGAGAGAAAAACTTGGCAGCCTGTTCCTCCATTGCCTTTCCTCAGAGGGACACTGGTCAGCACGCTCCCCCCCCTCCTTTCTCTCCCCACTAGCTCTGAATTCCCCAATGAACAACACATTCCTCCTTCCCAGTACCACTGTTTATGACACGCTATCCTTTGAAGCAACATGTGAGTGTTTGTGTACGTGTAAGTAGATGGGTGCACAAGTGTGTGTGTGTGTGTGTGTGTGTGTGTGTGCGCTAGCCTTGAGCAACTGAGTCTTGCTAAATACATAAACGTTCCAGCATGACAATAACAAAGTTGGACTGTGAGTTTAATAAAGGTCTAAGTGTTTTGTGGAACACCTGAGCAGGTATGATAAGGGCATACATCTGTGTGACAGCTGTTTCCTTGCATCCCTCAACTGATGGCAAAATCTAGAATCTAGGCCAATTGAATTACACGTTGAGATGGAGAGTCCATGAGAGCAAAGGGTGGAGGAAAAAGCTGTGAGTCATCACCAAACTTGGGATGCGTTCATTTTAAAAGGCAGAGAGAGAGGGGGGGAAAACTGGGTGTTGAGACAAAGAAAAACAAACGAGTTGCTTTTCTAATTAAAGCAGCCCTAAAGGAGAGGGTGGGGGTGTTAGGGAGCTTGGGGGGGAGGCGGAGGTCAAAGCTAGCTGAGTCATTTCTAAAAACACCCATTTCCTGTGATTGGGGCACTTCAGGAGCGGGCAGAAATTGCTTGTGGTTTATGCAAACCCTCCTCACATTTCCTCGCAATCAATGCACTCTCACACGCAACAGTAATACGCATTTGCCATGTTTTATTCAGGCACAAGTTGATGAGTAGATCTGGAAAATGTATGGAAGGTGCATCTGAAAATGCATAAAAATGCCTTCTTTTTTTTAGATGTTTGCACTTTTTATAACAAGTCTTCTTCATAAAAGTTTTATTCCACTATTTTATAGGCAGGTATATAATATGTTTCATACAGGATTTTATTGTTATATAGAATTCCAGTCTATATAAACTGCAGGTTTTACAAAGTATCAGTCAAAAGTTTGTCCCAAACCTTTGATGTATGTTTGAATATGTGTATAAAATAGTAAATGTGCAGCATGATTAAATATAACTATAAAATTTCAGTGTTTCTAGATCATCAGCAATGGAACAGATATATTTAAAAAATGTACCGATTTTTTTTATAGATTTTATTTGTTTTTATATTTTTTGTTAATAACAACATTCCACATCTTGAAGCATGGCAAAACTTTTTGTATATTAATAGATTTATAGAGTTCGACTCAAATATGTCATTTCAATGAAACAAGATTCTGAACTTGGATTACATTTTTGTTCTTGATATTTTTGCAAATTAGTGCAAATTTAACAAGATAGATAAACTTAGTTGAATATAGAATATTGAACAAAAGCCTTGAGCCATTCCTTGTTTCTTTTTCCTTATATTTTGCTTTTAAGAGGTCAGAATTCTTATAATTTTTTAAAGTGGTCTTGAGTAAGCAAGTAAGTAAGTAAAGTTTATTTATTAAGCGCTTTTCACAGACAGACAGTCACAACGTGCTGTACACAAATATTAAAATAAACAATACAATCAATAGACATTATACACAATGTAAAAGATCAAATGTAAATAATGTAAAGAATATAAAATACGTAGATCAACAAAAGGCTTGTTTGAACAGAAAAGTTTTTAACTGCTTTTTAAAAGAATCCACAGAGTGAAGCAAACGTAATTGTAACAGTTCTCCCATTTTTTCCTTTTTGTTTGTTTATTTGTTCTTTTTGGGGCCTAATTCTTGCAGCTAATCATTTTCAGAGCACTGTTTGTTTGATATGTTAAGCCAGATGACCTGTGCATCATTCAGTCATAAAGACTTGTATCTACACATAACACACAACTTGGCAAAGAAACTATTTTAAACTCTATATTAGGCACTTTGTTACTAGCAACCACAAAAGCATATTACTTGTTCACATTTCTTTCGCCCAGTCTATAAAAAATGCTAAACAACACAAAACAAAAAAACAGGGAGATTCCCAAAGAGCTATTGGCAAAAAAATAAAAAAATATATATATTTTTTTTTTTAAAAAGCAGAGGGCAAAAGAAGAAGTGACCGGTCTGAAAGCAGTACCTGAAAGTCATGTTCTTAAAAAAATCCAGCAAAGAGGACATGAGAGATACAAATGGCCCTTCGGCTGAGCTACTGTTTGCTGGAGTGTCGTGAGAAATGACTTCAGGGGAATGGTGGCTGTCAAGAAACCCTTCTTAAGGAAGGGAAACAGGGAGAAATGACACAGTAATTGTACTGAAAATCATTAGCAAAGCATCTTTGAGAGATGAATCAAAACTAGAAATTCTTAATTAAAATTGCCATCAATATATAGACTAAATCAGAAAAGGGGTGCAGCACATTAGAGGCTCTGTAGGTCTGAAGCTGTATTTAAGTTAGTGGAGTTGGAGATTTTTGGATGGGAATATGAATGCTGAAAAGTACAGTCAGATTTTGATCTGTGCAATATCACCTTGAAGGCATTAGACAGAAAACAGAAGAAAAGGCGGCCAACATCAAAATAAGAGCTTTTAATGTTCTTCAAGAAGCCTGGAAAACTATTCCTGAAAACTGCTTAAATATTACAGGAAAGCTTTTCTAGGAAGGTTCAGGCAGTGTTTAACAGTAGAGGTAGACAGTTGGTGATGTTCCCTGTCCAGTCTGAGTACAAAAAAAAGATGTTGAAAAGATGCTTTCATTTTTTTTAAATAATTCACAACTAAATTAGTTAATGAAGGGTTTTCCATAAGATGATTTTGCTGCTTTTTTAAGTAGAGCTTTTTCTTCTGTTTTTGTTCTTTTGTTTGGTCTTTTCTTTTAAGACTGTAACAACCAAGCTTTCTCCTCTCAAAGGCAGCAAACCAAAAAGTAGACCGACAACAGCTTTGGCATACATCCTCACATATACACACATGCTCAACACACAACGAGGGGGGAAAAAGGCATTGTGTCAGACAGGTATAACAGAACCCAGACTGCGAAAGAAGGCCCTAATTCAAGCCAGTCTATCCTAGCATCAGCACCACAGTCCAGCCCCTCTGGCACTGCTGAATCATCAAAGCTCACCCTTAATGCACTGGAATGGCTGAGAGTTTCACACACACCGTGCCTTCCATAGTAGTATTTGTGACTAAATTAATTTGGAAGGCCGACTATTTGATGATAAAGAGAAAGATCATAAAGTCTGACTCATTCTACTGAGGTCCAGTGAGAAATTGGAAGATGATATCTGTGGTTCATTTTTGGTTCACAGCACCTGAAAAACACATGTGACTACACCACTGAGTGTGGTCCTCATTTTGTTTTAGATACACCCGCTGGTCTGCACTCCAAATAGGTGGAAAGGGCCATCTGGTGCAAAAGGCACCTACATCTAATGTTGCCTCCTCTGACTGGCCACCCAAGAGTCCAGGATGTGAACTAATACTTTGCCGTAATGAATCGTACTCCCTAGAGATATAAAAAGAAAGTTAAGGGATGAGTCTGGAAGGCTCCCAAAGTGCTGTCAGTAGTCAACGCTAACTGACAGGAAAGTCCAACAGTAAGAGCAACAGGAAGAGGAAACTCTCCCCCACAACATCCTGGATGGCCTGCCCATGTGTGACTGGATATTTACAGATACTGTTCAGGGTCTTTGTTTGTGCTTCATAGCTGGTATTGACATGCCAAAGTTATAATGTCTAATTAGTGATTTGCAAACATCTCTGTGTACACTATAATGCTGTGGCTGGCAAAGTAATGTTATTCTACTGACAGATATTTACAGCTTGTTTTGAATACTTCTGTCTGCTCCACTGCTTGTTTGTTACAGCTATTCTTGTCTCTTGAGATAATTCCACCACATTAGAAGAAGTCTGGGGCAGATTTTTCAACAACCCGTCCCTCTTTCCACCTTATTTGCAGAGTTCTATTGAAGTCTTCCTTTCCTTTCAAGTCCCATAGTCATCTAATGGTCAGAATGTGTGTACCCAGACATCCTGAGTCACTTATGATGCTGGTTCCTTTCTGTGGGAAAGCGTGACCATGTGTGCTGTGCTCAGTCGCTCATTGCTCATAAACAGTAGGAGCACTGCCTGCAATGTAAAATAAACTAGCCGCCACAACATGCTGTCACTACCGTTAAGTAGCGTGAAAACAACAACCACAGAGCCAGATCAAAGGGGTGCAGCAGGTCACACAACTCCTCGGCTTACGTACCACTCTCGCTTTGATAGATTATCCTCTTGCTCTTTCGCGTTTTACGATAGAAGGTTACTGTCAGATTTAAGATGTAAGTCTGTCAAAGAGTTGGCGTCACATCCAGGTGAAATGGCGAGCTGGTAATGAACTCTAAAAAGGTGAAACACTGCGTGTGTTAGATGAAAACTTGCTTGGATCACCATGATGGTTGATATCACAAGGCAATGAAGAGCAGCGTCATGGGTGGTCACTGTCTATAAATACTTTTTACTGAGGGTGTTCCTCTCCTTGCCTTTCTTCATGCTCACATACAGACTATAACAAACTTTTCACCTCAAACATTCATAGCATGTTGATTCAGCATGTCTATTTCACATCCTCCACTGTCTGCTATGCTCTATCTGCATTCCTCCACATGAGCTTCTGTCTTTCTCTCTGAGGCGCAGAGTCATTGCCCTATTTGCTTGAATTTCTCATTTCCTGTTTGGGGTGTGTATCCGATCCCTTGTTCTCGTGCCCAACACACATCAAACACTCAAAGAGAGAAAAAGAGACAGAAAGAAGGGCACACAGAAAGTATATAAGTGAGGGAATCGTGGCAAAATTAGATGTGAATGGGAGAGGTTGACTTTGAACGGAATCGGGGTGAAGATGTCAGGACAATGGAAAGGAAAAATCTTGACCGATGAGATACACACAGAGAAAGCCAATGGAAAACCAAAAAGGAGTAGGAAACACAAAGCGGTTAATTATAATATCCACAGATATGCCTCAAAAAGGGTCAGGCTCATGCCAAAGGCTTTGTTCATTCTGTAGGATCACGTTTCTTCTTTATCTAATTTTTAAGGAATCTGGGCTGATTTCACTTCCCCGTGCAATTTGTTTTTATTTACTCAAATTATCTGTTTAGTCAGTCATTTTCCAAATTTCCTTTAACAAGGCTGTGGTGCCAGTCAAACAGGAGGGGGTCGCTGAGTTATAGCCATTAAAAATACAGCTTCCCATAGTCTGCTTCACATTTCCATCATAAAGGACAGATTCCACTCAGGCTGTGTGTGGGCTTACACTCAGGTATGGAGTAGTGGTTTAAGTGGCTAAAGCAACTAACCATAGTGTATTTGTTTCATGAGAAAAAACTGCTTGTTTTACTGGAAAATATGCTGTCATTTGTTCTCGCACCAAATCTGATATTAAGCCTATAACCCAGCTTTTTAAAATTGAAGTTCGGAAATAAAGCGAATTCGCTTTATTTCCGCACTTCAGTTTTAAAAAGCTGGGTTGTAGGCTTAATATCAGATTTGGTGCGAGAACAAATGACAGCATATTTTCCTGATGCCCAGTTAAAGAGTTTCCATTTATTCTGCTATTCATTTTCATTTTTTATGGCCGGGTTTTTTGGAAAAAAACCCCATAGATTTTCTTTGTCTGTGTATCAGAAAATTATAAAACAAAATGTCAACAAAAACATTAAAAAAACAAATCAAAACTAAAAATAAACTCAGCTACAACAGTTGTGTGTTTATATATCTTCAAGGTAAGGAAAGAACAATAATTACCAGTAAATGTTTGCCCTTTTGAATGACTTCATACTTAAAATCTGTGTTTGAATGGAAGAGTTGCAAATTACGAAATAAAACAAGCAATAAAAAACTGTCATCAACATGCAATCAGATGCTCATTTAAGGATTCCTAGTCATCAGAATTCAAACTGTAGCCGAAAGGTAAGATTCGTATTTTATACTTAGAAGAGCACTGCAAGAAATGTAAACGGACGCTCAACAGAATATAAACACTAACGTTTTCTATACCCTCCTTCAGTCTCCACCCTAACCACTGTGGTTACAAGTCCAAGAAACACAGGAGAAAAACAGAAGAGGTTTTAATGTGGAAAGGTAAAGCAGCAGTGTTTTTTAAGCAGGTATGCATCGCGTTTCTTTTCCATTTACATAAAATTTCCAACGCCTTTCCTGAGGCGCAAGTGAACATGCAATTTGTCATTTTGGGATGTTGGTTAACACACTAGCTGATGGCTATACCGATCAACAGAAGACTTTGTAATGCTGCTGTACAATGTGGGCAATCCCTGCAATTTATGACTCACACACTGTCAGAAAAAAGCAGCAGGTTACAGTCAAAGCCAATGTCTAAACTAAGCATGACGGAAATGAGAACTAGGATGGTAGCTGAAGCTCATGGGTTTTTTTTATCACAACTTATTTTCAGTTTGGCTTTAAGTCCCATGCCCTGCCTACTAGAAAAACATGTGGTTCAAATAAACGTGACCCCCCACAGACTCCCTGAAGTCAAGCGCTCATTAGTGAATTATTTTCACAGAGTAGAGCAGAAGAAACTGTTGTTGTTTCAACTTATACATAATACTCGCCAGGTCTGATAAGATGGTTAAAGGGGTATAGTAGAAGAGTTGGGGGGGTGGGGCACAATCACATAATCACTACTACTATGTGCTACAAAACAATAAATACTAAGAAGGTCTGGAACAAGCCTATGTAACAATATACTCCAAGCACTCTGAGACCTCATCATTTATTGGCTTGTGGAGCTGGAATGTCACTCACATTCCCACTGACCTTCATCAGTGTCTGTCTCTGGTTGCTCGTATATCTCTGTGCTCCTCCGTTTGTGTTTGTTTTAACTTTCTCAGGACCCCCCCCCCCCCCCAACACCACCACCACCAAAACGCCCATGCATCGTGCATCCGAGAGGACAGCAATTTCCCTCTTCCCTCCTCCCACCAAACCAGACTTTCTCTACCTCTCTCCCTCCCACACTGTCTCTCCCACTCACTGTCTGCGTTTACTCTCATGTGTGGCTGAGGCTATAACGTCAGCTCATGCTCAGTCAATCTTGACGTGTTTTTTTATATATATTTTTTTCCATCCCTGAAGCGCTACTAGTAAAACCATCACAGAACTAGACACGCCATGGCTCAGAAAGGCAGACGAGTCATTGGTAATCTTCTAAGAGAAAGTGAACTCACAATGAGGTTAGTAAGTGTACGCCAGAGGTCACGGACAGTGAGTCACCCAAGTACTTGGTCTCTTATTCTTCACGGTGGGATGTCGCTTGTGAGTCAGGGCAACAGACTGGACTGGGTTGTATACTCTGTGTCATATGCTTTTCTTCACCATGTCAAGTTCTGTTGAACTTCTAACCCTAACCAGTCAAAACCCAAATACACCAAACTGCAAAGCTATATCTGAATGGGCCGATGTTCTGGTACACAAGACATATGTGACTATGTACACTGCTACTAGAAAAGGAAAGGTGTTTCTATTTAAATTTAGGTTTATGTGACATTTTACAAGCCAATTATACGAGACTGAGGTGCATCAGATGTCATGTGTGAGTGAAAAAATTGTGGAGCTATGCACCTGTGCCTTGTCCCCTCATTACTGTGTCGTGTTGCGTGCATACAACAGTGACAGAGACAAATGTAAACTCCACATAGCCTGGAGGCGTATGTAAGATAAACAAAGTAATTGTGACTGAGGCTGTACTTTTTTGTTATTGAGCCAACAATTTATTAAATGGGGAATTTTCTGTAGCTCAGTCAGGTGCAGATTTAAAGACAGGGTATTTAAAGTAGTTATTCCAGACAGACCAGGGCAAATTGTCCCACATATGAATCATTAAGTCAGTCTTTCACTAATTATTCTTTTGAAACAAATTACTCATCATCTTAAAATTTTAATGGTTAACCTCATGTGAGGCTTAAGGCTGCCTACAAAACAAACCGGTTTTATGTGTATATCAGTGAATGTATTTACTGACCCCTGCTGGCTGATAACCTAAAATAACTCAAACGTGGATACAATTTGACATTGAAATTATATTTGCAAGTCAAATGAAGAGCTGAACAAATATCAGCAAACACACAAACAGTTTATGTGCAGTTTGTCACATAATGTGTCTCAGCTGAGTTAAACACAGCTGCAGAATTAACTTTAATATGTGAAACTCAGAAATTGAGAAATATGTAAGAAAGAGAGGAAGGAAGAGGGAGAAAAGGTTATTCTCAAAGGTCAGGAGTGTCCAGGAAGTAGATCTTTTAAAGTGGGAAATTTAAAGCGTAATATCCTCATTCATTTTAGATTTGTTGTTTTGTTTTTTAAAATCAGATATTGGATATTGGCTCTATACATTACTGCTGAAATTTTGCTTTTGCACAACATTTTGCAAAACAAATTGAAGCCAAATTGTGTTTATCTAAAGTTCATGGTGAATTTTAGGTTACACTGAGGGTAGCAAACCAATTTAAATAGAAGGTGATGATACTGATTAGATTCACTCGGGGGAATTCTACCTTTCACATTAGCTTTAAAGTGTCTAAAGGATGAAAAGAAGCTGTGACAGCTTATGTAACATCTGATTATCTCATCATTTTTTTAAGGGAATACTGGAGTAGCAGCACAAGACAGCTGATCACAGCCTGCACACATATAAAAATCTCTTTTAAGTGACAAAACAATTCATTATGTGACTTATTTCCAGGTGACTATTCTCTGACGGTTTCCCCAGCTATCAAATAATACTTTAAATACTGTAGAAGGAGAAACAAACACTAGAGGGACTTTTTTCTTTTTTTTTAATCACCCATATGAACCTCAATTACAAAACCAAACTTTTACTATTTACTGATAGGACACCAAAGAAAGTTATTATTGGACACTGAAACACACACAAAAAAACCCCAACTAGCAAAATATTAATGTAACAATGGAATGCATTTACTTTCTTAGGTACACAAAGCACAAAACTTGCTTATTGCAAACTAGTCTAAAGCAGTGGTAGGAAACCGTGTGTGTATGGGATTTGCATGTGTTTTCCACACTCACTGAAATCGCTGGTCAGGTACCTTTTTAATCTTATAACCCCACAAGTTCCTCTTTTGATTTCTATTAGAATCTCAGCTGACTCTAAATTCAGAATAATTGGAATCTAATTAAGTTATTATTGGGATTTTTTAACATTGTGGGTATTTTTGCCTTCATTTGCAAAGCACAAATATATATAGCACCTATATATTTATAATGCACTTATAACATGCATGTCTTTGGACCCTGGAAGAAAGACAGAGTACTGAGAGGAAATCACTGCAGGTACTTTAGAGTGAGTCAAACATGCAAACTCCACACAAAGAGCCCCCTGCCAGGATTTGAACCAGAAGTCTTCTTACTCCAAGGACAGAGCTAACCACTCCACCACCATGCCACCCTGTTTCAGATCTCCTGGCACCCTCTGAGCTCAGTTCCTTATATATGATCACGACTATGCTGTTTTAGTATTTCACTGTTTAGAAATTCTTCCATGATCAGCCAAACCAGATGGTGTCTCTCTCTGTGGAAACCTGGGCAAATGTGATGGGAACACAGATATCGCTCATGACAGTGTTAGGGTCTACCACTTGTCACCACTACACATGTTGTTCATACACATGTAACTCATAATAAATTCACAATTATTTAACCCATAAATAATTTAACCCACACTGGTGGATCTAAAATTGCATACAGCATCAAGGTACAAACACTTTTTAGCACCTCTGCAACAGTATCAAATTTGAAAATAATTTTGGCCATTTTAGAAAAAGTCGTCAAATGTCAAACTAATGTCAAATTTGACCTGAACAGTATGCAAGGGTTACACGTTGTAGTTTCGTAATGTCACACGTATGCTCACCCCGTAAAACTGCTTCCAATGTGACAAATTTCAAAAACTACACCTAACTTTGCGACCTTTACGACAGTCCATCCCAATGGCGTACATATCGGAAAACGGCAGTGAGAAGAAGATGGCGGAGGGAGGTAATGATGCCGAGCTACTCAAGGAGAAGGCGAATAAGTACTTTAAAGGTAACTTCTAAAACCTGTCAAGTCAGTGTGTTTTTTCAGTATTTTTTATAATTTGACACTGTGACCACTGGTTAGCAGCGGCGTGATTGTGTTGCAGTACACCTCAAGCAAAGCCGGTCGCAAATACTAAGCTAAGCTAATATTGCTCAGAGAGCATGCTAATTGTAAACCCCATTCATTGGGATCCGCGGCACTGATGGGTAACAGCAGCTAGCTAGTAGCCACTACACTCAGCAGCGACAGCATCGACGTTAACCCATGCCGTCACTCGTGTCGTGTATATTACACCACCAACTTCCCTATTTATCCAATGTCTCGGAGGTATAAGGTTTATGACCATGCGCTGTGTTTAACAGTCACTGATTTGTTTGCATTTAGCCGCCGTAGCGGGTTAATATTGTAGTTTAAGGTGAGGTTCACATAGAACTCCTAGAATTTTCTGTTAGCCGGCGGCTGCTTGAACAGGAAGAGCAGCGAGGCAGAGCTCCCTAAACTCATGGCAGCAGTTACTGAATCTTCAATGTAACACAACTCTTATTCGTTTATCTGAAATGCAGTTAGATTTCAAGTCACTGAAGAGGCGCTTTTAATATCGTACGATTAGTATTGAAACGTGGTAGTCACGTTGCGCCCCCATTCAAAACACATAGATAATGAAAGTGTCTGTTATGCAACCGGCGCTAGGGTTTCTAGTTAATTTAGGTAGATTCCTTAGTAAATCAAAGCATATAAAATCCAGCCTGAACACAGTGGTGATCTGTGAAACATGCATATGAGGTTATCAGCCGTCATTCACATTTTGTATTAAATACATTTTTCACGCCCACGACAGGTCTGTCTGTCGCTGGTTAATTGGAAACTTCAGCGGCATCTGCGGGGTTGATACTGATGAGTCAGAGCAGGTGCAAAGAAAAGACTGTTATGTGAGGGACAGGATGGTATTTTTCTGCTTTATAATTCATATAACGATGTTAGACATGCACCCCCAGAGGTTGCAGTCCCATTACCTTTCCTAATGTAAGACACATTTTTACCTAGTGTCAGATTCTAGAATAGAATAGAATAGTCATTGTACATGTACAACGAAATTGTGGGTGCTCCACACCAACTGTGCTGGAATGAAATATAAATGGTAGACAGCAGGAATAAATAGCCAACAGGAGAAATATATACAATCAAGAGGGATATATATAAACAAGAGAAATATATGGCACACATTAGAAAACAAATATGGTCTAAACTAGTACGTTTTGGCAGTGTTATTTTCTTAGTTGTATATATTGCAAAACTTGTAAAACCTGATTTAGTTTGTCTGTTTGTAAAGGCGGGGATATGATTTCTTCATAAACAATGGTGAATTAAAAAAAAAAAAACTTATTATGTTTGGTGACTGGTCTGCATATAGTTTATGCCCTTAAAAATAAACCCATGAAATATAAATGTGTATATATTATGTTTCTGTGTGTGTGTGTGTGTGTGTGTGTGTGTGTGTATGAAAGAGTTATCATGTTAAAGAATTGTGATTGACCAAAATAATCAACAATTTATTTTTGCTATAATTCAACAGTCCTATGATTAAGTAAACCATGTATCATGGCAGTGATATACACTGCTAAACACACACCATTGAAGTTTTTACAATTTCTTTCACTAGTGGATAACTCATTACATTGTGTTTGAGCGTATGATCAAGGTCCATTTAAACTGCGACTTTGTTTTTTCTTTTCTTTATTCAGAAAAAGACTATGAAAATGCGATCAAGTACTACACAGAAGCCTTGGAACTCAATCCATCCAATGCCATATACTACAGCAACCGAAGCCTGGCATACCTACGCACAGAGTGCTATGGTTATGCCCTGGCGGATGCCACAAAGGCCCTGGAGGTAGACAAAAACTACATTAAGGGATATTACCGCCGTGCCACCTCCAACATGGCACTGGGCAAATTTAAAGCTGCACTAAAAGACTACGAAACGGTAAGAAGCAATAGCATTTTTGATTATTAGGAGACACATCATTTACACTTGCAATCCAGTCTAAACCTTGAATAGAACAAAGTACAGAGCTCTCCACTTCCATCTGTTGCTCTGTCACCACCAGTTAGGCTCTTTGTGTTGCCTTAACAGCACCAAGTGGGGATTATCCTGTAATCCTGTCATGATGCCAATTAGATCCAGTTTGAAGGCTCTCATACCACAGTTAATGGAGTTTGTGCCTTCCTCATAATAAGCAATATAATTTAAATATAACGATAGACCTTAGGGATCTCTAAAGCTCTGTCTTAGTCTCTAGTTTATTGCACAAACCAGACCACTAACCATGATATTTCAAAAAGCATATTCAATGCTTCTTTAAGCAAATAAGGGTTGGGGCTAGATTTAAATGTGTATATCTCTTAAAAGATATGGGACAGAACATAATGTGACTAAAACCATTGTTAATTTTACATATGATAATTGAGAGATTTGATCCTTTATGTTTCTGTTTCTATTTATATTCTCAGCTTCACAGCTATACAAAGTCCTTGTCCCTATGTATGCTTTAATGCCAGTTAAAGATTAACCAGGGTGTTTATTTCATATCTCTGACCTGATAATAGGTAGTGAGGGTTCGACCGAATGACAAGGATGCAAGGATGAAGTATCAAGAATGTAACAAGATTGTGAAACAGAAGGCTTTTGAGAGAGCCATTGCCAGCGACGAGACAAAGAAATCTGTTGTTGACTCTTTGGACATTGAAAACATGAGTATGTTTGCTTTCTTATTTGAGGAATATACATTAGTATCATATATTAATATTTAATTCAAAAGGTATTAAGGTGAAAGATGTGATGTGAACCATATTATTTTTGACTGTGCAGCGATTGAGGATGACTATACAGGCCCAAAACTTGAAGACGGGAAGGTCACATTGAAGTTCATGAAAGAGATGATGGATTGGTTCAAAGATCAGAAGAAACTGCACAGAAAGTGTGCTTATCAGGTAACCATGGTTATTTATATGACATACAGTAGAGTGAGACAAGGAAATATGTGTATGCCTCTAATTAAACTGGTATGTATGTATGTATTTCTTTTTTTCCCAGATTTTGGTGCAAGTTAAAGATGTTCTGTCAAAACTGCCAAGTCTTGTTGAAATCACGTTAAAAGAGGTGAGGATTTTTCTTCATATCCTCACGAATGAAGTGAAGTTTTTTAGTTCACAAATAATGAGTGCAAAATTAGAGCGTGGTTATATTCTCTGAGTGCTAACACTAACAAAACCCATAATGGGAGTACAGCTAGTAGATGATTGTTCATGGCCATTTTTTAAAGTTCTCTATTCTTTGTTAAAGATGTTCTGTTTCTCTTTGTCACAGACAGAAAAAATAACTATTTGTGGGGACACCCATGGCCAATACTACGATCTCCTCAACATCTTCAAGTTGAACGGCTTACCTTCTGACACCAACCCTTATGTATCCTTTGTTTTTGCTGACACTCACACACAGTGGTTTTAAATTTGTGTTCACTGGAGTACTTTTCTGTGTCTAAAATTGTAACAGTCAGATGCCACAAACTTGTCCAGAACTTGTGCGTCATAGTGCTTAACCACAGCATTCAGCTGTTCAATGGTGACTTTGTGGATCGTGGCTCTTTCTCTGTTGAGGTCATTCTTACCCTTTTTGGCTTCAAGCTGCTCTACCCCAACAACTTCCACTTGCTTAGAGGTGAGAACGCTCAAGAGTGTTGTGCATGGATCTCAGGCTGCTATCACATGTCATATTGTACATCATGATAACTACATATGTCTGTTGGCATTGGGTTTAAAGGCATCTACTGCAAACTCCTATAATTTATCAGTAATTTAACACCTTTCACGATTAACTGAACATATCGATAGAATATCAAACAACAACTGCTATGGCATTATGTCCAAATAGTCTATGTATTGTAAAATTATTGTTTTAAAGAATAATCAACTAAAGAAGAAAGGTTCATGTTTTACTTTAATGGAATACACACCACTAACCACACAAATTTGTACCATAAGGTGGTGCAGCATGTCAGTGCAACATTTATTTAACCATACAAGAAACTGAGAGTAAATTCTAGTTCATAGCAGCAGTGTGGTGAATGGCAGAGGTTGTTAAATAGGGGGTGAAATGCTGTCACCTGGTGGTGAAAGTTTAAATTCTGCAGAAGATCGCAAACAACTCTTCTAAAGAGCGATACTCCGAAGTCATTTGCTGGATAATTGATCCTCCATAGTACTGACTGATTAAAATGTTTAAGCGTCCTGTGTAATCCGCAGTAACCTCTTTTAAATCTGCAGGTAACCATGAGACGGACAACATGAACCAGATGTATGGATTTGAAGGGGAGGTCAAAGCCAAGTACACAGCCCAGATGTTTCAGCTTTTCAGCGAGGTGTTCCAGTGGCTTCCTCTTGCACAGTGTATCAACAATAAAGTACTGGTAAGCTTTGAGAATGTGAACTAAAAGGGGTGACACTGGCGATTAATTTATTTGTGCTTAAGGTGTGAATATGTATGGATTAAATTCTTATGGCTGTCATTCAAGTGGAAGTTGATTCAAAATGATCAGATATTTTTTAATGGATACATGTATGTAATGTTTTTCACCTCAGCTATGCTTCTGAAATCATTTTTAAATAGTATGTGTTGTTAAGTGAACTTTCTGACTGCTGTTTTATTCATCACTTTTCTTGTACAAGGTTTTCATGTGTTTTTATTGCTGTACTCACAGTTCTAATTAAATTCTCCATGTCAGGTTATGCATGGTGGGCTGTTCAGTGAAGATGGTGTCACATTGGAAGACTTGAGGAAGATTGACAGGAATAGACAGCCTCCAGACTCAGGTGGGGCCAGACTCTTAAGTCATTATCAGTTTAAATTGCTATAAGAAATAACCTTTAAAAGGGATGACAAGTATAATTTAACACTTTTCCCCATTCTTTCACAGGTCCTATGTGTGACCTCCTCTGGTCAGATCCACAGCCACAGGTGAGTTCTCACCCACAGGTTTATACTGAAGCATAATTCAGTGCTTCCTACCGATCTGGATGCTATTTGTGCCAGTATCTGCTTTATAGTTTGTGTCTTTCTCTCCCTCTTACACAGAATGGCCGGTCGATCAGTAAGCGAGGGGTGAGTTGCCAGTTTGGGCCCGATGTGACGGAGCGCTTCCTGGAGCAGAACAAGCTGGATTTCATTGTGCGTAGTCATGAGGTCAAAGCTGAGGGGTACGAGGTCACTCACTCAGGGAAGTGCATCACCGTGTTTTCAGCACCCAACTACTGGTAAGTAATCAAGTTACTTAACTTAAGTGTTGAGTTGACTGTTAAAAAAGCAGCCCACTTTAACTGTTGTATTCTCCTTTTTTTTCTCAGTGATCAGATGGGAAACAAAGGAGCATATATCCACCTCAGGGGATCAGACCTCAAACCAGAATTTCACCAGTTCACAGCTGTGGTTAGTGTCCTGTGAAGTTTAATAAAATCAATATAATAGTAGTAATAATAATAATGATGATATAGAAATAAATACTTTTTTTAATAAATAAAGCAGTGCAGGCAGTTTCTTCTAAAAGATTAAAAATTTACCCATAATGCGTAAAGTGCATGTTGAGGTTTAGTCAGTCAGGTACATCACTTTTGGGTCCTTAATAAAAAGAAGCGATATCTCAGATGGCAGCCTACATGAAACGGGGATTGAATTGCGCTAATGGAAAAGTGGTTGAAGTGGAACAACAACTTAAAAGTACTTCATTCTCATTAACAAAGATTTAAAAGATGAGAAACCTAGAAACAACATTAATATTATATTACTTAAGTGGATATTTTAACAAAGATCATCACTATACAAATTTTGAATAATTCGTTAGCTTAATGCGCAGTGTTACAGTGACATCTGCTGGACTACTGATCTGAACTTCTCCCCCATGTTTAGGCCATTTTTTTTCCCTATTGCTAATTTATAAGTAATGTGACCATAATTTGTGATAATGATGCATTAGAAATCATAACACCCTGAGATGAGCAGTGGAGTCACATATTATCCTAACCAAGTGGAATAAAGACAAAAACATTAAACTACTAACTATTAACTGCTAAAAGTTTAGCTAGTGGTGTCTTAAGAGTTTGAAAAATCTTCTTAAATTCGAATCTAATTCTCATCTCCTTTTACAGCCTCATCCGAATGTCAAGCCCATGGCATATGCCAACACGCTAATGCAGTTGGGGATGATGTAGAGACCCATCTAATCTGTCTGTGACACTGATGACCTCCCATCGGATCCGAACCATCCCAGCCACCTCGTTCCTTCCAGCGCTCGGACATGCTGTTGTTCATGCTTAGCCTAAGGGATCCCTCTCCCCAAAAAACTTCAGCTAGTTGTACGCATAAAGTGTGTGGTTTAGTTCGGATGGGAAGAGATCACTTAGACCAGCCCAGTCCAGACCTGGATATACTCCTTCACATTACCGGCTAAAACTGAAAAATTACAATTTCCGTTGTCCCTTTGCCTGCTCTTGTGTTCCATCAGTGGGTACAAAAACAACCACAACATTTTCTGACGAGTTTCCTTCAAGCTGCTTTGTTTCTAAATATGTGAGCTCATCAGATGGCATCATATAGCTGGTATTTACCAAAGATCTGTAATGAAAATGATTGTTCAGTTTTTGCAAGGTGCATCTTGTGACTCTGAAACCTAGCATTGTATACTGTTGGCCTGCATACACAGAGATTAGAGCTTTGTAAACTGGTTGAAAAGCAGCATGTCTATCAGTGTTTCTCAAACCACTCTACAGTATGTCAGTTTATTTCTCACAAATCCAAAATCTTATTACATGTATGATTCCAGTCTAAAAAACAGAGATTGAGTCTCTGGGTACACACTGAAAGGTGCTGTTTGCCATTAGTGGTGTATTTAGCTGGTTCAGTCACGTGCACTGCTTCCCAGTAAGGAAGATACTGCTGCTCTCCATGTGTTCATCTCCTCGGTCGTCATTGTGCCACTGACCCAGCGGTTCCCGCACAGTCCACTCTCTCCAAACTAGCTTGTAAAGCAAACACTGTTGGCACTCTAGTCTCCAATACATGTTCAATTACCAGTGACTTATTAACCCCGTATGTGAATTTCTTCAGTACACAAACATCCGAAATGCAATCCTGTCTTGAAACGCACAGCTGCATTGTCCAGTGGCCCTCAACTTTTTAGATAAAGAAATACACTGATGTGTATGTATATATACTGTATCATTTAAAGATTCTGTGTAATGTTTGGAGAAAAATATTGAATAAAAAACGCCAGTCCAGTGATTTTAGAAATATGCCTACATCTTTATTTATGTCAGCTAATAGTCTAATCTTGTTTAGCATGCTGAAAATGTTTGCAGTTTCAATGATCTTCAAAAATATTACCTCGTTTTGTTTAATTAAAATTACCAGATTTTTTTCATTAAACATACTTAATGTGTTTTAGAAACAGCAAAAGCTACAAATAAGATATCACAGGCATGTGTTATTGAAATGGAAAAGAATCACAAAGGACAGGAAAAGCAATGGAAGACAGCAGGTTTGTATATGTCTTGACAGCTGCTTTTTTTTTTTTCTTCAAAAATTACTCATTTTGTTTCTGATTTCACATCCATAGAAAATATGGAAGATGGTGAGGAGGAGTATTAAACTGGAGACTAAATGAAGTAAATAATCACAGATCCAAACTCAAGCCAATACTTGAGCAGCAAAGAGCAAGAGTGGAGATGCTATTAGCTATAAATACATTAGCTAATATTTAAAATAAAATGTGAAAAATAGATGGGGACAAGCTAGCAGAAAGAGCAACGTACAGTACTGTGCAAAGGTTTTGAACCCCTCTTAATTTCATTAGGTTTAATGTTGTGATGAAGCCAAATTTGAAAGTTTTGATTCAAATGTACTCTGTATAGAGGATCTCAGGAGAAAGGTGCAAGGTCTACAGCTATCTGTAAAACGTGGCCCTGTCATGGTCTGGGGCCGCATTTCAGCCAGTGGTGTTTGGAAACAAAATGCTGGAAATATGAATACAGTCAAAGTTTTATGCACCATCTTCACTGAGAACGGAACAAAGGGCAGACAACATCCGAAGAACTCTGAAGCCTGGAGAGCTAGTCCTGAAGAAATTACAAGAAAGCCTAACAGGGTTCAGGCTGTGTTAAAGAATAACACAGCCTGAACCCATTTTCTTAGCAAAGTATAAAGAAACGACTGGCTGCTCAGTCGTTTTTCACAGTACTGTATAATTATGTAATTCTATCACTTTTGGGGTAACTAACGAAAGGGTCCCATAAAACGATGAAACAGCTTATTTCCTAAAATAAAGGTTAAAATTTATACATCGAGAAAAAGTAAATCAGTTTGCCAACTCATCCGCGACTCCTCAAGCAATGCTACCTGCTTCCTGTGGGCGTGGCGTCGCGCTCATTTGACGTCGCAGACTCCAACAGCTGATCGTCTTTCGTCACCCAAGGCGCCACGAGTTTACAACACAGCACGAGTTTCACAGACCTGTTTCACCTTGTTATGAACCCAGCGGGACACGAAGACAGCAGCAGAAGTCACCGTAGCGCTCCGAGATGCCAAAATATTGTTCGGTCCCAAACTGCAAGAATGACTCGGCGAGCGACAGCGACAGGAAAAGCTTCTACAGGTGAGCAGGTGTTTTAAAGCGGTGTTAGCAGGCCAGCTAAACGCGATGCTCAGATGATACAGGTAGAGGCGCAATCCAACTTCCACCAACTTTTTCCTGTTCGACGGGTTAGTTTCACAATGTCGTTTTTACTGACGGAAAACAACCACCGAGGTTAGAAAATCTCCGCACAGGAGACGCTTTTTATACGTTTGATAAGTTTGTGTCTTCTACTAATGACTTTGAAGGAGCCTTCATTTAATCAACACAGCACTTGACTTGATTTAACCCAGGCCGTCAACACGGTGAAGTCTCGATTCAAGCAAGCTTTTAATCAAGACATTTTTGTTTATATCAACGCTGTCTGATTTGTAGCTCTAAGGTAGTCTGGTGAGTTAGTTATATTGACACTTAAACTTAGTTGTGCAGAAGAGCAAGCAGAAATAGTGATGTGTCATCCTTATCTTTAAGCTGATGCACTCCTAGAGTGCAGCCAGTATCAGCGATACTTTTAACTTATAAAGGAAGCTTATGTAGAGGACAGCAGTGGACCAATATGCTTAATCTGAATACTTTGACAGTTAATTTTATTTATTTTTTTACACCTAATATTTTTAATTAAGTAGTTAAGTTAAAAAAAACACATGTCTGTGAAGGTTCTCAGTCATCCAGGTCATCGTAGTCTAAGGAGCTTGGAAAGAAAAGCGTCAGTTCAGAACTGAAGAAGCTTCTTGGATGAGAGGTAAAACGTCTTCAAGCAACTCAAAGAAGTCCAGACTAAAAGAAAAGAAGTCCTTTAAACTAAAAACACACATCTCGCAATGCTTCACCTGTTTTGAAGCATTTTATTTTATTTTATTCTGGAGACCTTGAATGTGCATGCTTGGAAAGCACTTTGTGTTGATTTCTGCTGTGCTGTATATGTGACAGTTGACAGTTGACACAAACGGGTTATTATCGTAGTTAGTTAGTTCATACTTGATTTGTTCAATTCCAATAAAGCATTTCATATATATCATTGTCTATAGGTAATGAGTCTTCTGATAACATCTGTGACCAAGAAAACTATCTGAAAAATATCTGACATAAAGACATGACACGACTGAAACATCACTTTTACCACACCATGATGATGTTCGTCTGGATGTTTATTAATTCCTACACGGATATTTGCAGTGTATTTAATTACAGCCATAAAATACCTCCACAGGATGCTCCTCTGCCTCACTCACTACAGCCTACACGTGTCTACTCAGTCAGGGTCACGTGACTTTACAATAACAAAACATGGCAGCAGAACAGGCAGGAGGGGGGAGGGGCAACATGTGCTGGCATGTCTGTTTGATCAAATGGGAGGAACATACTGAACTTCATGGAGAGAAACAAATTAAAGTATCAATCTGCCCACCCCTAGATTTTGTAAGTCGCTATAGCATGCAAGTAATTTACAATGAATTCAAAAGATGAAACATCCTACGAATGAAATAAACTATTTTAGCAATAAGAAGAGTACTTTAAGAATATTTCCTAACACCTTGGCTGTTTTGGGGGGTTTAGTTTTTTTTGTTGTTGTTGTTTTTTTTGGCTGTGTAATTTGAAAGGGTGATTCAGAACAAAAGTAAATATGAACACAGCTACACTAGCTGCAAGCTGCTGCAAGATGTAGTTGGTCAGAGCAAGCCAAAATGTGATGAGTCCACAGAGTCAGTCAGTTACCCGATCAGATCATATCAGATGCACTGATTCGGACTGTCCAATCACTGACATACAGACACAGAATGTAAACTGAGTTTTAGGCAGCCGTTTTCTTGTTGCACAATCATTTGAACAATTTCACTTGAAGGAAGTGTGATCAGTGTTTTACGTCAGTAATTTTCAATGTTTTCTAGGTTCCCTCTTCAGGACCCAGTCAGGCTGCAGCAGTGGCTGAAGAACATGGGACGTGAGAACTGGGTTCCCTCTCGACACCAGTATATTTGCCACGAACATTTTGCACCTTCATGTTTCAAAGTGCGATGGGGGATCCGTTACCTTGAGAGAGACGCTGTGCCCACTGTGTTTCAGGAGGCTGAGGTAAAGCAAAAAGAAACTAAACTTGATTTTTATTGTTGCAAAGTATCGCCAATTATTTTACTGAATGCTGAGATCTTGTTTTAAAACACAGGAAAGTTTCATTCCTCTACATGGATTTTAGTTTAAGCATTTTACCTTAGTTCATAAGGCTAACATTTGTGTCGAAGCCCATCTCTTGCATTATTTTAAGTAGTGATAGTGTTGTTGTAATTGTGGAGACTCTATGCTAGAGTCACACAGCATTTTTTTTTCTTTTTTTTTGTCTTGAACAAAACTAACCAGAATAATACAGAAGTTTATGTTGCATACCAGAATATACAATAACAAATATGTCATTTTATAGCTTTACCCTGACTTAATTGACCAACACATCTCTTCATCAGCAACGTGTCAGAAGAATTGTATTGTTTGGAAAAACTAAGTCACTTAGACTGTTAACCCTGTTTTATGCTTTTTGATTTATCTTTTTAGAAACGGAAAGCCACAGACAATGGTGAGAAGAAACCAAAGCGTCTTCGAACTAGCTGTAATCCAAGCGTATCGGTATCAGATGACAAGACCATGGTTTTTGACGCAGCAGACATGCAAAACACAGTGCACACTGTGCACCTGTATCAGATTGCTGTCGACCCATCGCAACAAGAAGAAACCAGCTTGGTGCAATTGAGTGATGTTGGAGAATCTGACTGCTCTTTTGAGCCAGAACTAGACTCACTGGCAACAGTAGACAGATTAGAAACGGGGGTAAACTTCCCTTTAACTGTTTTACACACAATAGATCATCTAAGTAACAGTGGGGAGAAGACAGAGGTTGTAGTTATGTCTCAATGTCCTGCTGGCGAAGGGCAAGATGAGCTTATGAATGAAATAACTGCGGCCATTTTAACTCAGGGACACAGGCTGGTAGTGAATGACTCCACCCTTGAGTGCACAGATGAGGCTGTGGCCTTAAGTGGAGTTGAAGATGTGACGCATACCACAGAGTTGTTCTCAGATGGCGACGACGACAACCATGAAACTCAAGTCATTGCCTACTTCGAGACGATACCGAATGTTTTGCCCAAAGACACCATTACCCAGTTTACCTTTTCACCAGAAACGGTACTATCATCGGCTCTGAGCTCCACACCCATCACATCCACTCTGCCTATAGTGTCCAAACACGCAGCACCTTCCCCCACATCCCTGGTCCTCACTATGGAAAGACTGGATTCTGAAGGAGGAGAGGGAGATGAAGGCAAGTCGGAGGACGACGATACAGAGCAAGATTACCAGCTCGAGGAGCACTGGTGAGTTCTGATGCTTAATTTTATTTTATTTATTTTTTTTATTCAATGAAAGACTCTTTCTTATATCCCCATGCTGTATTACAGATTTTAGACTCTTTATTTCTATTACATTATCAGCTACCACAAGAACAGTTTGAGTAAGGAGCAGCTGGAGGGAATTGTGTGTGAGCTACAGAAAAAGGTGAAAGTGCTACAGCAGCGGCACCGAAGACACCTGGAAAAACTTGTTGGACTGGAGAACACGGTCAGCCAGCTGAGACAAAGCAATCTGCTGAACGAAGAGCGTCTGCAGCTACTTGAGAGGGTATTTATTGGAATGAAGTTCAGATTGGCAGCTGTAGCTGTCTTCTAATATATCACTCAAAGTCATTTAAGTTTTTATTTAACTGAAATAATTTTGTCTCTTTGTTTCTCAGGCGTACGTACAGACCAACGGAGCAGTGTCTGATGCTGGTGAGACGGTCACCATCATCTATGAGGAGGACGATGCTGCTTACTTGTATACACCACTGATAGATACAGAGGCAAAGCTGTGAGGCCTGACTGACTGCAGACATCCCATCTCTGCGTCTGTGCCAAAAAAATAAATAAATGAAAGAATAATGGGGCTTAAGCTGTTGAAAACAAAACACTACAAAATTTTGTTCTTTTCAGTTTTGTCTCTAATCCAGAAAAAAATCTGTTTGAAATGTGACTGTGGGTTAGTCCATCTGCTGTGAACTTTCAACAAATACGGATCAATAGTGGGACAGTGTTGAATGTGTTTACCCTTTCAGCCAATTTTGATTTGGTTTGTGGTAATGTACATATAATTAAAATTACTTCAGTTTGGGTTCCCGCTTGATATGTGTAGTTTTTATGAATCAACATATTTATTTAAAAAACAAAAACAAAGATTATTTAACCATTGAAGTGCATTTTATGAGAAGGAGTTGGATATAATTATCACTGACGGCACTGAAAGGCAGGCTGGAACAAAACAAATGAGTCAACACAGAACACACCCTGTTTTCTGAATTGCAGCTTTGGTTCTTGGAAGTTTACTCTCATTTTCCATTACACTGAGAACACCATGTAGCGATTTGATCTAAAAGGCATTTCTTATTTATTTATGTGTAAATATGTGCGTGCTTGTCTCCTCCCACCTTTGTCCCAGAGATTAAATTCGCTACACTTTATTGAAGGATGCCCCAAATCCCACTTCATCTTCCTGTCTAAAAGAACTGATAGTGAGGGCAGGCATTTAACTAGTTTGTTGTCCCCTTGGTGGTGGTCCTGTCTGTTGTTGACCCACTCTGAGCTCACGTGTGTTGTCACATGAGGCAAAGTGTGACACAAGGCGTGGGTCATTATGTCAGAGGAGCCATTGTGCGACTCCCTTGGGTGACATTTCCTCGTCATGTGAGTTTTTAAAGTCTCAGAAGTCAAAATTTTAGTGGGGTTTTAATCACCTTGGAAGGGTTCTGAAGACTGCATTGTAAGTGGCTGACAGCTGGTGTCGTTAACCACCACTTCTTTTTGAAAATGGTCGTCCTTTCACTCCTCTGTCAAAGCACGCGCTTCCTTGGTCCAATAAGCACATCACTCAAGACTCTACAACTAGTCTTTTTATTATTCATGTTATTTCAGTTACAATCACTGTATGTTTTGGTCATTTAAATATAAACAGTATATCTAGTAACATTGTGAATATTATTGAAAGTAAATCTATAAGAAAAGTCACGAACACTGTTACATCTTATGTCATAAAACACACCAGTAGTCGGCCTAAAACAAAAATGTACATATTTAGGCCAAATGTCACATTTAAGCAACATTTCAAAATCTGGCTTTTAGACAACGATAATTTAAATGTACATTACCTCACCTACTCCACTTTAAAAAAGTGGAACTTTAAAGAGGACCTAACATTTTTTTTGCTTTACTAGTATTTAAAAAGAGAACATAAGTAGTTTTTGTTTTGTTTTTTCCCTTATGGAAATGAACATAATGCTAATAGAGAAACTGTGCTATAATTTTGTTCAATAAAACCTGTAGCAAATTCTGTATATGATGTAGAGTTGAGGCATTACTCAACAGTAGAACTGCCAGCAAAAGCAGCAGTTCATTAAACCTTCTGCTTGATTTCACAAGAGTGTGATTTTGGTTTCTGTCACTAGATGGTGGCAGTGCCAGTAAAATCTTACTGGATGGTCCATCTGGATTGTTAAAATTTTAAGTTAGAGGGTTTCACATCTTTACAGTGACTGATTGAAAGAGGGATTTAATACAGTCGAAGTGGTTCAGATAAGACCAACACATTACATTACTTTTTAAAATAAATGACTGCAAACAAGTTTTACCTTCATTACCAGTGTAATGTTGCTATGCAGTTAGTCTTGTTCTGAGTATTCATTTTTTGCTTAATTGCTCTCATTTGTCAGTTTCATTATAAAAGTGGAAATGAATGTTTAAATATGTTCTGTGGGGAATGGAATGAGCTAGAATTATAATAACTTGCAAAAGTACCTTGGATGGCTGCATGGAGAGTTAAGATCCAACTGTGGATATGCACAGTAAAATAGATAATATTGTTAATTGAAAGAAATTCACATCAGCTTGAATTGCAAAAGAAATAAAATAGTTATTTCCTCTGTGTGAATAAAATGAGAACTGCTTTTTTATGCTGCAGGATATGACCCTTTAATTGTCCACAAAGTGACAATGTCACTGTTTTATTTTATGTTTAATCAAGTGCTCAGAGAAGGGAGTCAGCTAAATGAGAAAATACTCGAGATTCACTCTGTTGCCTTGAGGAACTACAGAGCAGTCAAAAAATGCCTGATGCCTAAATACAGATCCACCTACAGAGGATAGCATAACGTAACCCTCTCATTGTGGAAGCCATTTGTGCTGTGAAATCTTGACCTTAGTCAAAGAATGTCTTGATTGGACATGCTAATTACTTAATATTTCTTAACAAATTTCAAACTATAAGGCCATTTTGAATTTTTTAGCAATACATTTCATTTAATATCTCATCATCCTCTCCTCTATCCCGAGTATGAGCAGCGACATGCCAGGAAGTTTTCACCTATTTGTCTCCCATCTTGTCTTGGTGGTAGACGTAGGAGTTAGGAATGGGAACCTGAGGGTGAGGAGCTGGTGAAAGAGAGGTGTGGAGCATAGGAGAGAGGTGGCTGACCTCTGGGCAGCCATCAGGTAGCTTGTAAAGAGACAGTTGGTGACACTGGGAAGATGGAGGCATGCTGACAGGAGTCTGCATAAAAATGTAAACATAACTATGAGCACAGAAAGGAAGAAACAATTTTAATTAATTTTATTTCACTGAATCAATGAACAAGTATTGTGCTGATTAATAGCTTACAAATGGCACATAATCAAAATGTGTGGCCTTGGGAAAGGACTAGGCTAATAATTATATTGCAGCAGGTATTATTTTCAAATATTAGCTGATAATCACATTTGAAGCAACATCAGTCTATTAAAATTTCTAGAAACTTACCAGCATACTGTGAAGGTACAGGCAAACCCCTAATGGCAGGCACAGGCAAAGGATAACTAGCTACCTTCTCTTACTTCTCTGTTCCTATGTAAATCATATGTTTGTAGCTCTGCCTGTTTTATTAGCCTTTATGCAAGTTTTCAGTTTCTCAATAACACAGCAAAAACCATTGTAAAATAAGTATTCACAGCATGTCATTGGCACTGCTTGACACTGGACCCAGGTCAAAATTGATCCTTTATCTGAGGGCTGGCAAACTTTAAATTAAGGCAGTGGCAATATATAAAGCTTTCAGTGACAGTAGGAGAGACCTTATTTCCCTAAGGGGACCCCTGACTCCACTCACTGCAGAGGCAAGACACATGCATGATCCTATTTAAACAAACCTAATAGCAACAATGAAAGCCACAAAAAGCACAACCAACTAAAGTAGGATGGTGATGAGAAGAGGGAAAATAACGATTAAATATGATGCTGATTAGCTAAATGCTGGTTGCTTCCTGAGTGCACTGTATTGACACCCACCTGCAGTGTGTTACTGCCACTATTTCTCAGTTCATCTAGGTAAGTCAACCACAGCTTCAGCCTCTGCCATGTAGTCTTTATTTCTGCTTGCACCTGTAAGAAAGGGGTGAGTAATGGGGGAGGAAAAGAAGCTTGAAAAAGGATAGTAATGAGAACTGAATTTGGAAACTTGACTTACAAACTGGGTTAACAACTAAGACAAGGAAGAGGCTAAACATTGCAAAGAGTGTTTGCAAGTAAGGGAAATATCTCAAATGCAAAAGCTAAAATCTGCATAAAATGAGTAACACATCCTCTGTTGAACATGAAGAACATTTACAAGTGACGCATGTCTTAATTCTTAAACTGTGGAACATATGAACAACATCAAGTCCAAGAGGGCCTGCACCTTTTTTAGTGTCACCTAGTCCCTTTTCACTGCAGATGGGCATTACATTGACTTACATGAATTTTTCGGCTGACCATTCAATTGAGCTAACTATAACCTGTATGCTGACCTTAAACAAGCCCTGCTCTAACCTTAAACTGAGGCGTCATTCAAAAATGTAATGATTAATATTATGAGCAATTTGTTTTGTCCACCACATCACATGCTACATACCTCCTTGTTGACAAAACAGTACAGGACGGCTACAAGTAAACCCTGTGAAGAGTTTGTATTAAAGGTCATTTAGTAGTGTTTTGCTATTTTTATCTCCAAATTATTATGATGGTGAATATTATCAGGCTAGTTGGATATGCAGATTCTTGATTATACCTGAAAAGAGTTGAAGAAGAGCTGGAAGAAGAGGTTGATATTGCGAAAGACTCCATCTGTTTGCACATTTGTCAACACCGCAAACACAACTTCATGGATCCCCAGCAGAGGGATCAGGGTCAACGTGGATTTGGCCAGTCTGGAGAGAAACATGAGAATCAAATGTTCCCTGGTGTTTACTTGTTAAACTGTTATTAAACTCACTGAAGCAGGACAAATGATATGCTTACTTTTGTAGGCGAAGGTTATATCAAGATATAACAGAGTTCCCTTACTTGTCTTCTCTTAATTACTGTCTGTATATGTGTGAGTTTTAATCTTTACACTTACACACAAGATTCTAACAAAAAAGTCTATCAATTAGTTAATTCATGTTTTATTTTCACCTGATTTTTGTAATTGCTAAGCAAAAATGAAAGGAAAAAAACTAAAATTAAACTAAATTAAACATAGATGAGCAAATTAGGTCAAACATTAGATAATTATGTCAACACAACAAGGAGATGGAAGCACCTCCACTCATCTTGTGCTGGAAATTCTCACTATACATAATGCAGTTCTCAAATCAGTAACGCTTTTCCTCGCCCACATTAGACATTCCACATTTACACACAACGCTATGGTTACTACACAAACTTCACTACTAAAGATATTTGTTACTGTGTTGATGCACTTCTAACTTGAATCTGAAAGCTCATCAGCACACACTCTCTCTGGAGCTCTCACTTCCCTGAAGACTGTATTAGTATTTCCAGTCAAGTTACTTCAAGTTTTGTTCAAATATTTATACTGTCAGATGTTTACACACTCTCACAGGTTTACTTGGAACACATAGAAATACATACTGTCAGTCTGTGTCACAGGTGAATGTGACAACACAGTAATTACACTCATTTCACTGACTATTCATGTTTTGACATATGTTAAAAAGGTTTTGATTGTAAGAGTCTTTCGTGTTATGAAAAATGCCAGAATGACTTTTTCTGCTGTGAGAATTGCAGCGATCGAGAAAAACTGTATCTTTTGTCATTGTAAGTGTTCATTACTTTGTTGTTATCTACATACCTGAATTTATAGTCAGTATATCTCATCTGATGGGCTTTCAGTTTAGATATAAGGATCAGAATGATGCGTATAAAGATGAAGAAGTTAACCTGAAAAGATAAAATAAGAGAAACAGACTCATTAGCATATTAATTTTGTAATTATTATTTTAGTCATTTTAGTTTTAATTTGAAAGCTGGAGGTGATATGTAGGTGAATATGATGTACAGACTGCCCCGCCCCCCCTGTAGGTCACAGGGCTGTTTATGGTCACATAACTCACACATGATTGTTCATAGTGACAAATTTACTTTATAACCTTTATATTTGTGTGTGTCTATTACCATTATGGCCAAGAGAATAGGGATACGAATTATACACCAGTAAGCCATGTTTTCATTTATCTCCCAACACCTGAAAAACACAGATGTTGCATGAAGATGATAAGCAATTTTTATTTACTTGAGCTCTCCATTCTGATTTCGTGTATTGTAATAACATATGCATTACTTATATATTACCATTACATCAACACTTTTTTTAATCACGGTAAAACCATGGAGAATTACTACAGAACGAAAATGGTGTTAAATCTACTGCATACATATACTAAAGCTATGACGTAGAGTGTAGTTAAGAGATTAAAGAAGAGACGAGAAAAGAATACAAATAGGTACAAGGCAGCACAATGTCAGCAAAATAATTATTAAAGAAGTCAAACTAAAAGTTC
Source organism: Oreochromis niloticus (assembly GCF_001858045.2). NCBI lineage: Eukaryota > Metazoa > Chordata > Actinopteri > Cichliformes > Cichlidae > Oreochromis > Oreochromis niloticus. The sequence continues at coordinate 33,824,501 of NC_031979.2, forward strand.
ACCTTGTGTCTTCATACATGTAACGTACAAGAATCCAGGGAACGACAAATAACACTGGGGTGCCTGAAACAACGACAGTTCAGGTAAGCAGAGAAAATTCAGGATTGTGAGATTGACCTAACCAATTTTGGCATAATGTGAGCCAAGCCTTTAACTACTTCATTTCCTTTGTGTTGTATGTGGCTACTTTTGTCTGGTGTCCTTTGCTTACCCCAGCCTATCAACAGATATCCACCAAAAAAGTGGTTTTCAGAGAAAGCCATCAGTGCTAGCAAGTTGTGCAGATACAGGCCTTCCACGAGAAGCCAGTAGTAGTTGGCTCCCACACAGTAATGCATCAGCACTTGAGCCACAAGGCAGCTGGACAATGCCTAATATTTAAGTGTGTTTTTAGGAGGAGATACAAAAAAGTAGAATTAGGAAGTATACGTCACTTCTAACTGTTATGAATCTTCAGAGTCCCTCGCTATACTTAAGTCTATATGAGGAAATTAAAAAACTGCCTGGGTAATGAACACTCAAATTAACTCAAATTAATAATTAATTATCACTTAGTATTACTATATGTTAACTCGCAAGAATGATGAAGCGGTCCAAGGAAGGGATGTCAAATATATTCAACTATGTCATCTGTGAAATGACACATATGTTAATATCACTGAAATAATACCAGTTTTTTATGCTTGTAACCTGGTTACTGTTCACTTCAAAGACGTCCCTGTTGTCTGTGAACTCCAGGTAGGTTTTACCCAGTAGAGCATCTTTAGTCAGGATGGAGAGAGCTCGCAGAATGAACGACGCAAACAAGTTGCTGTGGATGTAGTTTCTGGTACAGTGGAGCTTACTGCAAGTATCACAAAGGTTAAATACTGTTAAAAACATAATAATCACAAAACAAAGTCAGCCTGCTAAACATGTGGCACATAGAGAGTGAGATTTATTTCACTTTTTGTTTCTAATTTTTTGTAACAACAGGGCTTATAGCTGCAGTGCTAAGGCTTGTGTAATTTCCCCATGTTTCATGGATTATTGTTGTTATGGTATTTGCACTTGCAAAAGCTTCACAGCTCTAGCTAAAGAAAAGTTGGTTTGAGAAGAAAGTCTTCTTAAATGCTACTTAGAGAAATATTCGAGTATGAGACAGATTACCTACCTGAAAAAGAGAAGAATAATCAGAGCCACACAGAGGCTGACCAGACTGAGAGAGTAGCCCACTGTGTACATGACCCGAAAGCAGGCATAAATAATAATTTGCTTCTCCTACACAGAATAAAACAAAAAGACAAGGGTGGGTTATTACTGTGAGGCCACTAAATATGAACCTACGTAAGTTCCTTTTACTAAATCCTAATTGTTTTAAAATCTGTTATTCAGAATAATTGTGCACTTTCAAATGGAAAAATAAAGTATTGATTCTACTGATTTTGCAGTTTCACACTTTGTTTTGCACTAGCTATCATACCTGATGTACCCTTGAATTTGCTATAATTTTAAATCAATTCTACTTTTGGTGACAGTTTTCTGATAATTATTCTTCTGATTAATTATTTTCTGACCAATTTTCTTATATGCTCCTGGCATACCTCCTCCTGTTGGCTGTCCTCAGGTTGGCACTGAGAATGATCCCTCCAGGTTTGACTGGAGTTTCTGGTGGCCCATTTGCCATCAGGGCCACACTCACGCAACACAAAGCCACTACGCACTACAGGAAAACAGAAAAGAGGCTAAAACACATGCCTGTGATTAAAACAATGCCTTTATCTGTGTGTATATAGCCTGTTGCTATGTCCATGTGTTTTTGGATAGCGATATTTTTTTTAAATCATTTATTCTCTGTACATCAATGCAGCAGATTTTAAAATCAAATATTTAACATGGGATTAAAATACAGTCACTTAATTGGACATTGGATAGAATCAATCAATCAATCAATCTTTATTTATAAAGCACTTTTCATACAAACTGTAGCACAAAGTGCTTTACATGGTTAAAAGCAGCCCACCCCACCCTCCCACTCATTCCCCGCACTGTCATTAACAGAAGCGGTCATGATACACACATCCCCCCCCCCCCCCCACACACACACACACACACATACATACACACACACACACCTAAAGAGTAAAATTGGGCTGGGTACGCATTAGCCAAGTGAGGAAACACTATCACAGGGAGCTGTCTGCACCGGGAGCCGATCACAGACCGCAGCCTCCAGGCTGGGCACACAGCAGGAGGGAGGCAAAGAAGCCCCCCAGCCAGGCTCAGAGGACCCACAGGGCCCCAGCAGCCACGGTCGATCACAGCCCCGGTGCAGAGAGCCCCCTCCGAGGAAACACTGGAGATATGACCTAATAAGAATATAAACAGGATAAAAAGATAAAATAAATAAGAGTGGGATATAATATAAATATAAGTATAAACAGAGTAAGAAGATAAAAAATGAATAAGAATACAATCAATCGGTATTAGGTAAAACTAAATGAATAATATAAATAGAATAACAGGATAGGATAAATAAGCATTAAATAAATAAACGTTAGGTAAAAGCTAAATTAAAAAGGTGGGTCTTGAGCCTGTTTTTAAAAACATGAACGTTCTCTGCGGCCCTGAGCTCCTCCGGCAGGCTGTTCCACAGTCGAGGACCATACCACTGAAAAGCTGCCTCTCCGTGAGTATATAAGGATAGAAGTATTGTTTTGAATATTTGGATAAGTATCAGTTGCAGTCATTTAACTCACCGAAGTCTAGAACCCATGGACATGCCCAAATAGTGGATTTCCTTTCTTGAAATGCTCTGCCAGATTGTTACTGCAGCCATCTTCAGTTGCTGCCTGTTTTCAGGTCTTTTTGCATTCAGTTTTTTACTGAATAACGCAAAAGCTGCTTTGCTCTGGTGGGTTTAGTTGAGGCGACTGACTTGAAGAATATCCCATTTCTTCGTTTTGAGAAGCTCTTGGGTTGCTTTTAAAGCATATTTTAGATCACTAACCATTTGCACTGTGAAGTATGTCCCCATCAGTTTTGCAGTATTCATCTGAATAGCAATGACTGTGAGCAAAGAGAATAGCCCTGTACACTTCAGAATTATTCCTGCTTCTTCTAAGAGCAGTCACCTTATCAGTAACCACCAGTGACCCGGTTCCAGTGGCAGCCATACATGCCCATGCCATAACATTATGTCCTCCATATTTGACAGATAATGCAGTATGTTTTGAACTGTTTCTACTCTACATATTTTCCTCTTCCCATCATTCTGGTACAAATTAATCTCGGTTTAATCTCTCCAAATATCAGTGGTTTTCCAAAACTGTGCAGGCTCTTTCATGTGTATCAGTTTGTATCAGAAGGTGTCTCTTAATTGTAGACTTTTACAATGGTACCTACCCTCACAAGAGTGTTCTTGACTTGGTTAGTTGTTGTGAAGGATTTTTTTTTAACAAAGGAGAAAAATCTGCATTCATCCAGCTTAGTAATGCTCTGTGGTCTTTCTGACCTTTTAATGTTGTTGAGTTCATTATTGTGTTCCTTCTTTTGGCACACTTAAAGTTTTTGCTGTCTTTCTTATAGGTTTATTTTGTTTTTTTAATTTTTTATTTTGCCATATAGATGGCCACCATGTCTGTGTGGGTTCTCTATCTACTGTAGGTCGCCTACACCTTCATCTCTTTGGACCTCATATTGAGAATTGTAGTGATAAGTTATCAAATACAAGTTCAACACTTGAAATCAACTCTGAGTCTTTTATCGGCTTAAATTATCACAACATAACAAGGGAACAGCTCTCATATGGCCATAAAAGTGTTTGTCAGTCCAATTATTTTTTGAGCTTCTGAATGGCTGTAATTCCAAAACAGTTAATAAAGTTTTTTATTAAGCCATTTGAATTGAATCACTAAAAGCTGAAGGTTTGCAGTCACATAGTCACATCTGAGTTGTTTCCTTTAAAACTCATTGTTGTGGTGTACTGAGAAAAAATTGCAGGAAAATGTGTAATTGTAAAAAAAAAACTTTACCTAAATGTGTATATATGTGTGTTTGCGACCATTTATACCTTGGTTGTACCAAGGTAGGTACCAGGGGCAGGGCACCTTGACTGTAGAGTTGGGTTGTCCATCTGACCAACAAGCATATTCGTCAAACATGCGACTGCATACCAGTTCTGGAGACAGAATAAGAATGAATGAATTGTGTGTTTTATAATCAGTCGTTGAGATGGATGAATGTTCTATAAAACTTTCACCATGTTTGCACATTTATTCTAAATTAAATTATTTAATCTTAAATTAATGAACTATGATTATATATGATTGTATATATATGATTATTGAGCATATGTGTGGATTACCGTTTGGTCCGGGTTCTGTGCTCATCCTGACCAGACACTCATTTCTGTAGCGCATCCATTCTGCCACCATATCTTCAACAGTCCTCCCTGACATACTCTACACACACACACACACACACACACACACACACACACACACACACACACACACACACACAAATGACCTGAAATGATAATTTATAGCCACTAAATACTAAACCCAACCTGTACCCTCAGTCAGACCCAACCGCTTAAGCCTAATACCAATTTTAACCCTTAAACCAGGTCTAAACCCACAAACACCTCTTTGAATGTGGAATGTGAAAATGAGGACTAACAGAAATGTCCTTTTGGTTTCAAATTGGTACATGAAGATACAAAAGTGAACATATGACAATATTTTAGCCTTACATTAGTCAACACTTGCATTTAAATTACATGACGATAAAGGATGCAAGTTCTGTGGCTTACAAATGACTGTGCTTTAAAATCATCTATATACTTTTTTCCTTTGCATGCTTTTCTTTTATAGACTTTTAACATTATTATGGATACTCTTAGACCAATGCTTACTGTCTGTTCACAATCTATATTCATTCTGGTAATCCCCACTAGGGCTTTTGGCAAAGAGTGCCTAATAAACTGGCATTTCACTGGATGTTGTACAGCTGCAGTTCTACAGCTACAGAACTTTTTTTTCAAGTATCAGGTATCGTTTGGCCATTGCTGGCACAATTAAATACTTTACCACAGTCCTGTCGAGTAGAAAGAGGATGATGAATATGTGAGAAGCCTTCATCATTCAGAGGTGCACCAGGCTGGCCGTGCATAGGTCACCACAAAGCTACAGAAGGTCATTCAGAGGTCATTAGTGAGTAAACAAAGATTAAATCAGGAAGTGGTGTAACATATTCTGTTCTCTACCATATTGCCTGTAAATACAGAAAAAAACAGTTTGACCCCATGAACGATTTTAAATGAATTTCTATTTGATCTGCATCCAAAAATCTAAAACGGTGGAAGCAGCATGCAAAGACTAACAGGAACTAAAAATGAAAGTGATTTCCATTTACTCCATGCTCTAACACCGTAACCAACTGTGGACAATTTTACAGCAAAATAGAAAAAACTGTGGTGGTCAACCCCACTGACTGACATATTAGCGGAGCTCTGCCTTGCTGTGGCACAAATGCATGGTTGTGTTTTCATTTATGTTTATAGAGTTTTTTACTATGTCAATAACATGTCATCATGTAATTCCAGCTGTGGAAATTTGCTGTTCTTCTTCATTAGTGAGATGAGCCGCCATAAAGTGACTCTGTAAACACATTAAGATCCCCAAAGCATCAGAAATACCCACACAACTACACATGAGCCCGCATAATACTGCACCCAACAGGTTTTAGTTTATGTAACAGGACTAGCAGGCTCATGCTTGCTCTTTCTCTCTCACTGCACACATGATGAAACACATACAGCTGTGTTCAAAAGCTCGCATACACTCATCATGCATATCATGGTCCTTTTAGGTTTTTAATGATTTCTTTGAACTGTTCTTTTTGGAACGATTGTACACCAAACATCTCTAATGACTTAAAAAACAAGAATTGATTGCATAAGTTTATTTATTTATTTTAGATTTTCTCTAATCCACATAGACGAAAGTATCAATACACCCACTAATAATATTTGGTTAAACATCCCTTACAAAGTTGCACCCAAACCATATGGTTTTGGTTGCCTTCAAGACACTTCTGATATAATTCTGTCTGGATATTTGACCACTCTTCTTTGCAGAGTTCATTTAAATTGAATGATTTCCTAACCTTTAGCAACCTTTAAGTACAGTCAACAAATTTTAAATATTGTTGAGGTTGGAGCTTTGGGAAGACCAGTGCAAAAATGTCATGTTAAACCGCTTTATCCATTCCAACACCAGTTTTATTGTGTGTTTGGGATCATTGTCCCATTGGAACATTCATTTGTGTCAAAGTTTTGACCTTCTGGCTGCTGATTTGAGGTGAAGCTGAAGAATTTGGAGGTAGCTCTCCTTCTTTATTATTCGACCACTTTGTGGATTGTACCAACATCGTGCTTGATAGCTGATGTAGCGTTCTTAGGTTTGAAAAGCTCACCCTTACTCCTATAAAAATACCTCTTGTCATTTTTAGGAAATAGCTCAATCTTTGTCTGTCATGCTGGTGTTCCAGGAGTTTTGAGTTGCTCCTGAACATCCTAACCAATTTGAACTCATCTGAGGGTGACAGTTTGGGTTTTTTCCAGACCTTTACAGGAAAGTGGTGACACATCCAATAAAACTGATGATCCTGGATTCTGCAGGAAACCAACTAATTTGAAGGAACTCTACAAATACTTTGAAGAGGACCTGAGGAGGAGAAATTTTGAGAAAAAAAATCGACACAGGATCTGTGGACATAAGCCAACATAAGGCTGTTGGTCATGGAAACACTCACACAACACTCTGAAATAATTTTGTCATTTGACATTGCCATGACAATTATAATTAACGATTGATAATTATTAGGAGCTATTAAACAAAGAAATATGACGCAGCCCCCCCCCCAAAATAAAACGCAAGGCACAAGTTGTCTTGTATAAACGTAATTGAAAAGTCGAAACATACCTCACCTCTGGGAAAATCACGTTTCTCCGTCAAAGACACGAATGTTAAACAGGTCTAAATCAGTCAGCAGGAACTGTTCCTTGAAGCAGAAATCATATTATGCCAGTGTTTATATCCAATCAGCGCACACACAACCTCCCTCTGATGACTCCCAGCAAATCCCACCTCTATATCTCCCTCTCTCTCTCGCTCTGTGTTCTTGTTTCTTAACCTTCGGTAATTTGTGTCCAACCAGCCTCGGAGGAGAGACTGGGATCACTAGCAAACCCCCAGAATGAATGTTAGAAACTATGCATACATCCATTGCCTTAACTGCCTTTCCAATAGACAAAGGGGGCTGGAGGCCATCACAAGTGTTACTATCAGTGGGTTGCTTGATTCTGGTTTTATTTAGTTTTTGTTAATTTCAAGTAAATATTGCTTAAACTATATTAATTAATACTGTACTGTACTAAATTGTGTACTTACCCTGGGAGGTATATATTAAGTGCTATATTAAGTGTACCTGCTCCTGCCAAAACATCTGAAGAAAAATATTCAAACCTAAAAGATAAAGAGAGATAAACTGTTTATTACTCTAATGCAGGGTAATGTGGCGTGGTAGTCTAGCTGTCACTGTAAAAAGAAAGAAAGAAAGATTTGTGGTTTTAACTATGGAAGTTGTAAAAAGAAAGGTACTGTTTATAGCTAGCTGGGGAAGGATTTTTACACACAATGCCTAGCTTAATTTACAATTTTCTTGCACAGGAGAATGTCAGCAAGAAGGAAAGACACATGATTATGTAATATTTAACTTTTAAGTAGTAGTACTATCAGCTCACGACACCCATTCATTTCATGTTTTTGTGAGAAAACTCTACAGCAAATGCTTCTGTTGTTGGCATGAAGCTTGAATAGAAGTCGAAACTCATCTGTTTAATTTCCTGGGTTATCAAAGGTTGTGCATTAGACCATAAATGCATGTATTGAAAATTAAGCAATCACATCTCTGTGGGAAGTCGGAGTGCTGCAGCACCCCCTGTCACAAAATTCAGTCATCTCAGCTCCTGAAAAATGCAAAAAAGTTGTTGAAACATTTTCAATTATCCAATAAGTTTACTGTATGTCTTGACTGCTGTGTCTTAAGAGGCCACTCAGTTAGAAGACTGTGTATACCTGACATGTTTGAACTGTTTATTCTTGTCTGCTGTGTTCAGCAGAGTCGGAGAGCGTCCACGGCTCTGCTGGGGCCTTTCTCAGATAGATAATTGAACTGCGTTAAAAACTGCAGGCCACCTGGTTTTAACTGCACCACAGACAATCCAGTATAAGGTTTGAAGATGGAAACATGGATTTTGTACAAAATGCCTGTGGTGTTATAAAGATCAGCAAAAATGAAATGACTGATTTTACAATAAATCACTTTGATGTTTACTATGTAAGAAACATTTAAACTGTGATAGCATTTTCTCACAAAAACATGAAATAAATGGGTACTGTGAGCTGATAGTGCTTTCAGTCTGCAGTTCTGAAGGTGGCTTATATGTGCAATGTCAACTATGTGCTGTATTTTGTCCATGAAGCAGTGTTCATTCGCTATTGAAAATCTTATGCAAACAAAGCTTAAAGTCTCATTACTTCACACAGGTCTTTCCCCACTGCTGGTGAAAACTGTATAATATATAGTTTGCATTTAGCCTTTCTAATAGAAAACATTACACAACATTTTCTGTTCAACCGGCATTTTCTTGGATGCAATCCAACTATGTCCTTCTTTGCTGTTTTTGTTGAGTCACATCACAACCCAAATGTTCACATAAGAGATTAAGAGCGAGGGAGATCTGTTTATTCCAATAACCATCCATTTCACACAGAATAATTAGATGCTAACTTATTCTCATTTATCATAAGAGACCCTGATAATGAATGTTTTCTATCGTAAGTAGAAAGGGTATGGTCTTACTGTGATTATTCTGGGGGACTTATAATTCTGGTATATTTTAATAGACTAAATAAAACTTTTTAAAAGAGCTAACAGTGGTCTATATGCTGCCATTTTTAAGCCTTGTATATCTTTACATTAAACTATAAGAATTGTGTATCTTACTTTATTGCATTTATTATGTGCATGCCTAAATTTTTTGACTGACTTACACAGTCTTTTCATAATTACTGCAGAGAATAAAACCAGTGGTGAGAGTGGTGTGTACCAACTTTGAATTTGTTAAAAACACATTTTTTTCTTAAATAAAGACAAATCTTGCTAATTTTATTTTCAACCACCAGAGGGCAGAATTATATTTTTTTTCCCTCTAAGTGTTTGTCCAGGACGCACTTTTAAATGTGACAGATTTATTTTTGCAGTAATTTTACAGCGAGGAAGGACAAAAATTTAACCCTTCCATACAGTTCAGGTCAAATTTATATAGAGTAAAAAATACTGTTTTGAGAAGAAACTGCATTTCCCCAGATGCCTGCAGAAACAGGCACCTGCAGGTCTTTGAAGGATCATGGGGGGAATCTCAACAGCATAAAGGGCCCCTCACATACAAAACTACAACAGCAAATCCATTATGTCCAATGACTTGCCACTGCGTCAAGCAAAGTGCAGCTCACAACAAGTAGGCTGTGCTCTGGGGGACAATTTCTATGAAGCACATTTGCTCGAGCTATAGGACCATGAGGGCACAGAGTACAGCACACTCGCTTAACTTAGCTGTCAGTGCAGCCCTTATCACTTTCTTTGTGAAGAGGCCAAAAATTTACTCATGTGTGGTGCACATGCAGCTAAGAAATAGAGGTCATAAATATGTTAGACGGTGTCTTGACTGAGAAAACCTTGACACAGAGAGTAGAGCTACACCTGTAAGTACAAACACATGCAATGTAACTAAATCATCTAAAAACATGCAAATTAAAAATTAAAAAATATTTACTCTGAGGTAACTGAAATTAAATTACCTGAAAAGTAACTGAGAGTAAAAAAAGAGACCAAAAGAGGTGTGGGGGATGGGGTCTTACTGCTATAATGGGACTTAAACTGCCATTCTGCAGGATGTGGGAAACATGTGCAAGTCGAACAAATGCAAGGAATCCCACCACTGATTTGATTGAAAGGACTACTTTAAAACAAGCACATTTTAAGTGTTAATTGCAATTGTGTGAATTGTTATTGATAATTAGAGATATTATGATTTTTCATGATAAAGCAGTAAGGGCCTTGTTATCAGTTCTAATGGTTATATATGGTTATTATAACAAATCTCCCAAATTTCAGAATGTTATTGCCATGTTTATTTAATATTAGATAGGCTGTTTATAAATTCTAAATAGAGCTATAATTCAAAATTTGGTATAGACAGTTATTGTCAGGGATCAAAACTAACCCGAACCATAAAGTGAAATATCAGTATAGGAATGAATATGTTGAGTCAAAGTCCCCTTTAAACTGTAAAACCGGGATCCTCAAATCTAACTGAGAAGAACTTAAGTCAATCTCCTGACTCACACAAAGAGAGTGTCAGATTTGTAGCAGTCTGTCTACTGACATGATATCACTCTTAAGTGCTTTGCTACTTGGTCTATGAATCAAAAAGACTCCCCATTTTCTCAGCCAATCATCTCCATTCTTGTTGTGGTGGAGATGTTTTTTTTTTGGTTTTTTTTTTGCAGCTATAACTGTTCTCTTCTGTCGTTATTCCACTACTACGCCGAACTGGCTTCAACCTGTTTTATTCTTCCAAAGAACTGAGGAGTGAGCAGTGCTTATCTCAGCTCTGCCTGAGGTTATACTGGAATGTAAAAGGGAGGAATTCTCTTATTTTTATCTGTCTCAGGAAATTACCATCTGCTCCATTTCAAATCAACTTCACCAATGAACTAATAGGCCAAGATTCCAGTGAATTGTACCCTGTACCTTTATGCACAGCCATCCACGATCAAATTCGTAGGAACTTTCTTGGTCAAGATAAACCTCAGTGTTACTTATAATCCCTTCAGATATCCTGCACAGATATATGGACCCAAACCTCCTTTTTTCAGCTGTGTTCAACAAATAAAGCCAAGAAAGAACCTTAAAAACAGCTAGCACTGACCAATGTGCTGAAAATAAAATAAGAAAAAATATTATTATAAATAGTATAAATAAAAATACAACAACCGTAAATAATATAGAACACCAAAATCAGAAAAACAGTAAAATCCAAATAAAATTAACATTTCTATACTGGCTTCAAAGCCAAACTGAAAAAGCGGGCCTTCAAACCAGATTTAAAAATCTTGCGTCTTCGGCACATCCAACAACAACTGGTCAGCTGATCTAAGAGACCGAGAAGGGGTTTCCAGGTTCAGTAGCTCAAACAGGTAGAGTGAGGTGGGAAACAAATAAAAGGACTAAAATGAACAGGCAGGTAGTGAGGGTAAAACAGGAGTAATATGCTTTGTGCACCAGTAAAGCTGTGTGGCAGCATTTTGCACCTGCTGAAGACCCGACAAGGATGACGGGCTAATACCAAGGTATAGCGAGTTACAGTAATCCAGCCGAGTTGTAATAAAAGCATGGATTACTGTTCTGAAATCATCCTTTGACAAGATAGGTTTAATTTTGGCCAGTTGCCTCAGCTGATAAAAGATGGATTTCACTACTACTCTCACTTGACTCTCAAGATCACTATCTATTTAAAACCCAGAATGGTGATAGTGGGCTTTTCATGCTGTGCTAGAGGGTTCGCGTCCACAGGAAAGGCCTGGCCCAAAAGACAAAACCTCGATCTTATTTTCATTCAAATTTAAAAAATTAACAGCCAACCAAGCTTTCACTTCCTCAAGACAACCATTTAGTGTTTGCAATCTCATTTTGATGATATGTTGTGCTGGTGATGACTCTTGTTATAGGGTTTTGTTTAGTTTATTTTTCTTATAAACTCATCATGTCACTTTACAGTCAACACTTGTGCATTTTAGTGTTTTCTCCTCATTGACCAAACCCTGATCATTGCAATAGATCTTTTTTAAATGCAATACTCTTTGTAAATATTATTTATGTCATGTAATATTAATCATAGTGTTCACCATTTTAATTTCACACATCAAACAAGGACTGACAGAGACTTTCTAGTAGCAGGATGCTGATACTCACCGTCGACCAGCACAGCCAAAAAAAAATATTGACTTAATTAAGGCCTCAACAGTCTTTAATCTAGCAGAATATTATATGGGTGAAATTGCTCTCCCTGTCACTCACCTTGGTGGCCTCCTCCATTTGTTGCAGAGTGGTGAGTTTTCTTATTTTGAATAAGGTAGATTCATTTCCAGCAGCTTTTATGAGTTTCATTCCCCAAGACCTTTCATATATTATTATTATCATTATAGTGGAAATATGTAGGTCCTGCTGTGGGATCTACATGCTGTAAGCCTTTGTTATATGACAGCGAAACAATCACACCAATTATGAGGCATCAAAGTTACATTATCCTGAGAAAAAAGGCTACAAGATACATTAATCACATTGCACATCATAGACCAGGGGTTTGAATTTTGTAGTACAGTATGTTTTTGGTTTGAGGATGATTCGTGTGTGACGTTTGTTTCTTTTGGAATATTGGTCTGTATTTAGTTTACCTTTAATCAAAATATTGTTTGTATTCAGTTGTGTTTAAAAGTCTTCTGTAAAGCTACTGTGACTTTCTGGAGGTATTAAGTTCCTCTTTGTCTGATTTTGGTTCCAGTCTCATTTCTGTATTGTGCTTTGTCTTTCAGTGTCCCTCTGTGTCAAGTTAAGCTTGTTTCCTCATTCAGTGGTGTGAATGAGGAAACAAGTTTTACCTTGGTAATTTTTATCCCTTTTGCCTTGTGTTGGGTCGACTCTGTCTTGTTATGTTAATTGTCTGGAGCTGTGTTCCCCACCTATTTCCACGTCCATCAATAGCTCTAGTGTATATATTGTCTCTGTCTTCTTTTGTCAAATGTTGAGTTGTCCACATAGCCTGTATGTGCTCTAGCGCTGTATTCTCTATGTCTCTAGTAGTTTCTGTCATTTTGGATTCCCTGGTTTGCTCCTTGTTACTTTTGGACTGTTTTTTTACTCCTTGAACTCACCAGCATTTTAAGGCTTGATTTATGGTTTTACTTTGATATCCTGTATTCTGCTATAGGTCCCGAAATAAACACTCTAAACTCCACACAGTGTAATCATAACACAGCAAGACAATTATGACACTATTTTTGAACTTGAGATAGATCTGATAGCATCAAAAATGTGCCACATGAGAATAGAATGAATAGAATAGAATAGAATGCCTTTATTGTCACTATACAGTTGTACAATGAGATACAGAGCATCTCCTACTCAGTGTAAACATGCTGGGGGGGTGGGGGGTACAGTTCTGCAGTGCTATGTACATATGGACAGTATAACATCGGGAAAAAGATATATATATATATATATATATGTATAAAATGTACAATATACAAGCCGTATTTTTAAGAAAGAAGAAAAAAAAGAAAGTAATATGTAATAAATAGTGTTATGTATATACAGTTGAGGTATTGCACATAGAATTGGTATTGCACAGTGGTGGTCCATAGAGTGTTATCGGTGCATGTGTGAGTTCAGGGTGGTTATGGTTTGGGGAAGAAACTGTTTTTGAGTCTGTGGGTTTTTGTGCTGATGCACCTGTATCGCTTCCCTGAGGGAATCAGGCTGAACATGTTGAAGCCAGGGTGGGAGCTGTCCTTGATAATGTTTGCTGCTCTGCTGAGGCAGTGGGAGGAATAAATGTCCATCAGGGAGGGGAGAGGGCAGCCGATGATCTTTTGTGCTGTCTTGACCACACTCTGAAGCCTCACTCTATCCGCCTTGGTGCAGCTGCCGTACCATACCGTGATGCAGTAGGTTAGCAGGCTCTCAATGGACGAGCGGTAGAAGGTCAGCAGCAGGTTGGAGTTCAGCTTGTACTTCCTGAGGACTCTCAGGAAGTGCAGCCGCTGTTGGGCCTTCTTGACGACCGCTGAGATGTTTTCTGTCCAGGAGATGTCAACAGAGATGAGGACACCAAGGAACCGGAAGGTGTGGACCCTCTCCACACACTCCCCGTTGATGTAGAGGGGGGCCAAGTCGGTGCTGTGTCTCCTGAAGTCAACAATGAGTTCTTTGGTTTTCTTAGTGTTCAGTGCCAGGTTGTTTTCTGAACACCTTGCTGCCAGCTTCAGGACTTCCTCTCTGTACTCTGAGTGTGTAGACACAAAGTTATTCAAACCCGATTCTGCATTCTGTTAGCTTTATTTCAACTTACACAAGGGTGGTTTAAATATCTTTGTTAAATTATATCAATAGGATTTCCCTCAACTTAAACAAAGTGTGATACTTTTTCAAACTTTGGGATTTATCTGGGGTCATTTTCCAGTTGGCAGTTCTATCAAAACCCAAGAGTCAGCTGGCTCACTGATGGCATGACGTTTTCTTCCAGGATTTTCCCTGTTATACAGTGCAGGTTTCCAGTTCTGGAGAAAGCAATGTAGTTCTGGAGCATCAGCGAGCCACCACTATGCTTCACTGCAGGCCATGCTTTCTTTCTAGCATCATTCGTCCTTCCTGCAGATATACCACTGATCCATAGGCCAAAAAAAAAGAGATTAATGAGATTGATGAGATTAATTTCTAGAGTGGCGGATATAGACAAAATACTGTTGCTGTTAATCTGACTATCTGCAGTTTTTACACACTTAAATATATAAACGCAGTTACTGTTCCTCCATTTTGAAAGACAGAGGCGTCAGAGTGAACTTCGGACGTGGCTTCTACATTCAACACAGACGCTGTCACAATCCAAATCCCGACGTCGGTTTTGAATAAATTTACTTGTTTTTTAAAATTTAAATTTATGTGTGCTGTATGCATTTTGTTCATTCCTAAGTTGTGAGTCTACACCAACCAAAATACTGTCTTTAGTTATTAACCTTTGAAATGTTGAAGGCGCTTGAAAAGTAACACAAAATTAGCTGCCTTTCCAGGAAAACAAAAACTTTTCAGAAGTACTTAAGGTTGTGTGAGGGTACAAAACCCTGTTTAGTCTTTCCCTCCCAGGCTTCAAACCTTCTGATTGGCACACATTTTGTTTTTAGCGTTTACGTGTAGACGGAGATATTTTTTCAAAACTGCACGTGTGGAAGGGATTTTTTTTTTAAACGAAAACGGTAAAACTCAGTTTTCAAAAAGAGAATACTGCAGCCAAGGTTTTTGTGCTGAGCATTGATCCATTAAACTGAAACTTCAGTGATTGCTAACACCAGGTCCTGTGGATATTTTTTGCAGACACACATGTGATCGGTCTTTGATAAAGTCCTCTTTCTGCAATGCCCTGTGGAGCCACAGTACATTTGATTTAAAACTTGTAAAGTTTACTTCCAGTACTGGAAACATTTAGTGGCTTTGCTCTCTTTTTTTTCCATTCCTGCTCTTGTTTGTGCAAAGTAACATTTTGGCAACTTTCTCATTCTAGCCATATTGCTAATATAATCACATGTAAAAATAAATTTAGCTGATAGAAAAAAAGTTAAATTTAGATAGGAAATGTTTCTTGAAGATTAATAGAATTTCTTTTGTTGGTTCACTAACTTTGTTGTTCTCATTGTTTATCATTTATATGTGGATCTGTTGTGCTTTGGATTTGCATTTCTTGCTGTTACTGGCAGGAATCTTGGTGAGTTTCAGTTCACAGTGAGTGGACACAGTGAGTCTGTGTAATTATCAGGGAAGGGGGCTGTTTTCCTTTTCTGACTTCAGGTGCCAGGCAACCTCACTGTCCTTCACATTCCCCAGTTTCGGTCATGTGACCAGAGTTTGGCTAGAGCCAGCGAGCATGACCAGAAACACTCACAGACGGCCCTTTCTTCTTTTTTCCCACTCCTCCAGGTTTAGGTATTTGATTAGATACAGTTTTATTATACCCTCAAGAACTCTGGGGTTGGTTGGTCCCCATTTGCTTCCCAATTTTAACTCCCTGGGTTTTTTCACTGTTTATTTATGGTATTATTTTGAATTAGTTTTTTGAGTTAATCACTAGTTTTATAAAGTTTCTATGTGTTTTAATTCACCAGCTGGGAGTAGGACTCTTAGTAGAACTCTATATTCTGCAGAGCAAATAAAGAATTGATTTTGTAATAAGTATAATACTAAAGTAATAAGTATTAAGCTTATTACAGTTAGTTTTAAGCTTATACTTGACTCCTTTTAAACTTCTTGTCAAAAATAATTCTCCTTCAAATGAAAATGATTAATTTCATTTCACTTCTTTCCATTTGCTACAACCTGATCTTAGAATGGTTTAAAGTGCACCTGTGTGTAAATCACTGATTAACAGCAACCAAACATGCCCGAGAGTCCTAGACCAGTCACTGGAACACTACACAGGAAATGGTGCTCAGTGGCAAACAACCTTAGATGATGAGCCTCTGTCACATATAGAGAATTTCCTGTAAATGTCTGAAACTAAAAGTATTTTAGCCATTTGAGAGGGAAGTGTTTGGATGCCCACATTTATTATAATGCAGTCATACAAAAAGTTAATCTCAATTAGTTTAAATGAAATTTTAATTTAAATGAGCTCTAACCTGTGGTTACTGGTTAGAGCTCATTCATTGACCAGATGTCAAGCAGCTCCTTGTCCATTGTTGAATGTGATAGGACTAAGAGACAGCAGTCGGTCACATGATACGGCACCAAGGGACCTCCTCCATATTTACTGTGAGATATTCATGCATTTTTAGCATACCTGCCTTCCTCAGATGTGTCTGCATGTGTTTTGAAACTATACTGAAAAGGATGTGTGTCATTGAATGGAAATTCTAGTTGGTAGGAGTTTTAACGTTTTAAGCTTTTGAGTTAAGATAACTATGTGCTCCTTTGCTGCATCTTTTTTTTAAATAAAGAGACAAAATGAAAAACTAGGTAGTAGAAGATTAAGGAGAAGTTAAAGTTTTACTGCATTTGGTGAACACTTTTAAATCTTGTTTTTACTTTCATGAATTTGAAATATTTTACTTTGTTTTAATGTTATTCATGCATTTTTATTTTGTTTTGTAGTATTTATTTTGATTTCTGTTGATTTTACTTCATGAAAGATGTTTTATTTTGCATACCACTGTACTTATTCAAGCTATTAGCTGTGGTTAACTTACCAAAGATATTTCTTTACATCCTGTTCAGTGACCTGTAGTAAAGGTGTGTGGTGTTAATGGGTACTACCTGCAAACAGGTGTCGGGGCCAGAAATAAAAGAAATGCAACTTGCCTGGAATGACTCCACTGTTTTGTGCTCACATTCTCACCTCTGCCAGTTAACCGATCCTGTGGCTAATTGTTGAGAGCGTATGTGGTAAAGCTGCCAGCTGGAGGTAATTTATATCTCAGGATTGAATATCAGGGTTACTCTCACAAAGACACCTGAACAGAACACGCACCATCACTTTTTGTTACTGGTTCACTGACTCACGCAAGAGTCAGTATGCTGTTAAAAGATTAACAAGAGCTTGTTTTATGTTCTTGATGAAGACAAGTTTAAAAAAGAAAGGGGATAATATCTTAAAAAGTCATTTTTATTTAGAAAAAAGGCCATTGAATAATACATATCCATCAGTTGTATGTAATACAGCATGATTAACTCAGTTACAAGTTGCCTCAGAATCCATGTTCTTTTATTCTCAGTACACACTGTGGACACTGTGTGTCCTGCAACTTCCAGTCTCTCAGCAGACCCTTTCCACAATGTAATAGAAACTCAATTTAATGCATGTTATCATTTGTCTTGGCTGGTACAGGTCATTATTGATATTATTACTACAGTATTTACAAGACATAATCCTTTTGACAGCTCTGTATGCTATTCAACACACCAAATTTTTCAGTTTTCTACAGAGGGATGCTTCAGCATGAATGTGGCAGTGGTGGCTTGTGGAAAAAAATATGCCTTTGTAAACATGTAAAGAAGCTGGTACCATATAAAATACAAAATGTAACAGTAACAATAAAATGAACAATATTAACCAGAAAAAGATGGAGTACTAAGATATGCACCGACATGTCTTTTTCAGTCTCTTGAAAAGCACAAAGCCCATCACAAAAATACTTAATATTACAGGCAAAATCAAATGCATCCTTCATTAACAGTTCTCATTTTTTATGAGCTCTTTGTCTAAAGACAATCTCATGGGGTGAGCGAGTTCAAGATTAAGTACCGTTTTTTTTCTTTTTGGTTCATACATAGTCTTTCCTTTCTAAACCTTGGGCACCGACAGACCGTGGGGTAGAATAAGCCATTCGTGACGGGTTGTATCGTGTCTCACGAGGCGGACAGGAGAAACAGAGCAGTCCACCACCCAGAATCAGGAGTGCAGCGGCTGCCCAGCCAATATACAATGCAGCTCCCAGTTCCCTCCGCTGAGCATCAGTGAGTAACGGATTGTAGAAATCCCTGATTATGGTGTTCGCAGACCAGGAGACAGGAATGAGCTGCATGACACCGGATACAATGAAGAAGACTCCAGAGATGATCATCACCTTGGCCTTGGATGCTTCGTCTTCAATGCAATTGGTGCACTTGGCCCCAGTAATAGCAATGAGCAAAGCCAAGATTGCTAACAGGATGGAAATGACCGTGAGAGCTCGGGCAGCTTGAAGATCTTGGGAGAGGGCGAGCATAGAGTCATACACCTTACACTGCATCTGTCCAGTGCTCTGGACCACGCAAGTCATCCACAGGCCCTCCCAGATGATCTGAGCCGTCACAATGTTGCTGCCAATGAAGGCTGTCACCCTCCACATCGGGAGGGCACAAGCCACAATGGCAATAAGCCATCCTAAAATGCAGAGGGAAATGCCGATCAACTCCAGCCCTATAGACATGCTGAGGGTCCTTTTTCCTTTTCCTGCTGAAAGTATGTCACACCTGAGGTAAGAAAATCTAAAAAATCTAATACAGGAGAAGAGCCAAGAAGAGACCCAGGTATGGTTAATTTCAGGCCTTGCATCGGTGTGTGATGATCTTTCATCTCGACTTCAGTAGTGCTGATTTTATAAGGCTGGTCAGATGCAGGGGAGGAGTCTTTGATGAAGCTGACATCACCAAAAGGGGAGGAATTACCTGGACACTCAAGTCTTTCTGCTATCGGCTTACATGGCCAACTTCACAATGGGCCTGACCACAAAGAGGTCTTTTACAGCTAAAAGGGTATGCAGTTATGTGTTTTTAGAATCAAATAACCAACTCTGTGGTAAATTTAGATTTACTGTATAACAAGTGTTGTAAATGTAATGTACAAAAGTATGGGAGGAAAGAAAGATCTTCGTCGTCAAGGAAACTTATTAAAAAAAGAATATAAATGGAATGTTACCTTCTCAGAATGAGTTTATAAAATGAAATTTTGTGAAATCAGTGAAAACTTTTCTTTCACTTTCCAGCTGCTCATAATGCTGATAAACCTTTAGCCCAGCCTTCCCTCTGTGGGATCATGCTGCTTTTTTTGAAATGCCTGATAAATGAAGAATTCTGGTCTCAGTTCTTCCAAAACAACCTGTAACTCTTCTGATAGTCACTGCAAAAGCCCTTGCCTCTCCTAAGCAAGGCAGTGAAGATTCTCTGCAGCTTTACAAGAGCACAGATTATCTCAGTTGAAGTTAAATCCTTACACATACAAATGAGCCTGGCTTTCACCTGGCAGCCCTGTTAACTTTTATGAGTCTTAATGAGTCCACCTGTCTATAGAATGTCCTTGGATTTCTTTTCGTCCAAGACTGTCTCCCTAAGAATGCCCCCATCCCCCAGCACTCTGTAATCCAGGAGTAAAATGGCTTCATTGTTTGGAGTGAGAGTTCAGATAGTTGACTGTGTGTAAGATGACAAGGTGGCGGTTCTTGTTATCACGGAGCCTGCAGACATATGGGAGACAGGGGGATGAATAAGTGCTGTGACAGAGACTCTGAGTTGTCTAATGAATGGCTGAGTGTGCAAAATTAATGACATTGTTCTTCTTTACACCCCTACAATATCAAGCTTGAACATTTTACAGAATCTACTTTTGAATGTGTTGTTTTAAATTAGTACATTCTCATTTTAGTATGAACAGCAGAGTATAATTGACCAATCTACCATCAAACAGAGACTTGGTAAATTTTAAATGATTAACCATTACTTTATATAACTGCTGTGTAATAGAGCAGTGGTTCTCAGCCAATGATGGAAGCAACTAGATTTAAAAAAAAAAAAAAGTCAAAACATACTTTACTTTGTTGATGCTATAAAATATTATTGATGTGTGTATTTTGCATGGTTTTTCTCAAATGTTGATATACCAGATAGCTCACTCTCAAAAAAGTAAAAAGGAAGAAAAAGCTTCTTTTGGGTCTTCACTTATTCACATTCACTTATTTTTTATTTATTTTACTTTACACTGCATACCCTGTCTGACAGTAACATTCATCCAAAGATTATCATACACCTCAGACTTCTTAAAAAAAAAAAACCCACTGACATTGATTATTTTGATTGACATTTTATTTCATGTATTTGTTGCTTACACTCTTTTTTTCCTGCCCTTTATACTTTTTAATTAAAATTTTTTGCAATCACTTAAAACAGTCACAGTCACGCAATGATTATTTTTTTTATTAACTAAAAGGATCCTTTATAGATAGATAAATAGATTGGTCTTCAAGCCTTAGCAATCAGTCATTTTCAACAGTTAGGGCTCATTGTCAACAGTCAAAATGATCACAAGAGGTTTGTTTAAAAAGGGCGTAAAAACATGTAAACCAAGAAAACAATCCAGAGAAACAGATGTTAAAAAGCATATAGATAGATACAGATAGAACACAATGAAACCTTATTCTAATCAAAGCATTTATGTGTATTTAAAAATGCGTAATAAACACAATTAAAACTGTAGGCATATAAATGAACAAACTCTCTAAATTTGGACTGCAAATAATTGAACTTTAAAGTTGTTAACCTCCAACAGCAACATGTCTGCCCTCAAAATGTAGAACATGACAATATACCATGACAGAATATGGAGCTTCCTTCTGAACATGAGAGCAGAAGGATACAATTTTCCAAGAAATGGCTCTTCTCCTTGAGCATTCTTTTCCATGATGGCAAAGATGTGATAAAAGAGCAGATGTTTTTTTCAGACGTAGTCTTTCCTGTCATAGTCACTGGGGATGACGGACTTAGGTTGAGCGTATACCGTTGATGGAGGCCCATACTTTTTCTGAGGCTTCTGGGGCCGGCTGCACAAGACGATGGCCCCTCCGATGAGAAAAAAAGCAGCTGCTGCCCAGCCCAGGTACAAAGATGCACCGAAGTCTTTCTTCTCCCCCAATCCCGTTGAATTGTGGAAGTCCATCATAATATTATGGGCAAACCATGACACGGGTATCATCTGGCTCAGAGATGCCAGGATAAAGTTCACACCAGCAACAATCATCACTTGAGCCTTGGTTGCCTTTTCATCCACACAGTTGGTACACTTTGCTCCCACAAAGGCTGCAAACAGCCCCACAATTCCCAAAAGAATAGAGAGGATAGTGAGGGCACGCGCGGCCTGAAGCTTGGGACTTAGATCCAACATGGAGTAATGAACTTTACACACCATGTAACCCGTGCTCTGGGTTCGGCACTCCATCCAGATGCCCTCCCAGCTCGTCTCAGTGGTGATGATATTATTTTGAATGAAAGCTGTTACTTTCCACATGGGCAAAACGCAAGACGCAATGGCAAAGATCCATCCAAGGAAAGCCAGGGCCACTCCAAGAATCTCTAATCCCATTGAAGGCATGTCTGCACTGTGTGTAAATATAAAGTGTCCACTGTCAAATGTCAAGTGTCAGATGTCCTCAGAGTAGTTTGAAGAGATCTGAGTGATTTATTGAGATTGTTGCTGATATGAGAGTAGATTGTTTTAAATAGGTGGAGTCATGTGGATATTGACTGGAGGAGTTCAAACTGTTAACTGCCCCACCTCATTCGTACTGCCAGAAACAGTCGACTCAGCTTAATGATTCAACTTTCACGGCCTCAGTAGCTCTCCCACCTGTTTGGGTGAGGGGAGAGTAAACAGTTTCTTTATCTCTCAAGTCTACAGCAGTTAAAGAATAACAGAAAAGGTAAAAATCAAAGGATGAATGGTTAAAAGTAGAGGACAACTTCAGCATTAGTATCATTGTAGCAGTGTGTGGCAAATGAGTCAGAAAGAAAATTTGTTAAAAATGCTTATTAAAAATGCAAGTTGCACAAATGGGTTGTGAATGGCATTAGTACTTTATTAGACCTTATTTGGATAAACAGTATTCACTGAACCTCAGGCATAATGGAAGTGGTGAAAAGCATATGGGCGGAAAGTTAGCTGGAAACCAGTGGGAGTACTTTGATTATGTGAAGGTTGTATTTGTGTATATGTGAAAGCCTCTGCATACTTCTGATGAATTTGATTAAAAAACAAAAACATCATCCCCAGTTCTATGGAAAGCTTTCACAATTCCATCTAAAAAAATTTCAGCTTTAAAAGTTTAAAGATATAAATGTTTTGGAAAAAGTGCTTTCATCTGGCCATTAAAAAGACGAGGCCTCACCTAGTTTTCCTTCTCTGCTTTTGATAGAAATATCATTTAAAAGACAGGTGATTGATAAGAATGGTGTTCGACTTATGTAAAGCACACACTGAGTTACTCAAGCAGCCTCAGTTTAGAAAGCTTAAATTATTAGATGTGATGTCATCGTGTTAGGGTGTGTAATGTGCTGATATGTACTGCTAAAAACAGCTTCACTGCATCTGTTCAAATGACTAATCAGTCCTTCTGGGAAGTTTTTGACTAACACTACTTGTGGAACTGCAATGCAACACAAAACCTGTCCAATATAATACATTGTGCATAGAACATATTACTTTCGTGAAACTCTTTTAGGAACATCTGTATTTCTCTCAGTACACGGACATGCTTGAAATAAAAGAACACACTAAATAATAGGCCAGTGTGTTGGAAAATGCATAAATAGTCTGTTTGGGTGTCCTCGTGGATGGATTATCAGTGTCCTTTTTCTGAAAATCATTGCATCATTTCTTTCAACTTCTATTTCAGTGTGCTGTGGAGAAAAACTTACACTCTGGCCTCCAAGATTTAGCAGAGGTTTCTCATCACACTTTGACAGAAACTGCACAGCATTATTTTCACTTTGTAAACCAGGTTACTAACATAAACATTATTGACATGATCATAGGACCACAGCAGTCAAACGCATGCCCTTCAGACACTGAATGAATGATGCTTGAATGCTTGTGCTTAAATCAAACATCATTCAAGAAATTTATATTTTCTTGAAGTTCTTGAGAAAGCTTTGGTCCATCAGAATACAAACAGTAAAAATATAAAAAGCCTTAACATTTTATCCTGAGTCACTCTCTACTGGGAAATTATGCACTCATATTTTGTCCACACCTCATTTAACCAACAACAACATCATTTTTTCTCTCTTACATCTGCAGTTTCTTTGAAATGGGAGCTGCCTTGTACTAATATGCTTTCCATCACTTCTGACTAGCACCTGATTGCACTGTGGTGCTCAATGACACATTTTGGAAGCAGCTCTGTGGCTCACTGAAAAGGAATTTCTAGTATATTTAGAAGCTCGTAAATACTATATACTAATATTTTAATAAATTTATGTTACTTCGTAGCTAATGCCAAAGTTAAGAACACATGAAATGTTTTCTAATTTGTGTATCTTGTGGATTTTTAGATCTGCTTGTTTGTCGAATGGATTAAATCACATGAGTTTGTTGACCCTAAATGAAGCAATTCGACTATTTTTCTGTCTATATTGTTAAAGTGTACTATTTAAGCATAATTTCTTCCATATTAAATCTTTTTTTATATAGTGTTTGCTTTTTAAAAAAAAAAGAAAAAAGAATTGACATACCCTTTTAAACATTCAAGCCATGTTTTGAGTCTATGAACCCAAACAGAAGTGCACAGCAATTAGTTGCAAACTAGCTGATCAATAGAGTCTTTGTGGCTCAGTTGTGACTCGGCGCAGGTTACATCCCCCTGCAGTTGGAGACTGTTATCTCCGACTCAATTTCACTTTGCAAATGGAGGGCAGGCTACGAAAGAAAGGAAGCACAAGGTGCTCCTCTGAAACAAGCCATCTATTGTTCGTTTCTTCCATCTACATTGAAATAAAATATCTAAAGCTGGAATGCACCTGAACTGCACTTCTTGGTCAAACATGGCTGAACTCTATAGTTGGTATGTGTCCCTGCCTCTTCACACCAACAAACCTTTTGGAATAAAAAGCACAGTACAAAGTGCATATCCACCATAAACAATAAGTTGATAACAAACAAATTACTGAAAAAAAGTTTTACTTTTCAACTGAAGTTGTGAAACTTCCTATTGTCAGAATTGACTTGCAATTACATTGTGTTAGGTTAGAAACATCTTGATTTCAGCTTTTTGAGGAAAAAATGTGTTCATACTTGCAAAAGAAACAAAAAAATGCACATCATTTAAAAAAAATGTTCATGACTAAAACATGAAACACAGATCAGTCATTGAAGCTAGTGCCAAACATGCATCTACTACATCTACTACAAACCACAAATTTATAAATGCAGATCATCATTTCCTCATGTCACATGGTCATACATAGTCTCTTCTGGTGTATCCATTGACTGATATGGTTTTTACTGCTGAGTAGTCAATGCGGGAAGGTGCAGGACCACCACCGCTTGGTGCCGTGGTTGATCTGCGAGGGCAGGAACAGCAAAGCAGGGCTCCCCCTAGAATCAGCAGGCAGGAAGCAGCCCAACCAAAGTACAGAGCATTACCAAACTCCCTCTTCCCTGTCTCCTCCAGCATGGGGTCATAGAAGCCCAGGACAATGGCGTGAGCTGTCCAGGACACAGCCACAAGAAGCAGCAGTCCAGCCACCACAAATGTCACCCCAGCAGCCACCATGAGGCGAGGTTTACTGCTCACATCCCGGCTACAGTTGGTGCACTTGGCACCAGCCACTGACAGAACGATACCCACAATGCAAAGAACCAGAGAGATGATGACCAAGGCACGAGCTGCTTGCAGGTCAACTGGAAGCCCCAGCATGGAGTCGTGCACCTTGCAGTGCATCTGTCCGGTGCTCTGTACAGAACAGTTCATCCACAAGCCTTCCCAGATAACCTGAGAGATGACAATGTTCTGGCCGATGTAGGCAGCCACTCTCCACATAGGCAGGCCACAGGTCACCATTACTCCCAGCCAGCCAGCCACAGCCAGAATGATCCCGAGGATCTCCAAACCGGTAGAATACATAGTTGGAGCAGGGGATGAGGAAGGAGCTGAACAAAATTCTGTTCCAGTGCACTGTGAGATGGGAGGGCTTCTGTGTCGGTGAGCTCAACCCTCTTGAGATGAAGGTGACATTGGATCTCTGTGGCTCAAAGGCCTGTGCAAGACTTTTAGTGAGAGAGGAAGAGAGAGGGAGAAAGAGATTCTACCTTCTTTATTCAGCTTAGATGACTGAAGGTGGAGTCAGCTTAAGGTGGCATCATTTTTACCTCCAAACTAAACTTGGGTTTCTGCATACATCAAAGTTTTCTTTGAAATCTGATACAAAAAGAATTCTTGTAACATGAGACAACCACAAAAATAAATATTTTTGTTGAAAGAATAGTCCAATGCTGAAATGTCCATGAACCCAGAGAGTCTTAGTTTATAGTAAAATGCTGTAGGTTTGTTTTTTTCTGAAAGACAGTTTAATTTATTTTTACACCAATGAAATATTTACATTTATTAACTAAGATGCATACACTGAACCGAGTCGAGATACTTTTAAGTTTTTGTTTTTTTAAAAAAGGCTGTACAGATACACAGTATTTTAGACCATGTTTGCATATTTCTGTGACATGTGACAGCCTTGATGAAAAATGCTGAATCATTCGCTGAATGAGACCCACGTAGAAAAAAAGACCAACAATGCCAGCCTTGTCTTTTGGTGGTCAGTCACACAATCCCTTATAGCACAGAAAATACCTGCTGGCCAAAAAAAGAAACAGGCCTCTTAGGAGTTCTCTTTATGTAAATTGAGACTTGTACCTATCTAGAGAGTATTCTTGGATGAATTTAGCTAATTATATTACCTCATTGTCCTTAATGATTGTTTTGTAGCGGCCAGGGCTGTTCGGGGTTTTGTGATTGACAGTTATGTTCTGTTGTCATGTTGCCATAGTGACAGGTGGCGCTCTCTATGTGAGTCTGTGTTTCCGGGTGGGAGAGCGCCATGTTTTGTTGTTGTTGAAGGCTAATAAACGGCTGTGCTCCCTGGCTAACTCGCGGGAAGCAAGACCAAACGAAACCTCTGTCTCCTCCTTGTCTGAGCTCGCCACATTGGTGTCAGAAGTGGGATAGCTCACCCTCGCCGGAATGGAGAGAGACACTCAGAGGCTGGAGCAAGCCGTCGAGGAGAGTATTCGCTGCTTGGGAAGTGAGCGATTGAAGAGAGAGCAAGCGAGCGGCCATGTAAGTCCCCCGACGGGTCTCGACGGCGCGAGCGCACCACGGCAGGGACAGTGCTTCATGGGCTGCCTCTGTCGACCGACACACCGGGCCCCCGACAGCGAGCAGTGATGCCTGCAACGCCAGCTAAGGTACCGAAATACAACGGGCTAACCCCGCTAGAGCCCTACCTCTCACAAGTACGGCTAGCCGCGAGGCATAATGGCTGGAGCGACGAAGAGGCTGCTACACACCTAGCGCTAGCATTGGAAGGAGATGCACTGCAGGTACTCCTTGACCTAGCCCCGTCAGAGCAGCATGAGCTCCAGGCCCTCACCATAGCACTCGAGAGGCGATTTGGGCAGCGGCACTCCACTGATCAGAGCAGGGAGCAGCTGACCAACCGGAGCCGTAGGCCGGGGGAGAGCCTGGGCACCTTTGCAGCGGATGTGTTGCTGTATGCTCGTTGTGGCTACCCAGAGTTCCCAGCAGCAGCCCGTGAGGAGCTTAGCCTGCATGCTTTCCTGCGAGGACTTTTCCCAGAGCGACTACGTCAACACGTCCGCCTGGCCATGCCTCAGACTCTCCATGAGGCGCTCCTTGAGGCTGAAAGGGCCGAGCTTGTGCTCACATCGTGACCTGACCAGCAGTTGCGGCCCCCAAACTACCCTCAAATCAGAGCCGCAGACTGCGACAGTGAGGGGGAGGTCGCGGGGATATGCCAGTCGCATCCCTCGGTGCCCTGGAGGCATCCCCGTCGACCGACCGACCGCTGCTACCGGTGCGATGAGCCTGGCCACGTGGCACGCGACTGCCTGGCGCCCGCCCCAAAGGCCAGAAGTATGTGGCCGCAGGGGGATGAGAGGGGGAGCGGTACAGCGAGGGGACCACCGCTCCAGCTTCCTGCCCCCCTCCAAGAATGATGCACGGTGGCGGGCCTAGTCGGGCACCTCAAGGGACTCTACCTGAGATGCTGTGTTGAGGACCAGCCCTGCCAGGCCCTGGTGGACACGGGGTCCACCATTTCCCTAATACGACCTGGTGTGTTTCCTGGAACATCCGGGACGCTTGTGATGGGTTGGTCGCCCACCGACACCCAGCTGATGACAGTGACGGGGGAGAGAACTGACATGTGGGGGAAGAAACCGTTGCGGATCCGAGTGAAGGATCTGGAGCTGGTGCACGACTTCTGGCTTGCTGACATCCAAGACCAGTGCATCATCGGCCTTGATCTGCTGACCCGCTGGGGGGCCTGCGTTGACACCGCGAAGCTGGCTATCATTCTTGGTACAGAGACTCTGGCCCTCCAGTGCGGTCAAAAGCAGGGAACCGGAGACTGCAGGCAGACGCGGCTGGTTCAGCACGCCATCGACACCGGCTGTGCTCAACCCATCTGTCTGCGCCCACGCCAGCTGCCCCTCTCGAAACGGCAGGGAGAGCGGGCCCGGGAGGCACGGGGCGTGGCTACTGCTCGGGCCACAGCCGGCGGAGGGGGATGGCTCTCGTTGACCATGCAGCAGCTGAAGCAGGAGCAGGAGGCTGATGCGACGTTGGTTCAGGTGGGGGCCTGGCTGGAGGCAGCACGACGCCCAGGCTGGACAGGAGTGTGAGGACAGGGGCCCGAAGTGAAGGCCTACTACTCCCAGTACAACAATCTGGAGACCCATGACGGCCTCCTGTACCGGAGATGGCGGGCCCCCGAACAGGGCAAGGATCTCCCGCAGCTGTTGGTGCCTCGGTCGCTGCAGTCGCAGGTGCTCGAGCTTGTCCACGGCTCGGTGGGGGCCAGCCACTATGGGAATGCTAAAACTCTCCGCTGTTTCACGGGACAGTTCTACTGGCCTGGTTGTCGACGGGGTGTGGAACTTCATGTGCACTGCTGTGACGCCTGTACGGCACGGAAGGGCCCCACTCAACGCCCCACTGCCCCCCTGCAGCAGCATTGGGTGGGGGCCCCGATGGAGAGATTGGGAGGAGACGTCCTAGGGCCTTTCCCCGTCCCCGAGGCAGGGAACCGGCGCGTGTCGGTGGCCAGGGACTGCTACAGGAGGCTGAGGGAGTGGCCACGAGTGGTTCATGACTACACCCGCCAGGCCCAGGTCAGCGCCGGAGTACGACAGAAAAGAGCCTGCGACACCAGGTGCCGAGGAGCTTTCGTGTCTGGCGACAAGGTTTGGGTGTACTGCCCGGTTCGCAAGAGAGGGGTGTCCCCCAGGTTGTGCGGTCACTGGCAAGGGCCGGCGGAAGTCATGGGGCGGCTAACAGAAGTGGTGTACCAGATCCACATGCCGGGCCCAGGGCGCGTGGCGGTGTTGCACCAGGACAGGCTCTCACCGTACCGCCCGCCCGCTCCAGCAGCCGCCGGGGCAGGGGATGCTGGTGGCACCCCAGGTTCTCATCCAAGTGACTCTTCCCCTGCTGGTCGAGATCGGCCTGCGCGCCGAAGGAAGACACATGGACATTTGCAGGACTTTGTGTTGGGTAATGGGGTTGTCGGGGACGACTGACTCCTTAGGTGGGGGCTATGTAGCGGGCCAGGGCTGTTCGGGGTTTTGTGATTGACAGTTATGTTCTGTTGTCATGTTGCCATGGTGACAGGTGGCGCTCTCTCTGTGAGTCTGTGTTTCCGGGTGGGAGAGCGCCATGTTTTGTTGTTGTTGAAGGCTAATAAACAGCTGTGCTCCCTGGCTAGCTCGCAGGAAGCAAGACCAAACGAAACCTCTGTCTCCTCCTTGTCTGAGCTCGCCATAGTTTGTTGATTTTGAAATAAAGTACAATGAGGATATTTTACTCTTGATTAACCTAAATAAACAGAAAATCATATAAAAAGGTGCAGTAAGGCACATTTGAAAAATATTAACTCACAGCTTTTATGGCTTTTTTGGTACCGTCTTTCCTGGGAATACTTTAGTCAAAGGACTGGAAAATGCCTCACAGTTAGGAATATGTTCTAAAAAGTCTTTTCATCTTCTAGACAATAGGGACCTTGGCTAATAAGTGAACACTGTCATTAAAGGCTTTCCTCAATTTACAGAGGTTACATGGGGTCAGTGATTAGAATAAGCAGAGCTTAACGACACCAGAGGTATCTATAAAGAGTAAAACCTAAAATCCTCAGTTTTATTTTAAATATTCTACTATGCATTTATTACGTAATGTGAGGAAATATTGGTGTTGAAATGTAAAGATAAGAAAAAACAGCTGTATGTGGAAGGAGGGATGTGGGAGTGTTGACTCAGTCATTTCAGGAAATTGCGAAGTGTTAATTTGCATTACTTTACTGAAATACATGTTTTTACAGGCAGGGGATGCCACTGTCCAACTATTTATTTTTATGGTTACATGGTTGCATCTGCTTCTGTTACACTATATTTCAAATATGTGTACATTATTATTTTATTGTTAGTTTGAAAGGATGTGGGTTTTGGAAAGTATTCTAATTAAATTCAAATTTACTAATACAGATTAGCATTGTTCCATAATTATATAAACATCAGTGATAGTTAAATTGTGTTTTATACATATCAGTGTTCTTATGCATATCAAGAGTTGTTTTTTTCTCAATACTCTTTCCAAAATGATCACTTCATTCTTCTGACTAACCTTCATTTGTAAGAGTAATACAGAAACCATGAAATTTTCTACACTATCTATATCTGTAATTTCATATTTCAATAACATCTATTTTCTATAACATAAATGTAGATTTAAAAAAAACAAGGCCTAATAACTGATGGTGACCACGATTGACTATAATAGCATTAAAAGGATTTGTTCAATGGCCATAAATAGATTGACCAGTGCTCAGTTCAAGGAGCCAAACTGTTACCCTCAGATGAAAGAAATTTGTTAGGCTGCTCAAGAACAAGCCAGGAACCACCAAGACTAAAGCCTGCCATGAACAGGAAAGCAGAACATACAAAGCAGGCTAACATTAAGCTTCTGGATTGGCCTTCCCAAAGCCCTGACCTCAACCTTATTGAAAATTTGTGGACTGTGCCAAAACGTCAGGCCCATCCCAGGAAACTAACCCATTTAAATGAACTCTAAAAAGCATGTGCCAGGAAGAGTGGTCAACTATTCAGACAAAATTATGCCAGAAGCTTGTTGATGGCTACCAAAAGCATCTGGTTGAGGTGCAATTTGCTAAGGGACATTTACCTAAATATTAATTGGGGTGTGTAAGTCAGTACAGTACAATCATTCCACCCTTAAAAAAGAACAATTCAGAGAAATCAATAACAGGCCAAAATTACCTTGAAACTCTTGTGTTGAAATTAGTGTATGAACACTAACATGGGAGTAGTAATAGTCTGTAATAGTCTCATTCTGTTACCACACAATCTTTTGTCATCATGAAACGTCCCTGCCAAAGTGCAGTGTAGTTAATCAACAGCCATATACTAAATAGCACTCCCTTTGTTGCAAAATAAAGTATTCCAGAAATTAATTGGTGTGACTGTTTAAAAAAAAAAGCTTTACAGTTTAGTGACAAAAATAGCACAGTGGTGGTGCAGTGATTTACCTAATCATGCAAACATAGATGGAAATACAGTGCATAAAAGGGGGAAAAAAGAATTTGTACAGTCTTGTAAGCCTGAATATTTGCTATGAGAACACTTGTTGTTCAATACAGCGAGCATTTTTGTAATTTCTTTAAATAGGCCTCAAGAATAGTTCTCTAGGTTTTCTGAAGAATATTCAAAGCTCGTCTAGGGATGTTGGCTGCCTTTTGTACCATTGTCTATCAAAAGATGATCCCACATTGGTTGAATAATGTTGACATCCAGGATCTGGACAGATCTGGGCAGAGTTTCAGTAATTTTGTTCCATTGTATATTCTTCCATCCAGGCATGCTTAAACTACATTAGCAGTATGTTTGGGTTCATTGTAACGCTGAAAAATGAAATCACTGCTAATCAGGCCATTTCTGGATGATATTGCAGGGTTTATCAAAATAATACAGTAGTTTTCTCCATTTATTATTTCATCAATTTTGATAACACCACTGGCAGCCCCAAACCATGACAGAGCCTCCTCTGTGTTTAAAAGATGGCTGTAGAGACTCACTGTTGTACCTCTCTGCTTACGTCTTTTGTACATATTGACAATTTGAACAAAAACCTTTTTTTCCCTTCCTTAAGAATGGCTTCTTAGCAGACACCCTTGCAGTAAGACCATTTTAATGAGACTTCATTGAACAGAATCAGCCAAAGGGCCTATTTCTTGAGGACATTACTTTTTATTTTTATTTTTTAGGCTTAGGATTTTGTCCTACATTTTTCCAGTTTCTTCAAATCTTTTAAGAACAGCTGCTCACTATGCCAAGATATGCATAAGTATTATAAGTAATATCAGTATTTGGCTAATAGTTATTTGGGAATCACCTTGTTGGTGTGAAAATATTATTTTATGGCTGTCAAACTGTGTTATATTTTATATCATATACTATATTTCAGAGATTCCACTTAGGAAGTGTGAACAAGTTGTGTGTTTTTACAACAAATTGATTGTATGCTAGTAACAAAATGCCTAAAGACACAATATACAATCGGTTCTTTACCAAGTTATCTGTTATGTGTAGACACAACCCTGGTTCCTCCTTGAATTGTCTTTTTATGTTTGTATAAAAACAAACCTAACTCAGGTGTCTTTTATACAAGCTTTTTGTGCTTGATTGATTCACACGTTTTTAGTATAGAAAAGAACAAACAAAAAAAGTATCCTCTGAAATTTTTAGATACAAGGACTGGACTGAAAAATAGTGAAAAAGCATCCAATTTCCAAATAAACTACTGGGGAACTACTCAATATCATTTTTAAATTTACCAGAAAGTCCGGCTCCATGGAGGCAAAATATAAAGAAATGAGGAGTGACTTGAAACTTTTGCACAGTGTCATACATGTTTTTTTCCTGTGTGCAAAGATTGTAATTTTAAGGAGTTTACGAGGTGCATCACCTCGAGTCGACCATTTCTTGGTATCACACATGTAGCAACTTGAGTTTTGCAGAATACCTTGCTCAACATTCACCTGCTATGGGAGTGGGAACCAGTCTGACCCGTTCAGTGACTGTGCTCCCGGTTGTTGTTACTTCACACTGAAGTGTATATTTATACCAATCATTGTCAACATTACCTTCAAGGATTTCTTTTGCAAGTTTCAAAACAGGTGTCTGTTGTTGAAAAATACTTAGTGAACTGATCCAGCCAATATAGTTTAGTGCATTAAGCATTGTAATGAGTAATTAAAAGTAGCATGAATCATGTAAGGAAATAGTAAAATAAAAGGAAATAAAAGCTGTTCCTGTTTTTTTTTTTAAGCCAACGGTGTACACATACTTAACTGAGTCATTCCCCAGGGCAAAATAGAGCCAGCCAAAAATGCTTATGCACATTATCCTTCCAGAGTAAAGAAGAAGTCAAAACAACACCTGATTGTATTTATCATACACCAAACAACAGCCAAATGAGTTTTTGACCAATAGAATTCCTGGCACCAGATCAGCTTTCCTCTGATCTCAACCATATGAAAATCATCAAATGGTTATAAATAAGTCAAAAGCATGTCTGTGTAAAACAGGCCAACTGTCGTTTTAAGATTTCTTGAAACCTGTTCGCTCGCAAATACATCCATATTTAATGCATTGTAGTGTTGTGCAGACTAGTCCCTGAAGTTGCGAAATATTAAGGTGCACGTCGATGTACTCACTGAGATTTGTTCCTAACCTGTCATGCACCCGTCATTACATTGCACAAACACGCCCACAAATGCAACTCACTCTAAACTGAAACTGGGCACAAACAAAATACGTGTGAAGTCTTTTAGGATCGTGTCCCATCATTTCTATTTATTGCTGCAGCATTACGTCTACTCAAGCACTGGATGGATCACTCTGGATGTTTTTGTTTATTTGGCAACATAAACAGAGCAACACTATTGCTCTCTTTTTTCTAACACCAGCTGCAAGCAGCCTCTACCTTTTGAATAGCCATTAATTAATTTTGTGTGTAATTTGGTGCTTTGTATTTAATTGCAATGCTCAATGAATTATTGTATTAAAACTAAATAACCTGTTGTCATGTCTCTGAATAGAGAAGGAAGATTAATTTTTCTTAATTCTAAAAATATATTGAAGCAGGCTAAGTCTCAGTAAGCAGTTTGTACTGAGTGTGGCTAGCAATGTCCACCATGATTGAGATTGCTGTACCAATTAATGACCTCTAATGACTGTTCTGTTTGGGGGTGGTGCCAATAAAGCTGTGTTCCTGTAGTTGAGCAGTGTGCGGAACCCAGGAAATACAGGTCAAAAAGGAAAACTCTGTCTCCTCCTTCATTGCTTAAGCCACAATATTAAGGGGATATCAGGAGTGCTACTGTCAACAACCTGACTTCAGTGAGCTCCAAATAACAGATAAAACAAGCAAAAGACCACAGCTCATAGCAACACACACACACATATACAGAATGCATTCTGCTAAGAGTGTGATTCTAAACCACTGCCTCCTAACAGTAAATATTAACAGGTGTAATTTATGGTGGATGTTATAATTTCAGGGTCCTAAAAGGCTCTTTTTTGTTAGACTTTCAAAGATTTCAAGTTTCTGTTGGTGCCATGTGATAATGAGACACGGCCAAAGATGAGTGAGTCACTGAGCGGCACGCAATGTCGTGCCAAAATTATCCACTGAAACTGTGACTGTACCTGAAGAACTGCCTCAGGGCCCCCTGTGATGATTTCATACAGACACAAACAAACCACCGTTTTATCTGATGAAAATCCCAAAAAGTGTAGCCATTTCCCTTACGTCAGAAAATATAACTTTTTCCATAGCAACCAGTAAACACTTCCCTGTAGTTTACTGGTTAACTCATTGCGGGATGTCCTTGTAAATTCTTGAGATAAACAAGGGTTACACTTGGTACTTTTAAGTTTTCATTTTTATTTTATTTTTAAATAAAATTGATACTATTACTTATTTTTATTACTATTATAATTGTAACTTGTTTCCATCTATAGAATTCAAACAGATTTACTCAAAATTGAATAAGCTATAAACTACAAATTAATATCAGAGATACAAGTAAATTAATATAATCCAGTATACATGAAAATCCTGAAAGCCTTCAATACGGGTGCAAACACTAAAGAAGTGTTTTACAGTTTTACAGACTAAGCTTATGGCCCTTACAACATTTCAAATGACACACAAACCCTTATCTGCACATTTTTATTTTGTTCATTGCTTTGCATCACAGCCCTTAAAGTTTGACTGAAGGGTTGGGCACCTGAAAAACAACCAAAGGCAGCCGTTACTGTGAAGTCTGGGCTTGTTTCAGACAACTCCCTTTGTCATTTTCCCACCGTTCATGTATTCAAGGCTCTTACCTGTTGCATCAAAATTTGTACTGTTGGCTTTTGCATGGATGCCTCAGTAGGGAAACTTACGTATCGTTATGCTTTTCAAGCACAGTTTAATTACTTTGGCATGTCAAATCTTGGCAGTATTTCTTAGCAGTATTTTTTTTAAACAAAAAACACTTAAAAAGCATTTAAAAATGTTAACAGCTGCATCTTCACTTTATTCTCCATCTGAATCTTAAAGTCATGTTACATACTTATAAGAATTTTTTTTTTTATTGACGCAAGGAGACATCAGGTACATGATTGCAGCCTCTAAGGCCTATCAGGACTAATCTAGTCCTGAAAAATCTCTCCTCAGAGTCTTAATTGTGAAAATTCCTCCCAGCCTCCTTGTGTCTGGAACCTAATCTCCATAGCCAGGCTCAAGTACCTTTAATGATCCTACCTTGGAAAAAATAGAGGTATTATGGTCCTAACCGTAGTTCTGGCTCTAAAACACTGCCTCTATTCATTTGGTGGACAATCTGATTCTCCCACTACCTCCCTTAGCCCCCGCTCACTATGCCCTCTTTTAGCAATAGTCTCTCACCTGAAATCACTGTTCCTGGTGTTTGCATTTTCCCTAACATCTCAATCCTGATGTGTTGTGACGCTGTGGAAAAGTATCAGTAAGTCAAGTGGGACCTGGACTGCAAAGTATATATATTTTCTCTGAAGACATCCTGTAGGAGCTGCAAGTATTCATATTTCAAGAACTGACATCACTGCAAGGTCAGCTTTAATCTTTTTTGACCTACTCTTTTCATGCGAGCTAATATAAATTTCTTTTTTGTGGCTGTAGGAGAAGGTTAATAACAAAGCAATCATTTTTACTCACTGTATAAATATTTTCATAGACTTTGTGACTTGGCTTGTTTGAATTTGTGTGATCACAACAGCATGTAATAGCATGTAATATGTTCTTTACATTCAGTACTACCAAACAGGGCATGTGTGCTGTGAATAAGAATGATAAGAATGGTGTGAGTACACCTGCATAGTTTAAAGCGTATAAAAAAACATTATCAGTTCTTTTTTAAACAGCTGTTTTAGGAGCAAATTTTGAGTCAACTAATGTACATTTCAACAATTATTCAATTCAGATAAACTATTATTAAAATTTGTTTATATTATTAGGACAGTAAGGATTTTTTCCCCCCTTACCTGAGGGGTTTTTGCATTTGAGAAATAGCTTGTTTTCAGTGAGTCTTTTATACTGACTTGTGATGATCATCAGTACCAAAAAAAAGGTTCAGTTTACTAAAAAAGGTATAACAATTCAGTCTGTATATTTAGGAACCAGTTAGGAAAGCTGTTCTTTTCATAGTTCCTCAAATTCTGACATTTTGAATATGCATGATTGTTATTTGACAGCAGCAAAGTAGTTTCAGTAAGTGTTACTACAACACAACAGAAAACACAAAAAAGAGGATAGAAAATGTTCTTTTATGGGCAATATATCTTTTATGGGAACATTTATCTGCCACACCTGTAAGTCATAAGGTGGCTCTTCCACCTGCAACAATTACCCAACTGAGACCAAAACTGACATGATGAAACATGTTTGGGGCTGAGAGTAGGGCTGAGAGCAGTAAGGACGTCACAGCTCTGTGCAATTTTGCATGTGTCAAGCCCCTCCTCAGTTAAGTATAAAAAAGGTCGCTTTCAACCTTATTCAAACATTTACACTTGGGGATCTCTCAAGCAAGACTAATTTTTTGGACTTTTTTTTGAAACACTGCAAGAAATTCTCTGAGGAAATATGGTTTCAGCTGCTTTGCAGATGCTGGGCACTGCCCTGTGCATTATTGGCTGGATTGGGGTCATTGTTATATGTGCTTTACCTCAGTGGAAAGTTACAGCCTTCATCGGCCAGAACATTGTCACAGCTCAAACTACATGGGAAGGCATCTGGATGACCTGTGTAGTCCAGAGCACAGGCCAGATGCAGTGCAAGGTTTATGATTCAATGCTGGCCCTGTCTTCAGACCTCCAGGCTGCTCGAGCCCTTACTATCATCGCCATCCTGATTGGTATCATTGGCATCCTGCTGGCCATGGCAGGAGGGAAGTGCACCAACTGTGTGGAGGATGAGGGCTCAAAATCCAAAATTGGCATTGCAGCTGGGGTGGTCTTCATCATTGCAGGTGTTTTGTGCCTTGTCCCAGTGTGCTGGACAGCAAACACCACCATACAGGAATTCTACAATCCAATGTTCAATGCCTCTCAGAAGAAGGAACTGGGAGCTTCACTGTTCATTGGCTGGGGAGCAGGAGGCCTCCTCATCATCGGTGGTGCATTGCTCTGTGCTAACTGCCCTCCCAAGGACAACTACTCTGCCAAGTACTCAGCTCCCCGTTCATCTGCCCCAGCTGCAAACAAGGGCTATGTTTGAGGAGAAACAAGGAAAAGGGAGCACTGAGAAAGCCAAGAGACTAAAAAAAGACATGATTCTAATGCCTTGTGGCCAAATGATATTAATTCATGTTGACACTTTAAATATTTCAATATTTCTATTGTGTTCACAGTTTAAATTTAAATAGCTTTGTACTGATTTACCTGCATTATTTTCATCACAATTGTTTCATAATAGCTAAGAAAAAAAAAGCCGCCACACCCCAAAACTGGGTGTGGTGCACACAATGTGCCACACTGTGGAGTCACAAAATGCTAACATGGGTAATGGAGTAAAGTTCATCATGTTACTTGGATTTGTTGTATTTTTCATTCATTCATTTTGCTTTGATATTATCCATTTGTTACTTTTGCATATAATGCATTTTCAGTGTGTTTTTTATTCATGGATATTTGAAACTGTAAATAAAGATGTGTTTTAACCACTGCTCAACCAACATATTTTGTGAATTTTGTTTTATTTTGTTTTTTTAATTAAAACTGTTTAATGTTAAGATTAAATTTAGTCTTATGAAAGAAGATATGAGGTAACACTCTGTCTTACAACACACCACCCATAACCATGTTTGAGTTTATATAACTAAATAAGTGTTTCTTTTTTGTTAGCTAAAAAAGAGTCCAAGCAGACAAAAGTAAAAGGGTTACCTCCAATCTTATACACATAACAAAACAATATAATATAATATAATTAAATGTAATATAATATCATCATTTAAATCCATATTTCTTAAAAAGAATATGATAAATAGATAACACATTTATCAAATTACTACTAGGAAACATGATTAATTTTTATGTAAATTCTTTCGTATTGTAATTCTTTAATAGATGCATGAGCAGCTTAAAGATTTCTTCAATGTACTTTAAAAAAAACAGTACAGTGCTATGAAAAAGTATTTGCCCCTTTTTGATTTATTAGTTTTTGCATATTCATCATGCTTTCAGATCATTGGATCATGTTTTAGATCATCAAATAAATTTTACTAATAGTCAAAAAAACTCAAGTAACTACAAAAGTAGTTTTTAAATATTGGTTTCACTTATTAAGGGGAAAAAGAAAACGACCGTTTGTTTAGTCATTCATAGGTGGACTTACTGGTGTATTTCAAATCATTGGCCTTCTGCATAACCCAGTTGTGCTTGAGCTTCAGGACACAAACTGATGGCCCGATATGAGTGTTAAAAATGTGCAAAAAGTAAGAAATCATGAAGGGGGCAAATACTTTTCACAGCACTGTATTTTTTTTTTAAGCTGTTTCTTTTCCCTCCAAAACTCCTTCCTCTGAGTGACTCTTTGGTGAAACGTTTCCTTTCCAAGTAATTACTTGGCCAACACTGCCTCTTGCTGCAAAGAAGATATCACATCTTGCAGTTTTTTGTCTGACTGCCAAGTGAGACAAAAAAAAAAACTGACTCAGTCAGACAGTAGCATTTTAACCTTAAAAAATCTATTAAACCTAAAAATTCAATACATCCTCTTGAAAAGGTTTAATATTGTGTAAACAAACAAGGTTAGTTACTCAGTTATCTGATTAAAGATTTATGGTTTATGGTTGGTTTACACAGCTTTGTGTATGTTTGTGTATGCATGTGTACATGTATATATTGACACGTGTGTGTGTGTGTGTGTGTGTGTGTGTGTATATATATATATATATATATTGTGTTGCTTACATTGTTGAGATTTATTTACACTGCAGTGCTTGTGTGCATATACATGGCAAATAAGGTTCTCAGTCATCCAGGTCATGGTAAGGAGCTTGTGATTGGACGTCTTTAAGTTTCTTGAAGATGTTTCACCTCTCATTCAAGGGTTTTTTCAATTCTAAATCCAAATAGTGGAGAGTCCCAGGTATTTAAACATTAGACGTATGTTAGACGAGTTTATTTATTGTCATGTGGGATACAAGAGATGGATCTAAATTGCAGGACTTGGAAGACAAACTGTAAAGTAACTGCAGGAACAACTATTCTAAAGGTATGTGTCATGGGGTGCCGAGGCAGGCCGTGTGTGAATATAAACGGACCCAAGATGCAGACTGCGTAGTTGTGAGTGAGTTTTAATAACCAAAGGGGTGGAGTACAACACAAAGAAGGGGTGGCAAGAAACAGAACTGAAAATACTCTAAACTGGGAAAAACTAAAACTTAAACAACAAAACCAGAACACGAAAGAGAGTACCTTTGCAGGGGAGATCAACGCGGGGAGAATGCACAGGAAGACCGAGGGGAAAAACACAGACGAACCAGCAACTACAAAGACAGAAGACACCACTTAAATACACTCAGAGAACACAGGGAGATTACACACAGGTGGGGGACACAGCTGGGAGTGATTAAGGTGACGAGACAAGGGAGGCAAACTGAAAACACTCACATAAGACGCAGACCTTCACAATAAAACAGGAAACACATACACGCAATCACACAACACACAAACTTCACACAGACTGGAGAACACAGAACATAGGAACATGAAACGTGAACAAGGAACGTACAAGAAACCCCAAATAAACAAAACCACAGAATAAACACGGAGTTGCAGACTCCGGATCATGACAGTATGAATCTTCCAAAAAAACAAATACAAAGGAAGATCACAGCCATGAAGGAGCAAAGAACAAAGGACAAGAAGAAACAGAGACAATAAATACACACAGGACAACCAGGGGACAGGAAATAGTTGAGAGGACATCTGAAACTAATCACAGATGATGAGGCAAGGGAAGCAGAACTAAATACAAAACACAAGTGACAAGAAAACATGAAAATAAAACGGGAAATTGCTAACGCTGAGACCAACACTCACACATATGAACTTGTCACAGAGACAGAAGATAAATAAACAGGGAGACAAGACAGCAGGAACAGAATGGGAACACAAAAGAGGATTAACAAACCTATGGCCAAACTAAAGCAGTAGAGGAACTAAAGTCAGATAACAAGGAAAGTAAAACTAACATTATAAAAAGAAGGCTATGGAGCTCAAATATATAAATTAAATCTCAAAACTAGAAGGAAGTCATAAACACTCAAAACCCAGAACTAAAGTCATGAATTAGCACCAACATGAAATTGTATCAGCTATAAGGCAATAAAGCCCATAAATCAGGGGTCTCAAACCCTGAGGCCACTTGCGGCCCACATAACTCCTACTTGCCTGTATATTGGCATGAAGAAATATAACACAATTTGGGCCTTGTAGTTGTGTTTTTTTGTCAGGGAGGATTTGTTTGTTGTTGAGTGCAATGTTAAAATAAGTTCTTTAAAAAGCAAAATATTATTTCATCCATCCATCCACTCCTCCTTTTTCCAGGTCATGGGGGGCATTGGAGCCTATCCCAGCTGTCTTAGGGCAAGAGGCAGGGTACACGCTGGACAGGTCACCAGTCTGTCGAAAGGCTAACACATAGACAACCCTTCGCACTCACATTCACACCTATGGGTGTGTTTTAGAGTTTCCAATTAACCTCATCCCACTAATTGCACGTCTTTGGACTGTGGGAGGAAGCCGGAGTTCCCGGAGAGAGAACATGCAAACTCCACAGAGAAAAACCCCAGCCTGATGGTGGTGGAATTGAACTTTGGACCTTCTTGCTGTGAGGCAACAGTGCTAGCAACCATGCCACAGTGCTTTTTTCATGTCAAGGCAATATGATAGAGAGTACAAACATGTTGAGGGATTGGCTGTGTGAGTGAGAGAGTTATTTGTAAATAAAAACAATTTTCACTAGCACTCAAAAACTAATGTGTACACTCATGTCTGCATTTTTATTTTGTTTAATACAAAACAAATTATAGCAGAAGTGCTGCCACGTGTCTGGCCAGAAAGAGAGTGCAAATTTGTTTATTTGGCAGCTCAACAAAAGGCTTCAGTTAGTTATGAGTGAGGAAAGAAAAATGTGCATTTACATTTGCAGTTTTGTCTTGTTATACAATATTTGAAATTTTAAAAAACAAACAAAACATTTCATTTTTGGAAATATTTGCGGGTCTTTTCTTCTTTGTTTGTTGTACTACTTGAACACTAAAGTGGCCCTCACATGAGATGACAGTGCCAGCAGTGGCCCACAGCTCGTTCAAGTTTGAGACCCCTGCCATAAACTCTAACAAATAACAGAAACTAAATATCAACAATACAGAATACAGAGCCATAATACACAGATACAAAACTAAAGAAAACTTAAATATCTCAAAAACTCAAAATCCTGGACCCCTGACAGAAAGACCATGACATTTGTAGCATATTTAAAACAATCTCAATTGACCAAAATGTTGTACAGGCTATACAAAATATACATAGAGTTTAAAGTAACTGAATCAACACAATAAAAACATAACCCTCATTAAAAACATCACTAACTAAACAATAATAGAAATAAATAAGATTGTGCTTGCTAAACCAAGAATATTCTGTTAAAAGTCTGAGAAAATAAAAAGGTTTTAAACAG
The DNA here is from genome assembly GCF_001858045.2 of Oreochromis niloticus. Lineage (NCBI taxonomy): Eukaryota > Metazoa > Chordata > Actinopteri > Cichliformes > Cichlidae > Oreochromis > Oreochromis niloticus. Next base: position 33,866,257 of record NC_031979.2, read on the forward strand.
CTTGGCGTAGCTTAGCATATTTGATTCCACATTTTTACTCCTAATGCCCTTTCTATTCCAACCCCAAAAGTTTTTGTAATTAAAAGACAGTAAAAATGATTGTTTTTGGCTTTTTTCATGTTGTATCTAACCTTGGAACTCTGGATTTCCAGCAGGTCAGCAATAATGAAGGTCACTGGGTCTGTTTATGTGTAAACTCTCATCTAGCCAATAGCAGTTGACGACTGTGGTATCACACACCCTTATGTCTGTGTCCCTTCTATTTCACACAACAAACTTTGAGCACAAGCTTACAGCATTTCCTTTGCGCTCTTTTTGACTTTAATGTATGAGAAATTAACACGACAAGATGGTTTCTCAGGGGATTCAGATCACTGGTATAGCAATGGCTATAGTTGGCTGGCTCTTGGACATCGTAGCATGCGGCTTACCCATGTGGAAGGTTACTGCTTTTATCGGTGCCAACATCGTCACAGCTCAAACCTTCTGGAAGGGCTTGTGGATGGACTGTGTGGTGCAAAGTACAGGCCAGATGCAGTGCAAGGTGTATGACTCTATGCTGGCTTTGGAATCTGACCTACAGGCTGCTCGTGCCATGATTGTCATCTCAATCCTGGTTGGAGTCTTTGGACTGATCTTGTCAGTTGCTGGTGGAAAATGTACTAACTGCATCGAAGAGGAGCAAGCCAAAGCAAAAGTTTGCATCTGTTCTGGGGTTCTGTTCATCATCTCTGGATTTCTCTGCCTCATTCCAGTCTGTTGGTCTGCCAACACCGTCATCACCAATTTCTATAACCCAATGATGATGAATCTCCAGAGATATGAGCTGGGATCTGCGCTGTATATCGGCTGGGCCGCTACTGCGTTGCTCTTAATGGGAGGGGGGCTCCTGTGCTGGAACTGTCCACCTAAACATGAGCGCCCCCACTACGTGCCTAAATATGCACCTGGAAAGTCAGTCTCCACATCAAGAGAATATGTTTAAGGTGGTATTCCATTTTCATGTGGACTCTCAAGGTCACAGAAATGGCAACAGTAGGAAATTACAGATTCAATTTTCCATATATTCAAGATTTCAATGTAAATATGGTTTAAAAACTACTGCTTGAACGGTGAGGTTTGGTTGTGGTTTGTGTGGTTGTAAGGGTGATTTTTCCCATATCGGACATTATGTTGTACCAAACATGTAAAGCTAATATCATAAACAATGGCTGCATTCCATTTGGAGGTACCAGCAGGGCTTTGAGACTGAGTAAACTGATTCATTGTCTCATCTGAATGAAGAAATATTATTATTGTTACTGCTGTGCTGTTCCTTATATGATTTCTCAAAAGGATTGGTGTAAAATACTTTCCCTAGATACCACCACCAAGTATTCTGTGAAAGGGACTTTTGAAATGTCTAAGTTGTACTGGAATGTAACTGTGTTTAAAATTTCTGGGATTTGTAGCATAATTTTGATCAAGCAATGTGAATTTTAAAGTCAGATTTCTATCAATGACAAATTATATTGGATATCATTAATATCTTATCTCACATCAGCACATATATAACTGCTACTCAAGAAATATTACGTGTGCCTTTAAAATTGTTTTCTTTTGCAAAACACTCTTTTTTGCCTTGTATGTATTTTCATATGTTGTAATGCGCTTTTCAAAACCCTGAAAATCCCACATGGAGAGATTATCAAAATGACTTCTCTCCATTTTTCTATTGGTGATCGCTTGTAACGTTTCTGCTCTGTAAATAAACTGAACTTCATTCTGAATTCTTGCTTTTTATTTTGGTCAAATTTTGGTGTGTAAAATATATTATGGAGACAAATTAATGTTGAGGAGTAGTAAAATGAAGGTCAAGCAAAAGGTGAGGCAAGTACACAATCCTCTTACTGTAATTAAGGAGCAGATTAAGTACATCATTACTCTGATAAACTATTTTGCATGTCAGTGTTCCTTGAATTATACCACAGATAAATACTGAAATAATTAGAATATAATAAAACTATGAATGTGTGCAATAGCTGTAATATGACACAGAGAGGGGTTTTTTTAGAACTTAAATGCACCCACTGATGTATTAACAAGCTTTAGTTTAAAATTTTTATAAAAACTATAATTATATATCACTCCATAAGAAAGAGGTGTGTTCTACTAACAAGCGAAAGTGTGAAAATGGCTGGCAGAGCAGTATCGGGTAACTGGTATAACATGTGAGCACTTTGTTTTTACCCAACAGACATCTCGGTCATGGGACGTTATGGTTCTTCTTTAAAGTATCAGCATCAGCTGTATTTTATCCCATTCCTTTTATGTGATTATTATCAAAGCTGAAACAAATAATCCAGTTTCTGTATGTTCCCTTTTCATCATCTGTCAGATTGCCAGACAGGATATATTTTCAAATTCCAGGAAACAAGCAGCTATTGGAGAAGAATAACTACAGGCAGCCGCCATTGTTTGTCTAAATGTGTTTGGTTTGTGCCTCATCACTTTAGTCATATCTTTGTTTTTAAAAAGTTTTCATTCTAGTTGTAATTTTAAAAAATGATAGCTGATAATTCAATTACTGAATCAGAACACTGAGAGAAGCAGCATGTCAGATTAGTTATTCCTTAAATAAATTAAAGGAAGAAATAAAAAAATAAAATAAAATAACAGAGACTTAGATAATCTCAAAAAAATACTGAAGATTGTGTTAAATAAAATAAATAGATGAAATTAAATATAATTCAACTAAGTATTTCATTTTAGCTTATGGCCATACCACCTCGAGCAAGTTCTATGTGAATTTAGAGCTGAACATTTAAAACTAATTCCCAGGTATCAGTTTATCTTCAAGTTACTTAGCTATAGTGTGTGTGTGTGTGTGTGGGTGTGTGTGGGTGGGGGGGGGGCTGCAATGAGGGCAGTGAAGGATGGGGAAGGGGCATTCCAGATTAAGCTAGTTTCAGGTACTTTAAACTTGACAAGTGATTGTTTCATCCAACATGCTTATGATCACCGTGAGGAAACCATCTGTATGTGACACTGGGTGTGTTTTTTTAAGCAAGCACTGTGAGCATGCTGTTTAATTTTACATCAGCTTTAGGCTAATTATCTCTTTCTCTTTGTGTGTGTGTGTGTGTGTGTGTGTGTGTGTGTGTGTGTGTGTGTGTGTGTGTGTGTGTATGTGTGCGTGTGTGTGTGTGTGTGTGAGAGAGAGAAGGAGGAGATGTGTGAAGGTGGGGGCATACGTTAGTGTTGGGTACTTTAAAGTTAATAAGTGATTGTTACTCCAATCAATAGGCTGATAATCACCGTGAAAAAAGATCTGCATATGAAACTGTGTTTTTCAAAAACAAAAGGCAGGCACTCTTTAAAAAAATCTGTGGCACTCCTTCAGCTTTAGAAGCAAAGGAATCTTGTTTGGCCAGAGGAACTCATCTGACAACAGGACTGCCCTCCTCCTTCACATTCTCTCACAAAAAACAGAGCTGTGTCACTTCGCAATTGAACCTGTCCACCAAAAGACTTTCCTCTCCTGGCGTAGACGAAGCTGCTAGACAATGGGGAGGATTGGCAAGGAAACGGCAGGTCAGGTTATAAGCTTCATAGGCCTTATTGGGGTGGCAGTGGCCTGCGGGATCCCCATGTGGCGTGTGACCTCTTACATCGGAGCCAACATTGTTTCAGGCCAAATTGTATGGGATGGTCTGTGGATGAACTGTGTGATGCAAAGTACTGGACAGATGCAGTGCAAGCTGAATGACTCTATCTTGACCCTCACGAGTGATCTGCAGGCTGCCCGAGCGCTGGTCATCATCTCCCTTGTCTTCGGATTCATCGGCTTTATCATCTCATTCGTCGGAGCCAAGTGTACCAGCTGCCTGGAAAAAGACGCATCAATGGCAAATGTGGTGATCATAAGCGGCTGTCTCATCATTGTTTCTGCCATCCTGATCTTAATCCCCGTCTGCTGGTCTGCAGCTTTCACCATCTCAGACTTTGAGAACCCCTTGACTATAGCAACACAGAAAAGGGAGATTGGAGCTGCTATCTACATTGGTTGGGGCTCAACTGTATTACTTCTAATCGGTGGGATCATTCTAACAACCTCCTGTCCTCCTCAAAAACAAATGTATGGATACCCTAGCTACCAACAACCAGTGTATGCTTATTCAAGACCAAACTCAGCCGCGTATGGCCGTGTGTATGCTCCACCATCCAACCAACCATACACAGTCGCAGGTGGTTATGCTCCCAGCAAGCCATATGCAGCACCAGCCTCATATCCTGCTTCACAATATCTATAAAAATGAAGGAAAAGATCAAGGACAGACTGAAAAACTCGCCCTGACAGCTGCTGGACTTTCAAATGACCACTGGAAAATACAATCACATCAAATTACGAGTTGCATAGACGGTATTATTCTAATACACTGATGTAAAACAAACAGACTTAATTGCTGCAAACTTCGATTATGATTAATGTTTAGAATATGCTTTTTTAATAATATGATCTCCACATAATTTTACCTTTAAGATTGTGAAGCTTTGATGTAAAAGGAATCTGTGTGTGCTGAACGCTGCATTGCTTTTCACAAGGAAATCACTGTCTGATATATTTATTTCCCTGTTATACACTACAGATTTTGCAGTGTGCTTCTTGTCTGTAACTGCTACTTTATTTTGTAAATTTTCAGATGAATTTCAATAAAATATTTGTCTTACCTGAAACCTACCTGTTTATGGAGTCATTGTTTGCAAAAATATCATGAACTATTATCTACAAAAAATGAACCCCAACACTTTACAAGCTCAAATCCCCCAGTGAATTTGCATGTTTGTATATTGGTGTATCATAGGTGGAAATGTAAACGCCAATATAAAGGTTCTGTATAAACGTTTAATAACTGGATAAGTAACAAATTTTATTTTAATTAGTGCCCAATTTCACAAACAAAAACCCACAAAGAAAACACAAAGAGTGTAGTTAAATCTTTAATAATTATATAAAATCTTGATAGTGATATCAACCGAGTGAAAAATGTGTTTAGAAAAAATCAACTCAACTGGTAGAATGTTTCTAATAAATTAATTAATGAAATTAATAAAATGAAATAATTTATGAAAATGAATTTTACAAATATATATATGTTGATTGATTGATTGATCATACTGTATATATGTATATTTCCACAGATTACATAGACTCAAGGCTATGCAATTGCAATTTCGATACAGTCCTTAAGGAAATGGACATTTTAGGAGGTATCTCATTAGAGAATGGCTTGACATCCGTTGAAACTAACACCCATGTTTGTTTGTTTTTTAAAACCCAAAACCAGTGACTGAACCGGATGTCCCAGTAACCTGCCCAACCAATGGTTAACCAATGGCAGAGCATTGTTTGAATGAAAAATTTTGACCATCTTTACAGACCTCATTTACATACTGACGTGCATCTGACCGAAACTTAGTCAAGTCTGCTTACAGATAATGTGAAGAATCTGGCTGGGCTGGTAAATCGGTCTCTGTACTGGTTTCAGGCCAGAGGGAAGGATAATTTGACTCCACCTTCAGCAAAGTAGAAGCACCTTTAAATGTGCCACAGTCTTAGTTCGACTTCACAAACTGCTTGTGAAACTTTTGAATCCTCTGCTTCGTTCATCTCCAAGGGACTCGAGCCTCACCATGGTGTCAATGGGACGACAGATGCTGGGCTTTGCCCTAGCCATCATTGGCTTCCTGGGGACCATCATCATTTGCGCCATGCCTATGTGGAAGGTCACAGCCTTCATTGGAGCCAACATTGTGACGGCGCAGATTATCTGGGAAGGTTTATGGATGAACTGTGTCATGCAGAGCACTGGCCAGATGCAGTGCAAAATCTATGATTCTCTGCTGGCTCTTCCTCAGGATCTTCAGGCTGCCAGAGCTCTTGTGGTCATTGCTATCATTGTTGCTTTTATGGGAGTTATCCTGGGCATTGCTGGGGGAAAGTGCACCAACTTTGTGGAGGAACAACGTGCCAAATCCAGAGTGGCCATTGCTGCTGGAGTTGTCTTCATCTGTGCTGGTGTGCTTGTACTCATCCCTGTATGCTGGTCTGCCAACACCATCATCCAAAATTTCTACAACCCTACCTTGATAAATGCCCAGAGGAGAGAGATGGGGGCTGCACTCTACATTGGCTGGGGCACAGCTGCACTTCTAATCCTGGGTGGTGCACTCCTGTGCAGCTCCTGCCCACCCAAAGAGAGCCCAGAGTATCCAGTGAAGTACGGCGGTGCCAGGTCCATAGCCACCAGCCGAGCCTATGTTTGAGATTCCACTGAGAAGGACTATAAATGATTTTAATTTTCTGCAGTAACCCGCCTTTATTCTAAGTCTCTAAAAACAACACAAGTTATACATCACTTTCTGTGTTGAGGTAAACAATTCTGACTTTCTGTGAAAGTCAGAATTCTTTGGTAGAGACATGAAGGTTGTGTTTCTTAGACAAAAGTCCAAAGATGTGTGAATCACAGCGCTTCCAGCAGGCCCCAATACTGGACTGAATGAAACTATTTTATACTGAGCTTGTATCAAACCCTATTATCTCTGAAGTCTTGTGGGAATTCTAACCTGTGCTTGAAAGATGCTATGCAAGAAAATCAGTGTATAGTACTACTAGTGTATTGTGAATATATTGTATAGAATATTTAGAATTATCTCTGTTCAACTGCAATATGAAAGCACTGCTTTTGTTTACTGAACTGATTCGTAATAAAACATTTTACTCAATTATATTATTTTGTCAAAGTGTCTTTTTAGATCACTCAGAAATTGGTTTACTCATTTAATTATTTATTTAATTTACACTTCCACTTTATGTTGACAGTGATGAGATGAATTCATCAGTAGAATAAACAGAGCATAGGTGGTTAAACGAGTTAGGCTTTGTTGCCCCAAAATACTTTGTTAGTACAGATGTAACTTAGGTGTGATATAACTTAACTAATAAAGGACAGCGAATTAGGTAACTCTTAAAAACACCCAACAGGTTGTTTAAGCTCCATCATGCCAACTCTAAACAAGTTTAGCCAGTTTCACACAATGACTGGCCAGTGATGCCTTTTTCATAAAACTGGTTTTGTGTGTTAGTCAGTGAGTAAATAGAACACCCATAAAATACCACAAGTGAAATGATCTGAATTAAAAATCACTTAGTTCCGTTTTAAAATAAAATATAGGGACATTATAATGTTATGTCCAATACAATGAAATGATTTTTATTTTATCTTTAAACTTTTTTTTAACCAGGGAAAAAATACATTCTTGAGATTAGAAATCACTTTTACAGCAAAGGTTGCATAAATTAATACCACATACACATATAATTACAATAGATTTAACCACCAGCTAAGCACAGTCAAAGAATAAAAATAAAATACAGAAACAACAAAGATTTATAAACTTCAGTATCAATAAAGAATGAAAACCTTGGTTTAAATAATAAAAAACACCTTGGATAGAATGACTTAGAGCTGTGGCTCACAGATATGTTTTACTAAGCTGGATAAGTGAAGAAAATGGATGTATGGATGCCTTAGGTGTTTGGACATACACTAAAAGCTTCTTGAAAGGCAGAGGTGGAAAGTAACAAAGTACAAATATTTTGAACTGTACTTAAGTTGAAATTTCAGGTATCTGTATTTTAAGTATTTCTGTGAGCTTTCTGCTTTTACTCCCTTTTACTCCTGTTAACCATATAATTCTTGTATCATTTATGGCACTAGACTCAGGGATTAAAATGGGCTAGTGTAATTATCTGCCAAAAAGTAATTTCTGGTGTTTATGTTTGCTCATATGATAAATAGGCTGAAGTCTTGTGGTCACAGAACAGGACAGAAAGAAGAGAGCTTATGTTTAAATGTAAAGACTGCTCTGTGTCTTTACATATAACATGTAACATCCTTGTTTTTCAAAATCAGGCATTACATCTGTTTATGATGTTTTGATAAATTATATTTTTTCATGTTGTGAAACAAACTGAGGTAAACTAACTTTGATAAATAGGTTACCCTGGAATGCTGTGATGGATATACAGTAAAATATTGTGTTGGACTGATACACAGACGCTGTGGTCCTCATGGTCAGTGTCAGGTTATAATAAGTGTAAGAGAGATTAACTTGAATTTAATCCAAAGGTTCATTCACACCAACTGTATACTGTCTTGTATAACGACAGTATCAACAGTATACTGTCAGTGTAGGGGATGGAAATCACCCAAGATAGCTTGTTGAATTCAGTTTATCCACAAAGAGCAGTAAACCTCACCAAAGCAAAAGCAAAAGCACAGGTCAGCTGATCACAGTCTGTAGACAAAGAAAATATACTAGAACGCACAACAGCAATGACTGTGTTGTGATTCTTTTCCCCACGCTGAATCACTACAACCAATTTTAGGATTCCCCCACCTGCAGGATTCCATTTTCAACCCTGTACTCATTTACCTGTTTAGGTGTGGAGGCAAAGTCTCCCTGTACAATGTAGCCAACACAAAATTGTCCTGTTATTTTTTTTATTTCTCTTTCACTGCTTGTGGTCTAGATAACAGATTCAAGCTGGTTCATTCTTTAGAATTAGAATTTACCATTTGTGTTCTTGTGTAAAAACAAAAAGTATTTCAGTATTATATTAATGTAGCACAAGGTTCAGTTTTCTTTGCACAAAAATAGCTGATAGCTAGTACAACTTGGAACCTTTACTTTTTTTCAGAGTCTTTCCTCTGAATTTATTTAACAGGGTGTGTTCGCTGCAGTCACACAACCTGTTATGCTGTCTGTCCATTTTTATCTGGTATCACATTCCAGAGCTCCTCTCTGCAACAGTGAATCTGCCGAAACCAGTCGGATTGATGACTCTGAGCTCTGTCACATCTCACTGATGTCACAGCCTGATTTCACTGAATGAGCAAAAAAATAACAAATAGGTTTTGGTTACTCATTCAACAGAAACTCTAATGTGATGTTTCTACTAGTAAGTGACTCAAACAAATGTAAATATAAGGATATGTCTGTGAAGACAAAATCAGTTTGGCATAATGTGGAATACAGTTTACACCACTTGTATTTGGATTGAGGGATTAAGATATCCTTCACTGATCCTTTTTAGGGAATTTCATTCTATGAATTTAACCCATCCTAAATATTTGGAACACCAGACAGCCAGTGTACTGACTCCAGATTTAAGCACTTGCCTTAATCAAGAATCGGTTTAAATGAAGAAGCTTCCTATCTGATATTACTTTACTTCCTGTAATGAACATGTATACGTGAACAGTTTATAGTATAAAAAATGTGTTTTACATGTTTTACAGTTGAAAATGTCATATTCAGGTATCTTTCTAAACTATAATATTTGCACATTTCTGCTATAATAACGCTACTACTACTATTACCAATAATAGTAATAATAATAATAATAATGATAGTAACTTTCCTGAGTTTCCTCTGATGATATTTGTTTATATACTTCTGAAAAACAGGCCTGTGAATGATGTGAAATAAACACGGAGAGAACCAGTTTGTCCAGTTCTAACCAGCAATGACTACCCAAGGAACAAAAAATGGTGACTCAGTGACCAACAATGCTGCTGCTTGATGAGTTTAGTAACCCATGACTTACTCTCAGTGGTTTCATTCATCACTCTGTGTCATGCTGAGTTTGGTGTTATCTAAAAGGGTGTAAACCTGTTTCAGTGTTTTGAAATTCGTGTCAATGTGAAATATTTCTCTTTTCAGAATAAAAGAAATAACTTTGAATTGGTTTTAATTTAAAATGCTTGTGTTGTTTGTTCTCAACCCTACCTGTCTATAGGAGTGTTTTCTCTTGTTATCAGGCTGCTGATCTGAGAGTGGGCGGGGTCAAATTACTGTCTGGAGGAGGTGTCTGAATAGCAAAAGATGTTCAAAACAACACACCCCCTCACCGTTGTTCCTCTCTTTCTCTGTTGTTTATGTTCACATTTTTTCCACAGTGGCATTTTGTGTTAATATGAATACAGGAGAGGAATAAAGATGGTTATTAGTATCAACAGACTCTTGGAGGAAAGACTTTAATACCAGCTTACTAACATACATAAAAAAAATCTGTTATAATTCAGTGTGGGGAGCTAACAGCTCATTGTTACCACATGTAAAATCTGAAAAAATCATTACTTAAAGAAAAATACGGTTTTAAATAAGTGCACCTCAGATAAAAAAATAAATAAATAAAAATCAAAAGGTGATAGCAGCTTCTGCAGCATCCCATAAACATTCTCATTGAATTCATTTTCATTCTAACTCAATTTTACTTATATAGCGCAAACTCAAAACAACAGTTGCTTCAAGGTGCTGTATATTGTATATTGCTGTATATTGTAGGGCAAAAAGGTGAAGGGAAAACTCTCTTTTAACAAGAAGAAGCCTTCAGTAGAACCAGGCTCGGGGAGGGGCAGCAATCAGGTGTGACTGGTTTGGGGTGAGGGGAAGGAAAGGAGAGCGGACGTTACGTATTCTGTTTTTTAAATAAGGTTATTACTGATTCAGCACTGACAGCTCGAAGTCTGAACCTGTTCACTGTGAAACAGCTATTTATAAGATGGTAAATTAGCCTACTTAGAAACAGTTTCTCTACTGTAATCATATTAACACGTCTAAAAGAAGCGTTATCACTTCATTTATCTTTAGTGAAATACTGCCATCTGGTGGTCTGTGAACCATAAGCCCAGAAAACCCCAAAATGATGTCGTATAAAAGACACTTACAGGAAACTATAGAAACTTGTTTTTGCGACGAGAAAATAACTAAACAATTTTCTTTTTGAACAGGAGATTTTTTATTTTATTATTATTATTATGGCAAAAAAGGTATCACAGAATTTTGACTCACTAACTGAAATGTCTGAGAAGATAACTTGAAATTTAAAAAAAAAAAAAAAAAAAAACAAAAACATACCAAGAAGAAAATTTGAGATAATAAACAAAATTTTTTGTTCTGATCAAGAGTTGGTAGTTCGTCTTGTAATCGGAAGGTTGGCGGTTCGCGCCCCGGCTCGGACAGTCTCGGTCATTGTGTCCTTGGGCAACACTTCACCCGTTGCCTACTGGTGGTGATCAGGTGGCACCAGTGTCCGGCAGCCTCGCCTCTGTCAGTGCGCCGCAGGGCAGCTTGCCATCACCAGTGTGTGAATGTGTGTGTGAATGGGTGGATGACTGAATGTAGTGTAAAGCGCTTTGGGGTCCTTAGGGACTAAGTAAAGCGCTATACAAGTACAGGCCATTTACCGTTTATATTTTCACATGGGTTAATCTATATGATGATAATTTGCATTGCAATATCTGACTTACATGTGTATGTGACCATCTATCAGCCACTATATTTTGTGTACTATACTTCATATTTCTTCAGTTATGTAATATTTCTTCACATTTCTTCAGGATGTAATAAGAGGAAGGTTGCATACATCTATTCCAAATAATAAATTGTCACCCTTCTGTGTTTCCTGCAGTTCTCCATGGGTCTGCAGGAGCTTGGCATCAGCCTTTCAATGACCGGTGTCGCTGGAACCCTTCTGATCTGTGCTCTGCCCATGTGGAAGGTGACAGCATTCATCGGCACTCATCTGGTGGTTATGCAGGTGTTCTGGGAGGGTTTGTGGATGACCTGTGTCAGTGAATACACAGGTCAGATGCAGTGTAAGCTCTACGATGCTCTTCTGGACCTGTCTCCAGACCTCCAAGCAGCCCGTGGCCTTATTTGCATCAGCTTGGTTTTGGAATGTCTGGCATTCCTCATCTTTCTTTTGGGGGCGCGCTGCACCAACTGCCTGGGGCACCCGCAAATCAAAGCTAGGGTGGTGCTGAGCTCTGGAGCAATCTTCTGCCTGGCAGCTCTAACCTCTATAGTTCCTGTTTCTTGGACAGCCAACTCCATCATCAGGGATTTCCACAACCCTCGAGTCCCTGAGGTGCTGAAGAGAGAGCTCGGAGCAGCCATATACATAGGTTTTGTGACATCTGGGTTGTTGTTCTGTGGGGGAGCCATTTTGTGCACAAGCTCTCCACCGCGTAGAGACAGGTTCCCCTCTAGTGGGTACACACTGGCCAAGGCACCCACACGTAGCAGTTACGCCATCAAGAACTATGTGTGAAGATAAGATTGAAGAGTAAATAAGATTGAACACACATGTCAGGGTGCGTCTGAGTGAATAAAATGAATGAAGTTACCACTTTAGAATAAATGTCTTGAACTTACAATCTTGAACTCTTTGGATAAAAACCTATTAGTCATTTGATAATTCGAAGATGGAAGCTATTTTCAAGATGATCGCAGCAAAGTAAAATAATTAGATAATTTGTATCTTAGTGTCAAATCATACATGTTTGATCATATAGATCATATAGAAATCAACTTTAAAGTATGAAATTTATTCAGTAGTTTGTTTGAACCATATAAACCTTTTTTTTTTAAATATTTTGAAGTGACACAGGGGTACACTCGTAGATTTGCTGTTTTGTGTAACAGTCTGGTGTTTATAAGTTGTAAATATAACTTTCTTAGAGACAAAAAAACAAACGGGGGGGGGGGGGTTATAGCCAGAGGCCGGAGGGGGTGTGAAGGAGGAGTGGTCCCGCTCCTGAAATTCAGATGATATCTCCACTTGATGGACTGGAGCAACATTGTCATCCTATAAAGACTTATCCCATCAGAACACAAATGTTTATCATGCACTCACCTGACAGTGTTAATTATACCTTGCTAATAACAGGTCGACCCCCCCTTTGCCTTCAAAATTACCTTAATTATTCATGGCATAGATTCACCAAGGTGCTGGAAACATCCCTCAGAGATTTTGGTATATGTTGATATAACTTCATTACATAGTTGCTGCAGATTTGTCAGCTGCACATCATCGATAGCAGCCTCCTGTTCCAACGTTTCCCAAAGGTGCTCTATTGGATTGAGATCTGGTGACTGTGGAGTACAGTGAACTTATTGTAACCATATTAATCAAAAAATGAACTTGTTTCTTGAAGCTTTGTGACAGGGGACATTATTCTGCTGAAAGCAGCTATCAGAAGATGGGTATATTGTGGCCATACAGGGACGGACATTGTCAGCAATAATACTGAGACAGGCTGAGGCATTTAATCAATGATCAGCTGTTATGAAGGGGCCCAGCGTGTGCCAAGAAAATATCCTCCACACCACTACACTACCACTCGAATACTGAAGCATATTCAGTATTCAGGCAGGATGGATCCATGTTTTCATGTCTCTGACCCTGTCACAGCTGGTCCAAATGATACTCCCCAGAAAAGCTTAACTCTGGTGAGCCTTTGCAACTTGTAACCTCATTTTCCTGTTCTTAGCTGATGGGAATGACACTCTCCGGGACAGGTCCTCTGCTATTGTAGCCCATCTGCTTCAAGTTCAACGTGTTTTACATTTTTGCAGATGCTCTTCTGCATTCCTTGGCTGTAATGAGTTGTTATTTGAGTTACTGTTGCCTTCCTATCAGCTTGAAGGAGTCTTTGCCTCTGACCTCTGACATTTGTTACGGGTTCAAAAGTATTGGAGATGGATACAAGAGGAAAACCACAATAACAACACTGGTCCGGCCGGGTTGAGTCAAACGATGATTTTAATGAAACCACAGAACAGTAGTTTTATGAAATCAGGGTATTAGAACGCCCCCTCATGCGTAAAGCAGGTGCGGTACAAACAATGTTGACAACTCTTGACACCACAAAGGAACATTCTCTCCGTCTCGAGGGCAGGCACTGACTCCCACTTATCTCCTGGAGCCAACTGTCCCTTATGGAGACACAACATTGCAGCTACAAGGTTTTTGCAGAGTGTTAGTTGGTCTCTTACCTAACCCTGAACTCACTAACTGTGTGTGTGTGTCCTAACCTTGAACTACACCCTCTTTTACCTCTTAGCTCGTGTGTAATAATCTGAATCAGGTATGTAATATTAAATGAATGTTGTTTAATCAACTGCCACTACTTAAAACTTAACAAAAGATATAACTGAATAAAAGATCACAAAGAATAACATGATATCAGTGTTTTGTAAGCGCGTGCGGCCTTCTATGCTCGAAGTCACTCCCCTCAATAGATCAGCCAGACATCCCACTGACTGTAGCTTTTAACCCTTACTAACTTGAGCACAACTCTACAACAAGCACAAAACTGCAATGTGTATAAAGATGATCACGGTTACCCCTGCAATGAAAATTCTATGATTATGCTCACACCTGTAAACAGAAGATTAACATGAGGTTATAACAATCACTGTCATCCAAACTTTAATGTCATGTCAATAGCTTCAATAAATGCTTTAATGCAATGCTTATTATATGATTCTGATGCAATGATAAAATAACAGTAAAATATCTCTTCTCACATTGCAAGGCAGAGCAACACGCTGCTGGTCACTGGATATTTTCCCTTTTACAGATCATTCTCTATAAACCCTGAAGATGGCTGTGGGTGAAAATCCCAGTAGACCAGAAGTTTCTGAAATACTTACACCAGCCTGTCCGTCACCGACAACCACGCCATGTTTAAAGCGACTTGCCTTTCTTACTTCAGTAGACCATCGTGACCATGTGTAGATGACTAAATGCATTTTGTTGCTGACATGTGATTATTAGTGTTTATGAGCAGATTAGCAAGTGTACCTAACAAAGTGGCCACTGAATGTAGGACATGTAATTTAGGTAGTTTATCCTATATTCAGATGGAAGCAAGGGTTACAGTTTTTCCTTTAATTTGTCATGCATGTACAGATATTTTAAAAAAAAAGACAAACTTGAGATTAAATATATGAACATACACTTGCAACATACATTTGATATGTTTTCTGTATGTTTGCAACTGAATAATAAGGCTTTCATATAAGGGAATATAGTTCAGTGTATGTTTGGTACAGCTAATACTGACACCGGCTGTATTCTTTCCAAACCGATGTGCCCGGGTTTCTCCTGTTTCCTTGTATTTCTGTGCATGCGTTCATGTAGTTTGGTCTGAGGTTTTTGTGAACTTAAACAGAGAATGTTTTCCACGTTGAAAGCTTTTGTGATTGTGACTTGTTTCTTAGTATTCAGAATAAAGGCTGCAGAGTAACCGTGTGTCATTTGAATTATTATTTTGTAGTCACTGTTCTTAGTGACACAGAGATTTAGTAACCTGTTGGGAGAAATCTTAGAATCAGCAAGAATTTGTGGCTCTTTAGATCAAATTACTTCCCAGAAACATGGCCCAGTGGCTAAAACATGAGCACACAGTAGAAGCTTTGTTTTCCCCCCTCTGCTGAGCAACTGTGAGAAAGCGATTGTTTTGAAACCATGGTAGGCCAAACAGGGATTTCCCTCCTCCACCCAGCTGTAGACACGCGGTGCCTTCTTTTCAAGAATACCAAAGAACTTGTTTCCCCTCTCTGAACACGGTATGCAAAACAAGCAGGCGCACAAGCAAATGATCTCTGCCTCACACATGCACATGCACGTTAAAATAACACCCCACCCCACTGTGTCCTGCAGCCAGCTGTTTCTGGTTACACAGTCAGGTCTGCAGTGAAGAGGAGGACCCGGCATGAAGCAGAAGCTAGCGCAGAAGCTGGAGCTGGCTGCCCTTGGCCTCGGCGCCATCGGGTGGCTATGTGCCATTCTGACACGCTGCCTAGCCTTGTGGAAAGTAAGCGGCACCGTGGACAACACCACAGCTACTCTGCCTGCCTACTGGGACGGGGTGTGGTTGGAATGGGATCATTGGGATTTGGCCCACGATGGCAGCCTGCATTGCTCCTTTTACCGGTCTCTCATGTCTCTTTCTGGAAGTTTTCGGACGTGGAGAGCCCTGATTTTGGCAGCCATTGGTGCTGGGGCTTTTGCTTCAGTGATCGCAACAGTGGGGATGGTGTGGTTCCCTCAGCGAGGCCAGATCAAAGTGTTTTCTGGTAGTCTCTTTGTTTTGTCAGGGATCATACTGTTGGTTCCCATAGCTTGGACATGCCATCACACCAGTCAGCCACTAGAGGGCGCTGTGGGTCTACGAAGGGACTGGGGACCTGCTCTTTACCTTGGATGGATCTCTTTTGGCTTGATGCTTGCCAGTGGGGTGTTTCTTACCACCAGATGCCCAACTGCTCAGAGGCAGGAGGAGCAGACTTCAGACAGCAGGTACCCAAATCTAGAGGAGGAGGCCAGTCACCCACTGAGCAGGATCAACAGGACTACGTTCACACACAGCCAGTACGAACGCAGATCAGAGCCTATCTGAGAGGACTGTGATGCAACATTTAACTGAGCGTGAGGGATTAAACTGGAAAATCAGCAAAAGCCGAAGAAAACTTATGGCTGCAGGTTAGGTAATGATGCACTGGTTTAAAAGTAATGAACACAGCACTGGAACGTCATGTATCATGGGGCTAGTTTTACTGATAAGGATGTGGGCACGACTTTAACTTTGCATGTTGCTTTGCAGTGTTTTCATCTCCAGTGAAGATAGCAAACTGTTCATAAAGCAGTACTGTTATACAGTTCAAATTACTTTCAAGTGATACTTTTGGGTGTCTGTTGAATTACTTGATGAAATTACCAATTCTGACAGATAATAATGATCCCAAAACTTATTGCACAAATACATTTTACTGTGTAAATAAAGCAATACAACTTTACATGGACTGAACTGTGGGAGACAGTTAAACACTGAACTAAAGCACTGCAAATTATTTAGAAAAATGTTTTAATAAAGTTGTTTGACTTTTTTTCTTTTAACTAGTTATGCCACTGAGCAGTAGAAGAGGTGTGAGGGGCATTTAAAAATCATATAACCATCAGTTTTTCAGTCTTTTGAAAATATTTGATGGAAATAAAGCCAGAGTCTCTGAATAGATGAATATTTGTGGCCCAGTGGGGAATAAAACCACAAACGTACTCGTCCTCCTCACACAATAAGCAGCGGGAAACAAACATCAATTACAGTCTTCTAGAAGAACGCCAGCATCTGGATATCACTGCACGGATTAAAGTCTACCAGCACCACATCAGGCACTACAACCTCACCCAGCATCACCCAGCAGGAGTGCATACGAGAGCTCCAACGTGTGACGCTGCTGGACAGGACAAAGTCTGCGTTATGTCAGATTAAGCCGATGTGCCAAAAGCACAGATTATAATCCAACAAGCAGAAGTGAACCGTTTCCTGTGTGTGCTGCATGTGAGAAAGGAAAACTGTGGAAAATATCCTCATTCTGAATTTGACATTCTCTGATGTTCATGTGTGAAACAGGCTCTGATTTCTCAGCTGTATTTCTCTTGTTTGATTTCTGATGAAAAAAACAATAACATTTGCATCACCCTTTGGGCTGCATCTCACTTTTAATTTATAGTTTCTTCTACTAATGATATTTACAAATGCTGTATTGTCACTTTTCTGAACACCTTTAAGATAAACAGGATATTCCATGGAATTCTGTACATTACTTTTTTCTTAAAGAATAAAACGGAGGTGAATTTGTCATTACCCTGTGCTGGTTTACTATCCATCCTCTTAATTGCTTTACCAATTCTGGGTCTTGGGGGCCTGGAGCCCCTCCCAGCTGTAATTAGGTAAAATGCAATAGGAACCCCGTTGCTGTGAGGAGACAGTGCGAACCACTGCACCACTGTGCTGCCTCTGCAAAACAGCGTATATGAGAAAAATCCCCCAAGAGATAATATTTTGTATAGTGTTTATTACAGACCAAACTTATTATAATAAAATAGAATTTACCAGGTTAAAGAAATTATCCACAGATAATAGGATGGGTTACTGAGCACGACTACATGGCACACGACTTTGTGTAGATGTTCTGCTAAATTAGTAATCGTCTTAAAAAAAGTGAATAAATAAAAGAGAAAACATGAGAAATAACCACCGACTTTAAAGTTCAGGCATAAATTCTGATACCTGCTTTCAAAATATATTCCACTCAGTAAATCATAACTTCTTTCAGTCAAATTAATCCTTACAGGGTGAAAGTGGCTGAAATTGTGATATATCAGACCATAAACATTGATTTTTTCATGAGTTTGCAGTCTGTGTGCACTAATGAAGCGTGTTAGTGTGGATAAGGTGCAGAGTCCTGACAGGCAGGGTTACTATAGTTTCTCATCTCCCTCCTCCACATCCTTGAGACTGAGAACCTCCAGAGAGCCTCGGCCTCTAGTCTCACAGCGGATCAGCTCATCGATCTCCCTGAAGCAGCCGGGATCCACCAGACATACCTGACAGACGCACACGTGAGAAAAATCATGAGTAATAAAGGGATAATAATATTGACCTTACATTATAATATGGTAAGAGACAAAATTTCAGTTTAAAAAAACCACAAAGCTGATCTGCAGAGCTTCATGTAATTGTTTATATTATTGAATGAAAGTAGAGATTATTCAGTCACAACCACAAATATCATTAAACGCCGCTCACCATTTCCAGCTCCTCATCAAAATCCTCACTCTCCACGACCTGCAGGAGCGGTTTCAGCTTCTCCTTCAGCCTCTTGGCCTCTTTGGCTGGCAGCACCAACCGCAGCCTCATGTGGGCTCTCTGGATCTCCATGCTCTCCTTCAGCTGCCGAATCACCTCCAGGGCCTGAAAACAACAGCACACATCTGTTTATCAGGGATGTTTAAATAACAGTATCATCATTCACTGCAGAGAAGGCCTGAAATACACAGATTATAACTGCAACAACTTCCACACCGACAAACTGAAGTCAGAGGGGCAGAGTATGTGTGATCACCGAGCTTCAAACATTTAGTTGTTCTTTGTTTACTTGTCACCAGCAAAAGACTTTGAATTCACTCTCATCTATTTATTTGTTTTAGACACAAAACTCAAGCTACTGAAAAAATATGAAGGTTCCTGGCTTGAACTTTCTAGTGGGGTCTGCTTGTTCTTCCTGTATCTGTGTGGGTTCTCTCCAAGTGCTCCAGATTCATCTCGTAGTCTTTGGACTATCAGAGGAACTGGTGATTCAAAATTGGCAGTAGGTGGATGTGAGAGCCTGAGGTTGTCTCTGTGTTAGTCTGGATGGCCTCATGCCCTAGTGCTATGGGGTAGATGCCAGCCACCTCTCTCAAGACCCTTATATATAACCAGTTTTAAAGAAAATGGATGGATGAATTAGATTTAAAAAAAAATATATTTAACATTATTTTTAATGACTTTACAGGAAAATACACCCATTCGTGCACTATTTTCCATCTGAAGTTGCTGTTGGATCCATGCTAAGCCTCCAGTTCCTCCTGGGAGATCCTGAGGTGCTCTCAGGCCAGACAAGAAACTTAAGCTCTGCAGCAGGTTCTGCGTCCACCACAGGGTCTCCAACCAGCTGGACATCCCCAGAAAACCTCCAAATAGAGGTGCCCAAACCACTTAAACTGGCTCTTTTGACATGAATAAGCAGCACCTCTACTCTGAGCTCTCCAGATATCTGCTTAAAGGGATCTGAGCGCTCAGGTAAAGTAGAAAGATGCTAAATAAGAACCAGTCCATTTACCATCTACGCCCTGACTCCAACTCTGACTCTAAGAATTACTAATACATAAAAATTTTTTATTGTATATGTATTGGAAAACATTTATTAATTAAGGATCAGCTGAGTATAGTCAGTATTATTCTGCCTACCAGTATGATTATTTATTAATTTTGTCATGTATATCGTTTCCAAATATCTGCGATGTCCTTGATTACTATCAGTATCTGGCAGTAATACCTGCCATGTATAGAAAACACAGCTGGGACAGACGGCAGCCTCTCCTCAAGAAGGCACCCTGCTGTGTTTCAACACAAGAAAGGGAAACACGTTGTATCCTCCTCACCTGCTGCTTTGTGCTCTTGTTGGGCTTGACAGAGTAGTGGATGTCCTTCATGGCCCGCTCAATCAGACTGACTGTGTATGGCCTCTTGGTTTCGGGGTTGACGCACTTCTCTGCCACAATAGTAGCTATATCCCGGAACATGGTCTCCAGCTGACTCTGCCTCTCTTTGTCTGACACCTGGAGCTCACCTTTGGCCAAGATCTTCAGGAGAAAAAACAAAACAAACAAGCCCACATAGTGTAAATGGCATGGCTTATACTTACAATGTGTACTTATGGGGATGTTTGATACCTGTTTACAGATTTCTGTAAGGTCATCAGTCCCAAAAGCTTTGGTCAAGTCATCCTTCTTCGCCACCTGGCCTTTGGAAACATTGACGAAAACAGAGTGCGTCTGCAAAACCTCGTCCAGGTCCTTTTCTCTGCAATGAAAACATGACTTTTTTGGAGCATTTTTAGCTGATTCAGCCTGTAACGACCATCGAGAGGATTTAAAGTGACAGAGAAATGAATTTAATACTGGTGATAATCAAAGTTTCCTCTAGCAACAACGAAGTAAAACAGCAGTCAGGCACAGGAGGCGTTAACATCTCCTGGTACTCACGCTCCTGATCTCCAGCTCATAACTTTGTTCTTGTAACAGGCGATTTCAAATCGCTTCCCGCCTTTCTTCATCCTCACCACCGCTACATTGGTCAGCCGGATTTGATTCGTTGGCGTAAATATCGACATATTTACGATTACCACAAACAATTGCGAAGCAAGCACCGCTGATAAGAAACGTACGCTGTCACAACACCACCCGTATTCTCCGAGTGTACCCTAAATGGCTGTTCGGTGTGAAACTATGACTTTGAACATCAGTTCCGAGTCAGTTTTGTTTCCTTTTTTGTTATTCGTTTAATAAGTAAAATAAATACATATATGCATAAATAAATACATATTTATGAAATGTAACTTTTCAAACTGTCATTATTTTCGAAATAAAATGCCATATAAATCGGGCACTGTTAGATTAATGGTTGCAGAGTTTTGAGATAACATCAGATTTAATGTCTGACAGTACAATCTATTATTATTTATAATTATTAACAGCGTTAAGTATTAAAAAAAAACTATGTGTAAGTCTTATTTTGAAACGAATAATCGGAAGTGCTGAATGCCACTGCCATGCCTCCACTAATGCTAGTTTGACGAATTTATTTGTGCAGTTCGCCGCTGTGACCACTGGAGGGCAGAAAATATACATTGTGTCCGTTTGAATTTAAAGCCACCTGAAGTTCTTTCCTCCTACATTGTCATACTTTTTCTCTGTACGTTAGTGATTGCGCCTAATAATAGTTGTCATATTATCACGGAAGTTAACACAACTACCAGAAAACAGCTTACAGCTTTTCTCAATCTTCAGTTTTCTAATTAATTTGAACGTTTTGATGCATTCTCAATCATCCAGGAAAGTAAATCTCCAAAAGTTGAATCTGTTCATCTGGACGTAGCGTTTTGTGGGAGAAACGTTTCGTCACTCATCCAAGTGACTTCTTCAGTCTCAGCTGACTGCAGGTTTCCCCAAACCTTATAAACAGTACATTTGCATAATGACTGAAACCAGCCCACTGAAGGAACAATGGGCTGTGAGGTCAGTTCCTTAATCATAATTATGCAAATAAGGTTTGGGGAAACCTGCAGTCAGCTGAGACTGAAGAAGTCACTTGGATGAGTGACGAAACGTTTCTCCCACAAAACGCTACGTCCAGATGAACAGATTCAACTTTTGGAGAATTTGAACGTTAGCATATTTTAATAGGTCTATTGCAGTTCCTCTATATGACCACAAGAGGGCGACCTACAAAAACGACGGAGAAGCTAGGGGTGCTATATGTAACCGAGCTAGCTTGCCAGAAAGCTCAAGTGCAGTTATTTGTTTAATTTCAATTGACATTGCATTAATTTTCATGTCCGAATGCCCTCATCTGGCGTCAGTTTACAAGATTTTAAAAGGAATTAAAATAAAAATGACAAGTTAAAAATCCTTCTGGAAACAACAACAGAAATCAAAACAGACATAGTGTAATACAACCACTTCCGCTATAGACTTTCAAAATAAAGCATACCCAGCCCTATAGGTATAGGTATGAATGAGTGAAATATTCAAAATTAAATCCAAGAAGATCCTTTTTTTCGTTTAATTTCAGTTGCTTTTTGTCTGACTGTCCATAAGTAAACGAACTCAAACCGTTGGAAGATCCGAACTCAATTTCCCAGCATTCCTGTCGGCAATATGGTTGCGCACAGTTTCAGGCGCTGAGGACTGTGTGCTTTAAAGTTGTTACTATTTGCAGCAATGCCAACTTTAATCGTATTTATATTGCTCTTGGCCTCCAGCGTGTCTGCCTCGGATTCAAAAGGTGAGTTTATTTAAATATTTAAATCAACTGAAAACTCTCTTCAAGCTGTGTTTTGGCTAAAGGAGGGTAGCATTACTAGTTAGCATGCGTTGCTCGGCAGTCCCCCGCCTTTTATTTTCGCAGCTAGTTTCAGGTTGGGATTTAATTCTATTTTGTTGTTGCATGCGGTCAATGGTGGTTTGGCAGAAACGTATATGGTGTGGCTGTTTTCTTCATCATAGCAGCTCAGGATCTGAGGACTCAGTTTGATGTGTTTTCTCCCTCCAGTCTCTCAGGATGCCCGCAGTCCCACTGAGAGCTATTTCATGTGGTTATGGCACAGCAGGTTGTACCTGTACTCAGCTGCTGCGCTCGTTTTTGGCCTCTGGTTCTTACTGAAGAAGGTGAGGCACTTACTCATACCTTACTCTAATTTGTGTCTGTGTGTTTTAGTCTCTCTAAACGGTCTCTGCAGTGCTTCTTAAGGTCTCGCTGTCTTGACCTGAAGCCTATCCATTTATCTCTGCACTGATCTGCTTTCAGAAAAGTGTTTCTAAAGATTCCAGCAAAGAGGAGAATGACAAAGCCGACAAAGCTCCAAAGAAGAACGACAGAGAGACCAAGGAGGTTCACGTGTCAGGAGTCAAAATCTTCTATGGCTCACAAACCGGGACAGCAAAGGTACAAAAGTTGTTTCCTGCAAATATAAAGTGACCAGATGAGAGCAGAGAAAATATGAGACACAGAGGAAGCCACTGATCAGAAACCTCCTGTTGGTTTTCCAGCCTGTCTCTTTTGTCAGAGCATGCCACTGTGTTGTATTCTAGCTCTGTAGACAGGCATAAGCAAAGCATGCAGACCCCTTTACCCTTTTAAAAATAAAACAAAATAGTAATAATAGTAATTATAATTACTCTACAGACCATTAACAACCTGAATCACTACACTGATTAACAGTTTCTGTAGTGAGGCTCCTGTGTAACTTTCACAGTCTGCAATAACAATTCATTACTCTTGTGCATATTTTTACTGTAGCTTGGTAAAGTTACTGCGTTGTAATGCATCAGTAGCACTCCTCATCTCACAAAGCACGGTGATAGTAAAGCTTTCTGTTGCATACAGCAATGCTAAGTCAATAATATTTTTGAAAAGTACCAGCACATGGTAATTTATACTCTCCATGTGTTCAGGGCTTTGCGAACGAGCTGTCAGAGGAGGTGAAGGCTTTGGGTTTACCAGCCGAGGTGATTGATATGAAGGACTACGATCCAGATGATCAACTTGCTGATGAGGTAAGCCAACCAAAAGCAGAAGATGCTTTTCAGTTTCATATTAGACTGCTTTATACTGTAAGGTAGAGACCCTGTACTGTTACACCCTGTGAGCAAAACACTTTGTGGACCCTTTCACAGTCTCAGGGAGATGCTAGGTGTCTGCCAAGTCTGGTTGGGGAGTAAGGGGAAAGTATAGACAGAGAAGGTTAGCACAGAGATGACAAACAACACACAAGTGACACAGTTGGCTGGTTGGTGGACCAGTGAAGCCAGACAGGGACCATGCATCTTGGGAACCATGGACACCACTGAAGGGAGAAGGCACAAGGTTAATGGGATGCAATGTTGATATGTAAGTGCATATGGAGGGAAAGTGACCAGAGGCTAGTTGCACAACAAAACACCAGAGGTCCAGAGCCACTAGCAGCATAACTGAGGGTGGTTCAAGGGCATATGGGCCAAGCCAAATATTTAATTCTACTATTTAGTATTTAGTAATACTTGTCTAATAGTTTATCTTAAAATGAAAGTTTGCAGGCTAATATGTAAAGGAAGATGGTGTCTACACCCCAAACCCAAACTTGGAGCTGGTTCCACAGATCCTCTAAGGAGACCTGGCAAACTGTCACTGGCAGTATCACCCCTACCTGTGGCATCATAGAGAATAAATGAAAAATTAATGCAGCTCTCAAATGTGCACTCTGTAAGCAATTAAATGCTGTTTACAGGATGCTCAGAAGCAGCTCTAATTAAATCTCTAAAATGTAACTGTGAGCTCATAAGACCTGCCCGTGTGTTCTTCCAGGGAAGACCTGATTAGAACAGATTTAACCAAAGGAAAATAAAAATCGTAACTCTTATTTTGAAAGCTCGACAGCAAACACTGCCGTGATAAGCCTCGAGTTCTATTACTGCCAGCTCAGCTTATGCTTCATTTCGGCTTGATCCTTCAAACGGCCGGTGCAGAGAGCAAACATGTTACACTAATCCTGCTCATCTGTAGCAAGATGGATTGTTTTCATCAGTGTTCCCTCTGTGCTGCATTTCGAGATGAATGGGAGATTGGTTGGCTGGTTGACAGCAGAAAAAGGAAAATAACTATTTATTCAAAGGGACAGTGATACAGTTTTCAGTGACAGAAAAGCTCTACGTGAAATGTGTCTGCAGACATCTCTCCTTCAGTGCAACTGATTTACTGGTCAGGCATCAGTGAAGAAGGAACCTTTTTGTTTGGCACATTTAACCCTGTTTGATACAAGAAAAGAGACTCAATTTTAAGTTTCTTTGCTGAAGGAAATTTGCATTGAGTTTTGGACTTGGAGAAGACTGCTGAACTGTGAGACTGCAGCGTCACTGTGTTTGGTGTCTGTGTCAGATGTTAATTTCATCCACTGTTTAGCGAGCTTCAAAATCACCATGCAACACACAAAAAAAGCAAAAACTCTCCATTTACTGAGAATTTTCTATTTCATCTTATCAGAAGAAGAAATAGAACAGAGCCATCAGACAAGGTGTTAATGTGAGTTTTGTACCCGCTGAGGGTTGCTATTAACCTTGATACACCTCTGATGATCGTCTCCTCCACCTGAGCAGTGGGGGAAAAATATGACAATGCCGAAACTGCATATGAGGCGCTTTAGTTCAGTTTAAATATGCTAGCTTGTTTATGATTTATGTATAATCAGCACCACATCACCAGGTAACACAATTATGGTTGTGCTGGAACCAGTCCCTTCTGTCATAGGGTGAGAAGCGGGGTACATCGGAGAGGAGGGAGGAAGCCGGAGTGCCTGGAGTACCATGTACCTTTTTGGATACTCCAGCTTCCATCTACCTGTCCAGGGTGTACTCTGCCTTTTGGTTTATAGATACCTCCCCAACTGTAACCCTGAGTTACATAAACGAAAGAAAATAGATGACTGTATTATTTATGGATGTGAGCTAATGTTGGTTCAGTAACAAAAACCATCCACCATCCATTTTCCACTGCTTCTCCAGCAGCGGTCTAACCAGAGTTGCTCAGACTTCCCTGTCTCTGGCGTCTCCCTTCCACCGGATGCAGATACATTCCCAAGCCGGCCGGGAAACATAACATCTTCACGGTTGGCTCTGCTTCTTCTGGCTCTGCCCTGGGGTTTGCTTCCATTTGGACATGCTGAAAACACCTCACCTAGGAATGCCTATACCACTTCAACTGGCTTCTTTTAATGCATCTACTGCTGCTTAGTTTGTAGCCACAGGCGAGAGTAGGATGTTAGTAACTGCTTAATTAATTAGGTCTACCTGGTATATAATTATGTGTCAGCAGTACATCCAGTTAGTGTCCAGTGTTAGTGTATTAACATCTCACTGCATTTTGTCTCTAGTTAGTTTACTGAGTCCCAAAGACAAGTGTTTCCATATTTGGACCAAAAAAAGTCTTGAATGAAGAAACACTAAGCTTTTTTCCTCCTGTTTAACTCTTTCCTATGTGCTGTGTTTACCTTTCCCTTTAGTGCATCAGTAAGTCGGTGTGCGTGTTTCTTGTGGCGACTTACACTGACGGACAGCCCACAGAAAATGCTGAGTGGTTCTGCAAGTGGCTCGAAGAGGCATCCACTGACTTCAGATATGGGAAGACCTACTTGAAAGGGCTCAGATATGCAGTGTTTGGCCTTGGAAACTCTGTCTATGTTGGCCATTACAACACGGTACGAAAAGGTTTCCAGAAAATGAGAAGAATGACACTGGTTGATAATATTCTTTGCAGTCAGCTATTCAGAGGATATCTAAAGCTTCAAGGCTGTAGCTCAGCAGTTTATTAAGCCTGAATCACTTCATTGCTTTCAGTAATTACTAAGAATTCAACCTGCTTTTTTCTTACAGGTGTGTAAAAATGTGGACAAGTGGCTGTGGATGCTGAGTGGCAGACGAATCATGACCAGGGGAGAAGGCGACTGTAATGTGGTGAAGAGTCTTAATGGCAGCATCCAGGCAGACTTCCTGGCCTGGAAGGTCAAGTTCCTGAACCGCTTAAAGACTCTGGCAAAGGGCGAGAAAAAGAGCTGCAGTGGGAAGTGTAAGACTGAGGGCTCCTGTAAGAACAAGAGGAAAGAGCGACAGGAAGAAGAGAAGAAGACCTCTCCACAGAATAACAGCTCTGAGGTAAGGGCAGGAAAGTTGTTTTTTAATGGTGGGTTTTTATTAAAGTCTTGATCAAAATATTCAACTATTCACATTTTTGGGATCCAGATATTTGCTTTTAAATATGTTTGAGCCTGTACCGTCTCAGCTTGGCAGCCTGACACGCCTCTCACTTCCAGCTGTCATTATCACGCATCAGTTCACTTCATTATTGCCAACTTGGAAACTTTGTATCAAGGTTTAGCAACTTTTCATACAACATTCTCTCAGAAAAAACAGCTAGTGAAAAGCTTGGAGCAGTGTTTAATTGCAATTGGACGTCTCTTCCTGTTCTTTTGAAGGGAACCAGCACCCAGACAGAGAAAAGGAGACATCCTCTTGCTTCTGTCATTCTCTCCGCGTGATTGTTTTAAGATAGTATATCTTAATATTATTATCTATAACAGTATTTCAAACGCCCCTTTTGCCCCTGCTGATGCCCAAAGCTGTGAATACTTCATGTTAATTATCACCCAGTCTGTTCTTTTGTGGGTGAAGGCTGGCCTTGTGCTTAAAATGACTAGCTGATAAGCCATTTAGTTTCTGAACATTCATTCAGCTGTTCTTCATTTTTTCAGCAAACGTCTACCTGCTGTGTGACAGACAGAAAAAATATTTATTGGTCTACACCACTTGTCCAGGATTTGGTAGCGTGTCTCTATTTTTATGTAATTTTGAAAGCAAGCTTCTGAGTGAAACAATGCTGATTTCTCTGGCTTCTGACTGAGATTATATACTATAGTCAGAATATAAAATATAGACATGGGTTCTGCTTTTAAAAATGTCCAAGTGGTTTCTAAAGGCCAGCAAGAGGTGATTCACGTCTTATTGAATACTTAATGAAATCATTATGTTTACATTTAGAGTAAGAAATGGGGATAAATCCAGGGTAAGCTTTCAGGTGGGCCTAGCATGTGATTTATAAGCCACTGCTGTACATGCGGCACAACTGTCCTCGATGTCTCAGTGATATCGATATCTCTCTCTCTCTCTCTCTCTCTCTCTCTCTCTCTCTCTCTCTCTCTCTCCCTCTCTCTCTCCCTCTCTCTCTCTCTCTCTCTCTCTCTCCAAAAGGCTATGATGGACACCCAAAATGCTTAAAAAAAAAGAGTGTGAAAAGAGTTCACAAATTCATGGGTGACATCAGGGTGCCTCTGTCATCTTTTATAGACAGCCTGCGAATAAAACTAAAAACACCCACATAAAGATGTTAACTATCATCAGAACAGCCTTGTGGATATGGTACCACATGTTGTAATATTATTTCCTCACTATTTGACTCCAGGCTTGTCCCACTGAGTCTAAATATAAATGAAGCAGGTAAAGAGAACTGGAGAAAGAAAGATAGAGAAAGCATCCAGCTTACATCTAGTTGGAGAATTGTCCTTTGGGTTAGGATAATGTAATATGACATTACACGGGCACTTTAGAAATCCAAGCAGGAGTCTGAAACAGACTGGCCAGGCTAATGGCTTCATGTTGCACTCTTCCAACAATGTGATTAAAATCAGATCAGACGCCTGAATTTCTCAGGAGTATTATTCTTGGCTTATTAGGTCCTTATTTAGTAGCAGCGATGTGCACTTTCAGGTGCAGCGTGGCATTATTTAATGTTCTGCATGAAAATTGTTGTATTTCACTTAACACCAGTCCATCATGTGAAAATATGAAAATAGCACTTTTTTTTTTCCCCCACCGCTCTCTGAAATTACACATTTCACAAGTACAAAAAGACATTTTATGTACACACACGCGCACACAGTCTTCATATGCATCACAGCACACACAGATGATCAGTTGTCATGGTAGCGGGGACCTCAGAGCCAACTCTAGCTGAGACTTCCTCCCCTCTGTCTGCAACACTCAGCAGAGGTGACATTCAGCCGGAACCGAGAGGAGCTGAGAACTGTGGCGAGGGGACCATCGTGGTGATTTATGTACCCGCTGTACCACTCATGCATTTTATTCTCCTGCTGCACATGTCGGCCATGTGTCGTGATAAATCTGCTGAAACGCCATAAACGCGTACATTGTTTTCTTATTTAATCAGGCAGCCCAGGAGGACATAACGATGTTCAATAAATGTGTTCCACATCAGCACACTCACTCAATCACAACTTTTATTTTTAAATTTGTTATGGATTGGACCATATGAAGTCTTTCTTTACTACATGTCATTCATCTTTATCACCGTGTCCCCGACTTTCCATTTTGACCTTGTTTATTAATCACTTTTTTTGCTTGGTTATTTCTTCTTTTATTTTTTCCCCAGGATGATCTAGTGGAATCCAGCAGTGATGAAGATGAGTCCGGTCTGCCAGATGAGAAAAAAACGGTGCTCGACGTGGAGGATCTGGGAAATATTATGAACAGCGTTAAGAAAGCAAAGGTCAGGCTTCCTCCGCCAACATGTTAGCACCACTTTTTGCAATACATATGCTCGTGTTATTTCACACATTAGAAACCCTTAGAACTAAGCAGAGATGAGTATTTGTACTTGTAAATATGAGTTGTGTATACAATACTTAGCAATTCCCCTCATAAACCTGCACTTTTGTGATTCTTGAGTCATTTTAAACTGTCACTCCAATGTCATCATCCAGCAGCGCTATTTTCAGCATTTCCGTTTCAAGGTCTGCAAGCAGGCATCACTGTGGCATTAAGCTCCCACCACCTTCATCCAGTGTAAGTGCGTTCAGTAAAGAGATAAGAGTGGTATCATTAAAAGAGAAATGGCAGATGGTTTGATAGACACCAGACCCCGACAGACGAGGAGTGGAGGCTTGCGTAATAGTTAGGACGCCCACTCCACAGACTTGCTAGAAATGAGTGACTCAAGAAAATCAAGAAAAAAATGAAAAAGAAGAGACATTATCACTCTGCTGTTGTAGGCTGTCCTATAAGGATCTTATGACAGCTTATATAAGGTGGACAAATGAGTACCCTGTAATGTACCTCTTTGAATGTAGCAGATTAGTGTAAGCTGCTCATTAGTTTCATTCAGAAAATGGAATAAATTGGAAATTCAAGAAAAGAGAAATTACTTCATTCAATTGCAGATTTTCATTTTAATTGATTTTAATCATGAACAATGCCAAATTATATAAATCTCTTATTTTTTTATGTACATCGTGACATTTTTTGTTAGTATGCTTTACCTCAAAACGTCTGTACTCAGTTCAGGAAGCAGTGATGCACTGCGGAAATGAGCCTTTTTGGACTTCAGTCTGCTTGTTGGCAAATAAAGATGAAATTCATAATACTGTACACAACAACAACACAAAATAGATTAGTATCAATACAGGAATTTTCCATAGTGTAGTGGAGGGGTGTCAAACATGAGGCCCGGGGCCCAGAATTGATGTGACAACAACTCCAGTCCGGCCCACTTTAGAAAATGTAAATGAGTGCATAGATTTTGAACTTTTAACTATAATTTCATGAGTGTCACAGCTTGTGCCCATTACCATCCACACTACACCAAAGTACAAGAACATTTTCTGTGAATTAATGAAAACTTTGACTTTAAATTTATAATTACAGGAGCAATGATCTACCAGAATTGCCTTGTCTGTAATGTTACAGGTCTGTCATGTTTCACTGTCTCACTTCACATCAAAGTGTGCTGTACAGTGGTTTACATATTCACCTAACACACAAAACATCCTTAGTTTGATTCCAGGAGAGAACACAATCCCTTTGGGGTTACATCAGGAAGGGCTTCCAGTGTAAAAACTCCAAATCAGAAACTGCCAAATCAAATCAAACATGTGCAGCTACTTGATGAGGCAGCTCTTTGTCAATAAGGGAGCAAAAGAAAGTAATTTTTATTTTTTTTTAAATTGATAATGGTAGTTGTTGTGGCAGAACCAAAAGCTCCACCTAACCGACCTTATCATTTCTATAGATTCATTTTATTAATAGAACTTAGGGGGTCACAGAGGGACTGGGACAGAATTGAGGTAAACGATTGACAAATCAGCAATCCGTCACAGGCTAACACAGAAACGCAGACAGCCATAGACTGTCATTTGCAGACAATTTACATTCATGGCTTTAACAGCAGAGCTGTGTGTTTAAGGTGTCGTGAAGATCTGATGTGCAAATCGGTCCTCCATCCTGGGTATAGCGGCAGACGACTAATTGGTAACTTGAACATTCTTGCTCTAATACCACGGTGCTAACCGCGGCACCACTGTGCCTTGCATATACTGTTACTTTATAGTATTTGACATTTTGAAGTTATCACACTCTACTTTAAGCTTCTTTCCCCAGAAATGTTACATCATAAAAAGACATTCACAGAATTATTTACTAATATGGTCACAGTCAAAACACAAACTTCTGTCTCGGTCAACTTTATATCCAGAAAACCTTTAGTGTGGAGGCAGCTCCTGTCCTAAAGACGCACACAAGTATTTTATTCTGTTGTGTTTTGATAGATGTGAAATTATTAATTTCGCTGTACGTGCTCCTTTAGGTTACTGAATATTATGCTTCTTTTGACTGCGGTTCATAGGAGACTTAATGCAATACAAATATGTTTATACATCACAGCTGGGAAGTTAAAGAGACATCAGTTTATGTCTTGAGGAGCCTGGGTTGATCAATACTCTTCAGTTATGCCTTCCACAGTAAGAAGAGTCAGACTTCTTTTTTTTTCTTTTTTAATTCATGAGGTGTTTTCATGTAGTTTTTATGATCAAGCCTTATGTTCCTGCTGTTGTTCTTTCCCCCAAAGATATACCCATAGACTTTATGTTTATGATACCCCAGGCAGTCATCTTTATTCCTAACCTGTCATGTAAGATTTAATTGTAACTGCTCTGGGATGACTTGTGCCATCACACGTGGATGCCAGAGATGACTTGGATTCCTGTAGTAACAAATTTATGTTGCTTTTGCATAATTTGTTCACACAGAGCGAGCAGTGTAAGATGTAATTAGTTTGAGCATTAATATTGTCAAGAGACAGCAGGTATTTAGCCAAGCTGAATATTGTGTGAGTAATCAAACTGTGACTAGAAAATGCTGTATCTGTGGGGCTTGTTACACTTTCAGGCTTAATTCTGGCTGTTTATGGTGATTTTTAGTAAAACGTTTCATTTTCTTTAAATTTGACATCTGTAATACTGTAAGAGAGGACCAAATTTACAAATACCATTACAATGATGAAAGGGAGGATTTTTTTAAATGACTTTTTTTTTTACAGGTTTTATATCCCACGCTGATTTCACAAGTTTCCTTGTGGCATTTAATGCTCTCTACCCCATTACACTGAAATAAACATCAGTCTCTTGTTCGTTTTTAGTTTACAATTATGGTGTAGTGTCAGTAGCTGAATAATTTACTCACAAATCACCTCGTGCTTGGATGAGTAGGTTACCTCGCCCAACCTGTCTTTCTCTTTTTTTGCCATTAGTCAGATAAGTTGATGTAGGTGCCCCTGTGCAAGATACTGAACCACTCATTACCCCTTAGATGCATCAACTGACCTTTGAATGTGTTCATGGCAGGTAAAAGGTGTTTAAAGACATCAAATAGTTCTTGAAACTAATAAAGCACTGTGTGAATTGGTACATTTGGCTTGTAGTGTGAAATGAGCTTTGAGTGCTCAGTAAGAGTAAATATTATAAGTTTGCATTTACTGACTGATAAAAACTGGAAGGATTTTTCTGTACTGGTGTCCATGTGGCTTGTATCCCAGATGGAATCAGGATGACTTGATCACTGTTTTTTTTCTTTCAGTGATGGACAGGCTGTGATTGGCTGTGGCCTTAATCTATATCAGTCTTTGGCTGTAGTTCCATTTTTATTCTAGCGAGTGCCTGCAAAATTCATTTTGCATTGTTGTTCTAAATTGATTTTGTACAATTGTTAATAGTATTGGCATCTAAACTTTGGCAGAAATGGAAGCCTCTTATGACAGAGTGGTCGATTTCACGTTGTGGGACTGTTGCCAGTTAGGAGTTAGTGTAAAACGCATCATTAACCTGAGCTGGCATGCAGCATTTTTGGCTCAGTTTTTATGTTTTCAGCTCACTATCCAAAGGGAAAAAGCACACATAAGATGCCAGTATAACTACTACTAAGGTCTATTCTATATTTTCAGAAACATTGATTGGCATAGATTAACATGTTCAGATTCTGGATGGACCAGCTTTATTAAACTTCCTGTGTGCTAAATGCCCCTTAGTTAAACGTCATCAGGCAGATCACATGCTGAAAACATCAGTTTTGAGCTCTTAGGGGTTCAGGGGAGGTTTGATACATTGACAGGCCTTTAAAACTGAGATTTTTATTTTTTATTTTTTGCAAATCATCATATTTTCTTGTTAAGTTTTAACGTCTCCTAACTTTTTTAGAAACAGAAATGTAAAAAAAAAAAGAAATATTAGAAATTTTGAATTTATGCTGTTCTATCAACATATCTGTTACAATACGTCTGCACTTGTAATAAGCACAGAATGATGGAGAATACTGTTATTTTATTGTTTTACAGTATAGAGAGTAGTGCACTTATAGACCAATTTTCTTGGTGTGCAATCCTCTTTTGGAGCCGGAGCAAACACTGGTGACAAATAGCTTTTCTTGTTCACATATATTAAAATATTTGGATTATAAGGTCAAGCTTTAAAATATCGAATTTGTTTTGCCAGCTTGGAGTTTTTGTCTTTCTTATTTTCTACTTGTTCATGGTTTTGGGGGGTTTTTTGCCTCCTGTACTTTTATGTTTTTCCCTTATTCACATGTGCTACTCAATCAGTGTATTATTGTTGCATCATTCATCTGCAGCAGCACCATGTTGTGTCATCGTTCCCGTGCACAACACGATGCTGTGAGATGTCCCATTTCTGTTAGCCCAGATTGGCCCAAGCATGACTGTGTGTCAAGGCTGAAAGCCAATCAGTGGGATCCAGAGACTAGGGCCAGATAAATTTTCAAGGCTGCATGAAAACACCGTAGGGACAGATTGTTTCACCGTTGGCTACGTGTTGTGTATGCTGTCAGAACTGTACGTGTCACAGATGCATTAAGTGAAGGTGGACATTTGGGCCGGCTGAGTGGCAAACCAGTCTTATCCAATCTTGAGTGTTAAATTGTAGGCTGTACGTTTTTTCACTCCCAGTTTAGATTTTTGTTGAACTTTAAGAACGACTTCAGGCCCATTCACACGATGATTGAACCACTGGATGGCTGTTGCTCGCCCCGATTTACACTGTATGGTGGTTTTTGTACTCCTGTCTTTATCACTGGAACTGATCATAGCTTAAAGTCACTCAAAATAGAATAGACCATTGCTTTAAGTCACTCAGAGTAAAACATGCAAGCCACACATTTTGCAGTGATATAAATGACGTGTAAAAATATCATCAAGCACCATCTTTTTTCCATCTAAGAAAGAAATGTGACAGTATTCTGACAAAGCAGCGTGGCTTCCTTGTTCACAGCATCTACTCTCAAAACCGAGCTCTAGGGGACCACTGCTGCTGTCAGGTGTGAGAAACCTCCTCTGTATTTGGGGCTATGATTGTTGAGGCAATGCACAGAGCAAACAGTGCTACTAGATAGCTACAAGGGCTTGCGTTCTTCCAGTTTTAAGGTGAAAGAGTGCCATTTCATACAGATGACTGTGAACACCTGAAGCGCAGGTTCACATATAAACATTGGCAGTATATTTAGAGAGAAGCTTGCTCTCTGTTTTTTAACAAAGGTTTTAGGAGACTAAAACAGATTAGCAGCTGCTCAATTCTGGCAAAAATTATATTCAGAATTAATATTGAGGCAATTATCATTTAACCAGTTGCTCACAGACTGTGGAAAAGTTGACTTTGTCTTGTTTGTTTTTAAGTTGATCATGTCAGATAGTTATGAAAATATTTTCTAGGCTTGCAACAAGAAACTTAGTGAAGCGTTTCACAAAGAACAGACCTCATAATTTCTTATCCACACCCATTAATTGCAACTACATTAAAACAAAGAACAGCAGCAAAATTCTCACAGACTCTAAGTTTAACAGTTAATCTGTGTTACTGTAACATACTGGAGTAGCTACTTGGCTGGGAAGCACCAAGGCATGGACGTGCATGCTGGGAGTTACCGAGCCCTTGAAGAGGGTTGGACGGTAATATGTTACAATCTCTAAATCTGTTGCTCAAAGATGCTCAAAACATATAGGATTCCACAATTCAGCTGCAGTTTCACAAGCTTTTAATACTAGAATATGATTACTCCAACGAACAGACAAGAATAAGGGAAATGGGAGCACCAACAACACCAAACAAAAGAGAAAGAAGATCATGAATCAGACACACAGTGGACTGTCGGATTCAGGCTTCTCCCCAATCTAGACTGTTAGTAAACTAGACTACAAAAAACAAACCTGAAATCTGGAATGCCGGTATTCCCAACTCAACCTATAATAAATGTGAGGAATAATACAAGTGCTGATGGAGGTGAGGGAGAGTGAGAAAGAATCAGCCTGCCAACCACTCTCAGGCCTCATATGAGTGCAGGTGAGCCTTCTGCTGCCAGTCAACACTAGAGATAAATTGGATAGAAGGTTACTCAGGATGACTGAGAAACCAAAGCTGGTGCACTGAAGCACACATAACAATCCACATTGGAAATAGCAGTTGACCAATATTTTCTAGCCCTGATGCAAATGATGTTTTACTATGAGTTCATGAGGTGAAAACGTGTCTGCAGTAATTAGCTATATCCACTGTATTCTGTCTTCTCAGCACCAAGCAGCAGACAGACATATTTAGAGACAAGCTGGTGTAAATGAGTAAAACATAAGCATTTAAAGAGCATAATCTTTCCTTTTACACTTGCAAGAAGCAAATATATGGGTTAAAAGGGGAGTGAGTACTGGACTTAATTAAATTTCCACTGGGTATAGCACAATATTTTCATTTATTTGGAGCCATTTAACCAAGAAATCTGCAACTGCAAGATCAAAGTTTTTGCAAATTTGCAAGTAAGAGAGGGTACAAATGTTCTCAAGACTACTGACTCCAGAGATAAGAGAGGAAAAATTAAAATAGACTCTATAAGAATCTCATTGATTTGCAGTAATGGTTTGTACAATGTATTTTTCACACAGTTCAACGGGGGTGAGCTACACGGGAATCTGTGAACTATCTACGTGCTTGAAGAATACAAGTGTGTTGAACATTTATCAGCATTTGCTGACACTGTATTAGCACCTAAAGGGCCCTGGTGTGCTGACTAGGTGACATATAGATCCCTATAGACAAACTGAAGAAGTGGCAAAGGTGCAGTAATTGGGTGAAGCTGTCATTTACCATGGTTAATGTTAAAGGCTGGTCATCCATCACATCTTTCTGAAAAGTAATACCTGTTTCTCTGCCCCAGGCAAAGTTTTCTAGCAGGATTTAATCAATCTTCTGTTGTATTTGTGCACAGAATATATCTAAGATATTTAGCATTATACACAAAATCTCTGCACTGCAGTAATCCTGGCATGAAATAAGATGTTGGTCTTTAAAACAAATGTGATGCAGCAAAAAGAAAAAAAAACAGCAGTTGTTATACAGAGAGCTGTATAAAAGTTGGTGATCACTTTTGATCTCAGAAAATACTTTCCAGATGGGTTAGGATCCTGGACATGTTTTCAAAACTCAACTTTCTTAGACAACAGTTGATGTCTGCAGCAGTGTCCATCTTTTTATGCAGCCTGTGGTAATTGCATGTACACCAAAATTACATTTGGTGTCCTATTTACTGGTAAAGTCTCAAAACTCTCTTAACTCTTTAGGCTTTAACTGATTCAGTCAGCTGATGGTAATTTGAAAGCTTGTAAATTCTCTCGAAATCCAGAGGTGATCATCTTTACAACAAAATGCTCAATTTATGTGGTCTTTTTATGTTGCTCTGTTCTTTACACACAAAACAGAACATAACAGAAAAACTTTTTCAAATACTATAAATAAGACATCATTTAATTATGTCTTTTTCTCTGAATCTTTTGATGATGGCTCATCTACAGCATTGCATTCAGTCTTCACAATTTTATATAGATAAACATTATCATCCATAATCTCTAGATCCCCTTTTTTGCAGATTGGGGAACCTGTGCCCATCTTTACTTCTGAGAAACCCCGTCTCGCTAAGATGCTCTTTTTGTACTCGGTGATGTTATGGACTTGTTGCCGGTTGACCTGATTAGTTGCAAAATGTCCCTCCAGCTGTTTTCTTTTGTTACCTAGTAAAGATATAGATGTTTATATGGCTGTAGACCATAATAGACTGAAAGTTTTGTTTCTGCCTCAGAGCAAAGAGGAGAGTCAAAGAGACGGCCAGATGGTGAAGCTATCCAAATTAAACGGAGTGCAGAAGATTGAAGACGAAGGGGAAAGAAGGGAGATGATCACCCCTGCCCTCAGAGAAGCACTGACAAAGCAAGGTGAGGAAAGAGGATTCAGAAAAAAATTTGAGGATTAGCAAAAAAGAACTCACAAAAGCAAATTAGAAACCAAAAATGCCAAGTTACCAGTACTGATAGCTTACTGACTCAGTCAGTGGTAGAGTTTTATGGTTCTTCAAGGTGTATTTGTAAAATTATATATCGCTTTCTAAAGGAACATCTGGTGGGTGTCACTTGTGACTGCGAATAATATATGCATGTTATCTAGCTGCATTGCTTTGCATTGTAAACCAAAGAAATCTCATTACAGACAGCGTGCACCAGCTGCTCTCAGCATATGTTTAACCTTCATCTTTCCACAGAGGGCAGCAAAGTTTTTTTCACTTTAAACATGAATTGTTAGTTATGCCATTTTTTTAAATTTATGTGGTACTAAAAGGTATTTGCATAACAATTTAATGTAGCTCATATTCCTAAAGATGTATTTTTGCAATTCATTAAGTATTTAATGGCTTTCAATGCTTATTACTCTGGCGTACTATGCAGAAAGAAGAAATTAGTTGAAACCATTGGAGTATATTTCAGTTAATCAGTTGCTGAAATTGCATTACGCTTAACCTTGCTGATGAGCTGCTACTTAAAGGTTCAACATGGAAACTGTAAAGCTGGAAAAATGGAACTTAATGGAGGGTGCAGTGAATTTCAGTTCTTGCTTGTTTAAGACAGTAATTTCAGGACTAAAGATTAACTTGTTAAAATGTCTAAATGATAATCTGAATGTATAACTAGTGTCCTTTTTAACCGAGGGTATTTGAAAATTGGACTGTTGTATTAAGGTTTAACATTATCTAGTAGAAATAACATCAAAATATTCAGTTTGAAAGGTCTGTGAATGCATCACTATTTATATTGTTGCCACAGTGCACCATGTGCTGATTTTTTTTTACTCATTAAGTCTGGATTTTACTATTCTACTCTTCTACTATCCCACTATTAAAACACAGGCCAGCAGTCATTTTCAGCCAATACCCCCCACAGTTAGCTTACACAACACTCTATAAATAGGACACTGTACGCAGGACTTCAGTTCATTTGACCAAATGTTGACCTATTTCATGGTGTTTATGTTGGCAACAGTTAGTCCTGGAGGGCAGTTTGTTTTATTTAGAAGGAAGGATGAAAGTTTTGGCATTGTCTTCATGGTTTTCAGCCTTGGAAGGGTGTGTTTCCTGTATAGTCTTTTCCTGGCATGGATTGGATGCCAGTGTCACATACTGCTCTTGTGCATTGTCCAAAAAAGTTTTAACACAGTGCTGCACAGTGTGCAAAATAGTTTTCCATCAGCGAGGTTCAGGAGAAACCTATTTCAAGAAAATAGTGACAGGGAAAGTCATAACTCAAAGGTACAGGTTAATTAGTAAATTATTTAAAAGTGGCTTACCAATGTCACTTTCAGTCAGTTTCGGTAGTGTGCAACACACAGAGTTTGGCTTCTTCTGTGTGCCACACACCAGGTAAAGCTTGTCTGTTTGGTTCAGACAAGAAAAGCACAAAGTCAAGAGTGTGAAACTTGTTGCGGGGAGTGATATCGGTGGTATCTTTGTGCTTAAATTGTCACTCTAATATGTAAATTGGCAGTCGTCTTTTTCATTACTTGGTGGAAGACGAGTTAGGGCATCGTCTCCCTGCTCCTTTCATTTCCCTCAGCTCTCAAGCAGCTCAAGAGTGAAAGATAGAGTATCACATGAGCGTAAACTGTTTTTATAATTTTCATATTCTCCAATGCTGTTTCTCCGAAATGGTGCAGTTATCATAGACTGTATTAAAAAGATGGACACATTCTCTGTGACACCAACTGTTGGTTTGTGAAGTCTAATGTGAGCTGAGCATATTCATCGTCGTCATCTTGTGTTTTAAACCTGACATGATGGCGAGGGGAGGCTCTCACTGGAAGAACTGAGAGACACTGCACTCATCATTATACATCACTTCATTTTTCATATTCAGAAGACATGTCCATCTTTTATATACAGTGCATGGAGATAACATAAACACAAAGCTAATCATTGTTCTTGTTAAAGTCACTAATAGCAGGTCCAATTCACTACTGTGTTGTCCAGAGTCTTGTAGACCCGCACTCAGTTTTTTTTTTGTTACTTGTGAAAAGATGATTCTTGTTCAGTGGTAAGCTGTTACATTGAAGTGTAAAAATCAAAAAAGTGTATTTTATTCATTCAGCCTTTCCTGCAAATATACCCACAAACAGCCTCGATGAAGAACATTTTGTATTTGACTAATCTAGCATCAAACCTGAGATCTGTGGGAGCAGTTCGAGCACAAACACACCCCGGTGCAAATGTCCTGCTGTGTTTTTGTGTTTTAGATATTTCATGAAGGTTTTAATAGCAGCGACAACACACATAAGCTTCCAAAATAGGAGTTTGGTTTTTTTTAAACTTGCCGCCTACATACTTTGTGTGGCTTTGTACTGCTGCACTTACTAGAAAGCTATTTTAAATGATTTTGAAAAGGAAAGGCAGCCCTTCTTCTTTCTTGGTTAATCTATCATGTTATGTTTTTTTGTTGTTGTTGTTGTTTTTGTGTTTTTTCCTGGGATTTCATGAACTCATCAAGTCATGAGGATAAAAGTATTCCATCTGACAGATATTATAGAACAGGATGGGTTTTTTTTCTTTTCTGTTTTTTTTAATGAGGGAGAATGAGGAGAAATCCACATCCAGCTGTTCATAGTGGTTTGAGGCCATGGTGTTAAAAGAGATAGAGAGGCTCACCTCAAGGGCATTTGAAACACTTTCCTCACAGACCTTTTTGTGCAAAAGGGAATTTGAAACGTTCTCTCCTTTCTCCCAATGACATGGCCTCGAGCAGCCAGTAGACACTTTGCTGGAGATGTTCAGTGGCTGTTGGCATGGGGCCATTAAAAAATCAGACTTTGTGAATGTTGAAAGGCTTTATTGAAGTAAAGCTATTAGAAAGTATATTGTCCATCTTTCTGTCAGCTTAATTTGACTTGTGCGGTTCTGCATTGTGAAGTGTTTCACTGATTTGATGCCCTATTTATAACACGTTGTGTTTTTTACCTTTTTGTGAAGGATATAAACTGATTGGGAGTCACTCAGGAGTGAAGCTTTGTCGATGGACTAAGGTAATGAAATCAACCCTTTTAAATAAACCGTTAAACCACTTCATTTAAATTGTCTCGAATTTCTATTACAGCTTTGACAAACTGAATGCATAAATTTTAATTCATTTATTTATTTTAGTCTATGTTGAGAGGAAGAGGAGGTTGTTACAAGCACACTTTCTACGGTATCGAGTCCCACCGGTGCATGGAGACTACCCCCAGCCTCGCATGTGCTAACAAGTGTGTCTTCTGCTGGAGGTATGTGCTTCTCAACTTCTTCTCTTTTAGTTTGCCATCATTAAGGAGAATCTTAAGCGATCCAAATGAAAGTTAATTAATCTTTCAGCATATCAATATTAATATCCTACCAGAGTACATGTCTTATTTATACTGTAATTTAATTAAGATGCTAGTCCTTCTGGGTACAGGCTTTATGCTTCCCATCACTTTAACTGTCCATTGCTACACAACTGTATATAAGGTATAACTCCAACATGTGTTTTCCTGTTTTTAGGGTTGTTTTTATTTTGCTATGTATTAGCTAGTTTTAGCCTGTTTGATTACTAACTTAGGGTTTAGAGCAGTCACTGTTGATGATCTCGCTGTTCCATAGAAGTTCATGTTTTATGTGCAGATGGATAATGGTCTGCATAACTGCAAGGCCTAAATGTGGACACTGATTCATCATGACATTAGTGAGAGATTGGGCCTTTTACTAACCTCAAGTTCCATTTGAAAAGGCGACTGTGTTGAGCACTGAAAGGTCACTGTCAGAATGTGCTGTGGTGAACTGCTGCCCTGTCAACACAGATATGCCCGTCTCCCTTACTACAGCTATGTGGGATGACAGGAAATAAGCAGTTTCGGGGCACAGCTGTTTTGTTCCTGCTGCCCCCACCATCCGCCTCTTTGTGGCAACAGGTGCAGCAAGATTTTCATGGATGCCGTCAGTATACGTCGCGTTAGAGTGTGCATACTTATCTGACAGAAATTTGTGATGCCCCAGGATTTGGTGTTGCACATTGACATCACACTTGGATAGTTGGAAGGTGTTATTAACACCCAAAGGAAGAGCACTTTTTTTACAGTAGCATGCATTCTTACACTTAATATGTTTTTATAGGGTGATAATACACACGCCCACATAATTCACTTTCAATCTGTGAGTAAATAACTTGAGTCTTAGTATTTAGCACCTCGTTAAATGCTCCTTTTATTCTAGTGAAATATGTCTTTAACTCTTTAAGTGATGTTTGTGTTGAACAAACAGTCTAATAGTCTTGGACTTTCTAAATCAGAATTACCGTGAAGTAATGCCACCAATGAGGTGTATTGTCCTTTGTACCTAAGCTGGTTTGGAGCCCATATTTACAGTTTATTGTTTAGGCCATTTATTCCATTTGTAGCCACAAGCAGTGTTCGTTTTCCCTTTCATGCTCCAGAAACATGTCTCGAAAGAAGGTAATACCATCTCTAAGGCTACAGTGGTTGCTCCTTGATTAATGCTTAGTTTGCTGTATTGCTACATTTGGTTGGTGCTTGCTGAAGCAGTTGCATCTTGACTGCTGTTAGTTCCTATTTATTCATGTTTGTGCTCCACTAACAGACATCATACCAACCCTGTCGGCACTGAAT
This sequence comes from Oreochromis niloticus, assembly GCF_001858045.2. Taxonomy (NCBI): domain Eukaryota; kingdom Metazoa; phylum Chordata; class Actinopteri; order Cichliformes; family Cichlidae; genus Oreochromis; species Oreochromis niloticus. The sequence continues at coordinate 33,908,134 of NC_031979.2, forward strand.
GGCGCTGGAAAATGGATCCTGCAGAGAAAATCCTGGAGGATGCCCTGGAAAAGCACCAGAACATGATTCGACAATTCAGAGGTTAGGCTTTGAGCAGGTGACACATGCAAACATGAACAACAACATGCATGTTTTTTCTAAATGTCCGTCTGCCTATTTGTCTGTTTACTTATGCTTATGCTTGAAAGTGTTCATCATAGGTTGACTTTCTGTTTGTTAAAATGAACATAGTCACATAAAAAGTGTGCAAGAATAAGCCCTGTTTTGCACACTTTTTCTCCTTAATGTCTTCAGCTTGGAACTTATGAATTCTTTTAAACTTAATGAAGTAAAGCTCACATGCAAATGCTGATGATCTGTGTGGCTGATGAGCTGTTTCATCACATTGTTGTTTTCCTCACTCTTAAATCACTTTTCATCCGCAGATCCACAGACACACAGTGCATGCAATCTTTGATTTCCACCTCCTCAAAGTCCTGTTTGTAACAACTCCACTCTGTATTTTTTTTAAACCCATCGACATTTGAGATATCTAAGTTAGTAATTGGAAATCAAAGATTTAAACCTATTTGTACTCCCATCTTCTGGACTATGCTTCTACTGCTTGTACTAATATTGCTGGCATTTGGGACTTTTTCTCTGGCAGCTTTGGCTGAGAACGGCTGGCTGGCCACTCAAAGCTCAGTCCAAACAGAATTTACTGATCCTGTGTGTATGCCCCAAGCAGATTTTCTTTGAGGTTTTCAGACATGTTGTCAAAACATAGTGGTGACAAATTTATCAGACGTTAAGTAAAGCAAACTAATTCTAATTAGAAATATTTTGTTCCTCGTGTGGATTTAAAGGTAATCAGCAAAATTAGGTTAGAGTTCAGACTAAGTTACTCCTTAATTAGTTGTAGGAATAAAACAGTGCTTACACTGCAATGTTCTTACACATAAATGTAAGAATATTTTACCTTGTCTGTGTTAAACAGTTATTCATTATTCAAAATATAGTGGAAGGACCTAGCAAAAAGATGATGTCTTAAGTTTTTCATGTAGTTTTTCATCTATTTACAGTGATATAAAATAACAATTGAGAAGCTAAATGTATGAATGTTTTTTTATATTTTTCCGGATAAAAGACTTGTGAATAATTAATAGTCAAGAATACGTTTGCATCTGTTTTGTTGTTCTGTGACAAGCTCAAAGAAATGCGGATGAATTCATTAACATCTTGTCAAAGACAAAAGTGTTTTCAAATATTTTTCAGACTCTTGCTCTCGAGTGTCAGCTGTGGTACAGAAATACAATCTTACATTATTCCATTCCAAACTGCATTCTGCTCAACACTGGATGTCACTCTGTCCGTACAGCCTGTTGAGAGTCTTGTTAGCATAAACACACTTGCAGAGACCATTCCCATCAAGCCCAAACCAGCTTCCAGTTAAACTCTTCATCTTATTTTCTATTATTCTCATGTACAAGTCAGTACTGACGCCATACACTTACCTGTATTATCTAATATGATATTATACGACTAATAAATAAAATATTCACATGAAAATTGCTAGGCCAGCCCTCGGTCCAGCCAACTATTCTTGAGGCCTGGCCTGATCCTGCAACTTTACGGTCAGAGAGCTGCCTCTCTAACCTCAAAGCTGCTGCTGATCCCATTATAAAACACTGCAGACATTGTGCTCATGAAATGATATAAATACCAAATGCAAAAAACTCCTGAGACGTATCTTCTTCAAAGGGCTATTTTATAGTTAATATGATTCTCAGAGCCGAGTTTTAGGATATATATAACGCACATCATCATAGAAAATCTAATAATTTTTTCTTGATGTGGTTGCAAAAGAACAATAGCATACAAATGGTTGTCCTGACTGCCGCCTTCATATTTCTCTTAGAGCTAAAAAAACAAAACAAAAAAACACATATCTCACAAAAGACATTACAGTAAAATGATAGAAAACGTACATTTTCAACTTTGCAATTCTAATTAGAGACATACTAAAGCAAGGCACAAGCTTATATTGTCATCATCATCCATAATCTTCTTTCCAGTTGCACTGCAAAACCACATTATGCAGCCTTCAACTTCTTTTACAATTGACAGTGATACATTTTACTCTCTCTAGCACAATGAAGTCCCCAGACAGTGGCTCACAAAACCTTCAGTGTGATTAAGCAGCTTGGTGTCTGCTCTGACTCCATGATGGGCTACTGAATAAAAGGTCTCATCAAGTAGCAGTTTAATGTCAGGCACAATTTATAATGAAAGCTATTACTCGTAGTTTAAAAGCGTAAACGCTGGCTTATTACCCTGCGAGCTGCTTGTTAAGTTTGTTTGTATTCTTTGTAATGTTGTCTTGATGACTGCATCTAGGAATAAATCTGTGTTCTTCACGCATTAGGATTGCCACAATACTAGAATCTCAAGCTTGATATCAGTACCTAGGAAAATACTCAATACCATATGAAAAAAACAAAACAAAAAAAACTATAAGGTGTGTAAATGGGATATTTTAAGATTACCTTGCATAGTGCTAAAAAGTTCACCAAAATTTTAGCTTGTCTGAGGTAGTGCTGTGCTATGCTTCTGGTTCCATTGCACCAAACTTTTGTTGCTGATCAAATAGAAAGGTAGGCAGCAACAATTTCTGTCTAGTTCCTGGTAGGCTTCTTAGCTTCAACCTCTACATGACACGAATATTTGTTATATGCTGTTAAATTAACACTGTTAATTATAACGTTACAGATGAGCATAGCTGCTAGCTGATACCTTAATGATGACTTAACAGGAAGCTTATGTGGCTGTTTGACAAAGGCTGTTCCGAAAGTACCTTTGATTTGTCAAAGGTTTTATACCAGATGCACTTCCTGATGCAACCGTCCCAGTTATGGGATGCATAGTTGCATAGTTATACCAGAGTGTACTAGCTAATGACCCCCCTGAGGCTAGGTTAGTGGCTATTGGGTAATTGCTGATAATTAAGCGTCTAACATTTACGTATGCCCCGGGCAAGTTAACATTTGTGACAACCATTTAATTCTTCAGTGTTTCTAAAATAGGAGCTTTGATGACCTCTCAAAATTCCTCTCAACTGCTTCAACCAGTAGTGAGGGGAGTGGTTATGTGACTGTCTGTCTGCAAGTGCTGTGTGAAGCTGTGTGTCAACTGCAGGAGTCAAAGAGGGCACTGTCGGCGTTGATACTGTTGCAAACGAGTATCTAATCTCAATCATTTTTTTACCATGCATTATTACCAAACTATTAGTGATACCTGTCCTGTATTCAGTATTCAGTATTTATCTAACTGTCCCACTTAATTCTGCACTCTAGGCAGTTTGTTACAATTCACACAATTATTTATGTCACTGCGCAACAGAAGCTTGGTGAAGTTTACTTTGGCAGACAAGTCAGCACATTAATTAAATATCTTGTAATGTCATTCCCTGCTACAACAGCATGGCACTTTCAGTACATGAAATGTCTTTCTCCAGTCATGCATACTGAACTAATAACCTGTACCCTTTTCATAATTTAAAGTTGCAGATGGACTGATTTGAGTGGACAGTGTCATGACAAAGTCTTCAGTATACTCAACTCTTATGCAAATTGAACTCAGAAAATAAGACCGCAAAGATAACCAAATTAAATTGTAATGCTAATGCCACCTAAACCATCTTATGAGTGTTGAGTCCAGAAGCCTGCGGCTACTAATTCAATTCAGTAACCAATGATTATACTATTTGCTTTAGAGCCTGCAGCCTCAGTTGTGTGTGTGTGTATATATATATATATACTGTTTATAATCTGACTGATCCACTTCACAGATAAATTTCAGAAACAGTTTTGAATTAGAGAATTATGTAAGAATTTAATGGAATTTTTCATATGATACCGTGCAGTGTCATAACACTGACTCCAGACATAAAGCCAGACTTATAAAAACTATTCTCAGCAACAAGAATAACCAGAGGTCCTAGAACAGATGGTGTCCCCCCCTACAGCTGATGTCAGCATCATCAGTTCAATCTGGGGTTACATGAAGAGACAGAAGAAACTAAGAGTTCCTAAATCTGCTGAAGAATCTTCTGTCTTTCAAAGATCTTGAAAAAAATGTCTGTGTAGACACGCATATTAGTGTTTAAAAGCAACAAATACTGATTATTTTTTGTTCTCTGCATTACTAGGCTACCAAGTTATTTAAAAAAACAAAAAAATATTCATCATTCATATGTCAAAATTTTCTGTAAGATTTACTGAATTTAGTCTAAAAAATGTCTTCTCTTCTGACTTGAGAAATATCACATTAAACCCTTTGAATATTCTCTGAAACCATTTTCATGTTTGTTTATTCCCTTTAATACAAATTCCTGCAGTGTCATACTGCTTTTAATACTTTATACCGTTTGCTGAAACCACCCCCAGGCTGGAATCCCAAAAGCAAACTTAGCCTAATTAAATCATTCATATACCTACATACTTCACATTATCTCTCCTGCTCTTTTCAGTGTTTTTGATTTCATTCGTCATCATTCTTATTTCAATTTTAGATGAATAGGTGGATGGATAGATAGATTTTAGCATGTTTTATGTCCTTAGAGATCTCAACACAGCTGAAAACGAATGGGAGGTTTTTAGATCCATCTATTATAAAATGCTCTCCACCATGCTCTCAAAACACCAAATGAGCAACTGTCTATTGGGTGAATGTTAAAAACCATTACTGTGGTTATTTTTAGCAGTTTGAAGGAAGAATTAACTGTTTAAGAGCCTAAGACCAAGAGTTGAAATGAAGATGTGTCTAGATCTCTCTTGTTCATCTTCTGCTGTTTCTTTCATCTTCACATCTCTCTCTTGTGACTCTTTGGTTATTGGTAATCACTAAAACAGCCTTCAGTTGAAAACCTGACCTGCTTTTGCTTCACACAGTTGTTTTTTGTGTCTGACAACTATCATCTACTCAGACATTGACCTCTCTTCTGCTAGGTGTCCCTGGAGTAAAGCCTGACAGGTATGAGGAGGGCCTAGCAGTCAAGCACTGCGCCCTGTCCTTGGTTGGTGAACCAATCATGTATCCTGAAATCAACAACTTCATTCGCCTCCTCCACCACCATCAGATCTCCAGTTTCTTGGTAACCAATGCACAGTTCCCCCAGGAAATCAGGTACAAGCAAAATGAAAAAATATCTTCTTTATGTGTTACATGATCTTTTTGTTCTTACTATTAAAGTAATCTTAAAATAAGTTTTATCTGTTTTCATACTTTAATAACCTACCTAACCCTAACAAGAAGATCAAAGCGTCAGTCTGGCGGGGGGCTATAAGATAATCCATTTTTTAGTGCTTTGAGCAGCACATAATTTCAATTAACCTTCATTAAATTGATTGATTTTTAAAAACCTTAAATGTTTGCATGTACTGGGATAATTTGGACGCTTTTCTATAATTATATAAAAAAAAATCATTATTTTAAAAACAACAACATTTAAACCATAATGGCTGATTGTTGGTACCTTTGCCTGAGTGTGTAAACATACATTATTTTCTAACTTTCCTTATGAAGGTGAGGTCTCTGTAGTTAATCCGTAAGACATATTGTAGATTCCAAACCCATTTTTTCCCTACTAAAAAATTCCTAACCACGATAAGAATCAAGGTCTCGATTGTTTCTTTCACTACAGCTTCACCACAAACACCGTTGTTAGATACTAAGTGTAGTAAGTGGAATGTGCCTTAGATTCAGGAAGGACTGTAAACATCAACATGAAAAGTTTTGTGAGTCACACTCAGTAACCTCACAATGTCATTATTCACAGCACTGCAGGTTCTACTCAGCACTCTGTCAACACAGCACTATAACTGTAGTTTTCTGACATCCCTTCAGTGTGTTTTTTTTCCTCTTTTCCTCTCCTTATACCCACATATACAATATGTAATGTGACGTATAAGACAAAGTACCAAAAGTTTTGTCAGGGCAACATTGTCAGGCTACAGAAAAGCATGCTGAAGTGCACATCTGTTGTATTATTAACAATGTTACCTAACATAACAGTTAATTTTGTTTGCAGACATGTTTTATTCAAGAATACGTTTTCCAATTGAGTGTTGAATAAATCTGCTAAATTCTTGATTAGATCAGCAAACAGAAATTTTTATTGTATTTTTATGTCATTCTTCACTCCGAAGAGGAAAGTTACCACTTCTGCACAAACTAAATTTACCATTGCCTTTTAATCTTTCAGTGGTTTTGTAGCCACACAGACTCTTAGTGAAGATGCTGCTGCTTGTTTAAAAAAGAAAAATATATTGTATGTGTTCCCAGTTAGTACACAGAATACTGCTGCCACTTTCTATCAGTCTAGACTGTATAGGATGAATGCTGCGTGAGCCATTTGAAATGAACACGATATTGACCTCTCTATCCAGAACCACTTACTGGTTTTCAAGACACACACTGACATATCCAATATAGTGGTTAACTGGGCTGTCACAGACTTATCACATAGTCATCGAGCAAGTTAAAGGCAAGGACACCAGGCATCAGCCATTTATCCTGTCTGCCAGAGCTACCTTATAGGAGATGAGCTGTTGCACTTTGGGCTGGAGAATCTATCCCATTGCTCTTTTATCAAGGGGAAATGAGTTTTTGTTTTTTGTTTTATTTTGGGGGGTTTTGTGTTCTTACTCTTTTCTGATTACTTATATGACCAAAGTTCAGTTTCACCCAAATAAGTTGCTTTTTTTCTTACTTGATATTTATAATAGGTACTCTTTATTTTTTTACAGTTTCTTTCTCAGTCTCCTTGTTTATTGATTATCTATAGAAAAAGAAAGAAAACCTTTTCTTGAACAACAATGAGTATTTGACTTGATGTTCTTGTGTCACTGAATCAAGTTGTCAATTTATCAAGTTGACTGAATATAAGTGCCTGCATCAGAGAACTGTGTATTCTTAGGAGAATGTAAGGGATCAAATAGAATTTTGTTTGTTTTAAATGCATCCTAAATTTTGCAGCAGCTACATAATTCTTGTCCTTTGTTCTCAACCAAATTCTTTTTAGGAGTTTGGTGCCAGTTACTCAGTTGTATGTCAGTGTGGATGCCAGCACCCAAGACAGTCTGAAGAAGATTGACCGGCCACTTTTCAAGGATTTCTGGCCACGCTTCCTGGATAGCCTCAAGGCCCTGGGAGAAAAGGTAAGCTTTCATCCAGGATCTTAGACAAGTGATCGGTTGGACTGTGTGGTTCAGTTTGAAAAAGAATCTGACTCCTCAGTAAAATTCAACTGGATAAAAACTAGAATTATTACATTATCTGCAGGCTTTTAGGATAGCATGGCATTGAGCCCTAAAAAGAATGTGCTTGCTTTCCATTGGGACGCTAAATTAAAAGAAAAGAAAATGTTTTTCACACATTCATACATTGTTATTCCTGTCCTAAAAATCTTGGCCCAGAGTCAAACCACATAACTGTCCTGGGTTACATAAAAAATATAGCAAAAATTAGCAGTGGCAATGTAGTATTTTAATACCACATTTTAATTGAAAAAAATGAAAATGAATTCATTCTTAAACCTGCAACGCAGATGTGATAATTATCAGTTTTATACTGTGTCAGTCACAATTACAGTTTTAATGAGTGGATGTTATGCTGCTGTTAAAGCCTGTAGAATTTCACTAACCTGAATGTCACTGTAAATATGATTAATTTAGTGCCTATAAAACAGTTGCTGATATGTGTTTTTTTTCCCAGGTCTTAACAGCTTACAGCAGCAGTCTTTGACTAATACTACTTAACTTTAATATCCTAGTATAAGTGTGGAACTAATTCACAAACATTCACTAGCACATTAGTATACAGAAGTAAAGCCTGCGACAACATTGTCTCAGTTTGTGAGATAAACTCGTAGAAGCAGTTAAAGATTGTTGGCTTGATCGACCTTTGTAGAAACTTGAGAAGGAGAGGTCTTCTCTATTTACCCATTTCCATATATTGACACTGAGATCCCAACAAATGACAGGGAGCAGCTATTCAAGTGTGAAATGTCGCCTTGCTATTCTGCCTGTTCTTTTTGCAACTTTAAGAGAAGCAGAGACCTTTGTTTTCATTCTTAATGTGGTGACAGTGGCCTTATCGAGTTGTCTTTGTGATCTGTGCTCATAGATTCATTTCAGCAGGTTTAAAGTGCTTTCAATAGGCTTGCAGAACTTTTTGTCATTCCAATAAGAGGGAAAATCCATTATCACAACCTCCATCTTGCTACCTGACTGCTTGTGTAAATTGATTCTGTGTTTAGGGTTAGAAATCTTGAGAATCCGTCGGAGGCCGCGCTGTTGGAAAACATTCAGTCGTCGGGTGATTGTTGCTGTCGACTTCCATGTTTCACTCGCATAGATAGCCATTGGTACAACTATCGTATTGAACAAACAGACTTTGGATGATATCGAGATGGTGGTCAAGCCCGGTCCCAAGCCCGGATAAAGGAGGAGGGTTAGGTCGGGGCTAGCAACCCCTTTCTGTAAAAACCTGCTTTGCTACAGAAACGACAAGTGAAAACCAACGAGCAATCAGCGGAGAGGAAGGTCAATCGCTAGTGACGGGGACGGATCAAAGTCTCGCTTTGCAACACACTTAATTTTTTTTCAATGAGACACCCTACGACATCTCATTGATAACATAACATGCTTATATTTGCCAGTATTTGCCCACCATATATATTATAGACAGGTTCCTGTCTGCCCAGTCTGCCGTGAAAGTCAAATCAATGTACTGTACAGGTGTGGTTATGATTGTTCTCCTGGAACTTTTTCATTTCCAAATTGGATCTCTGAGGCTTAGTGGTCATCAGCTTGCTGGTGACCTCTCTTACCATCGTTTATTCTCTGTCACTATTTTTTTATTCCCAACACGGAGCTGTCTCTTAGCATTGCAGGCAGTTTCTGTGAAACCTTTGTTTTTTGCTTTGATATAAAATATTATATACAGTAGTGTGCCGCTATCGATCATCTCTAAGATCAACAAAGGAAATAAAAAGCATCTAAACTAAAATGTAGTTGTCAAGCAAGCAATCGTAACACAAATTTTGAAATTCAGTTTCAGGTTAGAATTATAAATACATTTACAAAAAAATGGAGCAGCAACATAACATACAAATTTGAAAAATACGTTCTCAGCTGTGTCTGTGATGAGCCTGTGTCTTCATGTTTAATCCTTTAATATTGAGACATTCATTAATGCTGCCCAGCTTGAGGTGTTGTTCAGTGCTTGGCTCGAAGCAAACTACAAGTGATCATCACACTCTGTTTGTATCTGTACCACCAGTTTAACCTGACCACAGCAGGAAAATATGAATGTGCTGTAACTGCACATATGAGATGTACACACACGCGCACACACAATTTTACCCTGTGGCGTATTTACTGATTTCTGCCTGGAATCTCATTATTTTAAATATCGCTCCATTGTCTGATAGTCGGATGAGGCATCAATCAATACAATTATTTCTGAAGTTGTCAGAAATATCTGATATCAGTTTTTCTTGGCTAAGCATTTTCATTTGCATATTGCATATTAGTGATACTAGAGATGACACCTAATGTGCACAATCTGTTTTGTGTAAATGTCAGCAAAAATCTGCAGACCTTGCAATTATGTATGCCGTGCCATTTTTGGGGGCATGAGAATGTTGCATATTGTTTGTTTTTAAGGAGCAATAGTTGGAATTGTAGTGTATATGTGCCTAGGGTTGGCTGTAGCTCAGGAGGTAGAGCAGGTCATCTGCTAGTTGGAAGGTTGATGGTTCAGGACAAAGTACATGAACACACATGTTTATTTAGCATTAGAGGTCATGTGATTCAGTTCAATATGTATGTTGTACCTGTACTTCTGTGTTTGCATACACACATCTGACTGTAATACTACAGCATGTCTGTGTGCAGTGTCCAAAAATAACCTTTCTGTTGCCAACCCCCCTCCCACCCCATTCACCTCCCTGTTCGTAAGTCTTCATTTCATGGTGGGCTCTCTCTCCATCCTCTTGAGCGCTTATCCTTTATGCTCTCTGTTTGACAGCTCTCCTCCTCTCCCCCACTTGGCCTCCCTGCCAGTGCACTTGGGATTGATAGAGTTGTGCCTTCGTGTTGGATTTGGAATAGAGACAGCTTGAAATACCTCACCTCCCTGCTTCCACTGGCCAATTATCCCCTTCCCTATTGGGCTGAAAGGACCTAGTGTTAGAGATAACCTTCGAGTGCAAGAGGAAGATGGAGAGGAAATGAGGGAAAGAGTGCGCTTTCTTTTCTCGATGTTATTTGCTTGAGTCTTTGTACCAACCATTTGTCATATCATCTGTTCTTACATTCTCTTGGCTTTCCTTCCTTCTCTTCCTCTCTGTCATATTGACAACAATTCAGTTTCCACTGAATCTACACCACTGAACTGTGATTCTATATTTCCTGTTTTTACTTACCTGGGAAAAACGACCGACTCATGAGATGAAGATAAGGTATTCTTATCCTTTTATTTCAGTTCAAAGCTGTTTATAATTTTAATATTTAAGCCTGCCCAGTATTGTGTAGGTACCCTTTGCACTGCTGCTCTATTCCACAGAGGCATGGACTTTATAAGACCTCTGAAGGTGTCCTGTGGTTTCAGGCCCCAACATCTTTACAGCAGATGCTTTTGGGTCCTCCATACATGTCGGTAAACTTGTGACCCGCTGTTTTGAAATTGCTCTGAGCAGTCATAACAACCCTGTCAAGGGCCATAACAGTGCGGCCAGATCCTTACCCTTGCCTATATTTCCTGCTTCATTACATCAACGTAAGAGTTGACTGATCACTGATGCCTTATATGAATCTCTTGACAAACTGTCATAAACCTGTGTGTGGCAGGCAGGTTGGGACCCAAATGCAGGACTCTCAGACTTGACTGAACTTAACTGCTTTATTTCTGGAGAATACTAATAACTAAATCCTACTAACTAACTGGCAGTTACTCATGGAAACAAACACTGGAGGCTCTGAACAAGTGGGACACGCAGCAAGAGGGAGAGCGCAACAAGGAAAACAAAGAGACACAGAGGATATATACACATGAGGGGAATCGGGGCAGAGAGGAAACATCTGGGGAACACGACTGGACAATAATCTAACCAACGAGATAAGGGAACAGCACTGAGACGCGACTGACTAAACAGAGTGAGAGCGAGGGACAGAGAGAGAGAATGACACAGAATGTGACATTAATAGATCGACATGATGGGCTACACACTAGGGACACATTGGAGGACACAGCAAGGAGAGACTAAGACAAACTGGACACAAAAGGGAACAAAATTTAAAAAACAAACTAAGAACTAGAAACATTACATAACTCGGAGGCTCTCCAAACTGAACATTAGCATCTCATTAACCTGCAAGAAATGAACAAAAGACTAAGCAAACTCATAAACCTGTATCAAAGACCCAGAAACATGACACAAATGACAATATAAACAAATGCTACTCAACCTGCAAATGCATTTTCCTTGCAAATTTGCCACCATTTAAGGGGAAATAAACAAGCTTTTCAGGGGTATATTGCCAAGAAGCATTGTTACAGCAATCAGTTGTCAGCCAAACACAAATGTCTGCACTTTTCATTCTAATATTTTTAAATAATTTAACTTTGTTCATGTTAATATTTTCATAACACACAGCTCAGTTTAGGGCTACACTCTCCACATTCTTGCTTATTGAATGTACAAAGCCTAGAGTTCTCAATTCTAGAGCTGTGTGGTCTTTTGTGGCAGCTAGAACTGTGTCATTGTCTTCCTTCATCCTTGAAAGGGAAAAAAGTCCTAAAATTTTAAGATGTTTACCCAAAACAACATTTCATTTGTGTAGTGTGCCTCACGGTTGTTTTCTTTTTATACTTCTATCTCCTCTGCGCACATAGCTTATGCTTACTGAAGCCGAACAATTGAAGGTGCTGGCAGCTTTTTATTCATTCCATGCAGTCCACAATTCCCTCCACTATTCACTGACTTACAGTGCTGCTGGAGTCCCAATGTTTTGTGGAGATTTTTCTGTGTTGTATCTGTAGTGCAAAGTATTGAATTTGAAAAAGTGTTACACAGTAAATAATATAACATGCAGCTCTTTTGTAACAGAGGGTTAGCAACTATTTGCTAACTGATTTAGGAGGAAATACGGCAGCTGACATCTGTGAGCAGCTGTGTTGCCTCCAGTGAACAGATGTTGGTGATGACATACTGTCGCTGGAAGTGATTTGAAAAAAAAAAACAAAGTGGTTAAGTTCAAAAGTTTGAAATGACTCATCAGCTTTGTATACCAATGTGTGCCAGAGGAAAATAATGCATGCTTGTCCTTTCTAATTTGAACGAATATTCTATATAATACACAAGTCACAAAGGCAGCTGTGGCTTAGAAGCAGAATTAAAAATGAAGTTTTTCCTTCAGTGTTCGATAATCTATATGTAAGTGTCTTGCAGATATATTGTCGCTTCAGAATCTTTTGAGTAGCACTAAGCACTTAAGTTTATAAGTTCTTACTGATGAAATGTAATCTAAAAGGTTAATACATATGGCATCTCTTTATTGGATATCATAGCTATTCCCACACTTTATGACTCCTTACATCACTCCCAAACATCTGTTTACTCATCCACAGAAACAGAGGACGGTGTACAGACTGACGCTGGTCAAATCCTGGAATGTGGAGGAGATGCAGGCTTACTCAGAGCTCATAGCATTGGGCCAGCCAGACTTCATTGAGGTCAAGGTAGGATTTAACAACATTACGTTATTATCTCAGCATGTATATTCTGTCATTGTGGTGTAGCATGATTGCCTGATTACCTGAAGTGTGTAAAACGTTTGCGCAGTTCCTGTTACTACATATATAGGATAAATTCACTGAACTGGTGGGCTGTGTACCACATTCACTGACCTTATCCTCGGTCATTTGGCGGATGTGGTATTAATAGTGTGGGAGGGAACACCTGGTGGCAATCTGAGCTACAGCTGTCATACTGAAAAATGTGCAAGAGTCTGAGCTCATTATGAAGTGCACCACATCAAGTAGTGTTGGTGATAGAGCCCCATCTTGGATGTCTTTTTCCCGTTCGTGTCAGAAAGACACTAACAGGTAGTCGGAAGGGGCTTTTCTGTCAGTATTTGGCTTAACTTACTCCAAAGAGTTTGTAGATTGCTCTTTTCACCTGTAGTGGTGAAAAGGTTTGGAGAATGCTTAACATTAAACAAGCCCCCTGCCTGACAGGAATGCTTTTGTGGAAGTATGTTGAAAAAAAGTCATTGTCTCAATTGTTAATCTACAACTATAGTACTTCTGACAACACTGACACTATGAATTTAGATTTTTTTTTAATGATAATCAGAGTTTTTGACAGCCCTATGCTCCTATTGTAACTGTTCCACTGAATCTATCTATAATAATATCAATTTTATGGTTTGACTGGGGTAGGCGTCAGCAACCTTCAACATCAAACAAGCTATTTTAGCTCCTCCTACCAAACAATGGGAGAAAGAAAGTGCAGGATTACGGTTAATCCAAATTATAACCTGTGGTCGGAGGTTGCTAACCTCCGGACTGGAGTGTCCAGACATTTTAGTTAGGGGATGTCCCACTGGAAAGTTCTTAATTGTTAGTGTTGCATCATTAAATTGTAATCATTGTGTTCTAGTCCCACAGATTGTGTCTTAAGATCTGTCAACACACGCTTGTAGTGCAGGTTTATTTTATTCCCAATTCTTTTTCTTCCATATTCCCCAAAAAACACAAATCTTATTAAAGCACTATATGCCTTATGATTATTCTGTCATGCAAAGACACCATGAATGTAAATATTCACTTCTTTATTCACATCTTCTAGATACTGTACTGTGATTTCATTATTTCTTTTAGGGTCTGTCAATTATAAAAGTACATACATATAGACATAGACAAATGAGGCAGGTTTAGTGACAAAACACAGGTGACTTGTGCAATTTTAGTTGATTAATTAATTAACTAAATTAATGCTTTCTATATAAAACTAATGTAGAGAGAAAAGAGAAATATAACACTATAAACAGTTCTTTTCTTTTAATTAAAAAAAATGTTTCTGTCTGGCATTTGCTGCATCTTGTAGTTTATATTCCTTATAATAGTAAGCCAGCAGAAACACTATGTCAAACGGAGATTTTAAAAAAAGTAAACCAAAGTTGAGTATTACTTGTGTTGCATTCTACTCTAACTTGAGTGTGGAGGTGTAATCTGATTGGTCTGAAGTGATCTGCTCTACTTCTTTCCTTATCCATTTACACATAAATGACACATCATCATGACACATCTTACATGTGCACCATTACTTGTCCCTTATCTTCAGTGTCCTGATATGAAGGCAGAAGAAGAGGTGCGAGGTTTCCAAAGTCAAAATTAATATTCACCGTCTGTCTGCACAGAGCCCCACATGGCAATGCTTCCACACATCTTCTCATTCATAATCCAGAGTACAGTTTAGGAGTCCAACCACGACACAGTGTCCACTGGGATCTCACTGCTCACAGTTATTGTAGCTATTACTTTCTTTAACCTTCATTCACGCAGGCTAGGTTTACTGAAGTGAATGGGGTTTTTTTAGTACTAGGCTGCCCACAATTACACCGAATCACATCTGGGAGCTGGGTTGTACAAGCACAGTGTTATCTATCAGCCAGCCAAGAGCATTTGAGGGTTAAAAGTCTTAATCAAGAGCATCGTTAAAGGAGGTTAAAGATGAGGGTTTGTCTTCTGTGTGTTTTCAGAAAATGAAATCCCTAGGTTTTGTTTGTTAGTTCATTCCATCCATCCATCCATCCATCTTCATCCGCTTTATCCGAGGCCGGGTCGCGGGGGCAGCAGCCTAAGCAGAGAAGCCCAGACCTCCCTCTCCCCAGCCACCTCCTCCAGCTTATCCGGGGGAACACCAAGGCGTTCCCAGGCCAGCCGAGAGATATCTCTCCAGCGTGTCCTGGGTCTGCCCCGGGGCCTCCTCCCGGTGGGACATGCCCGGAACACCTCACCCAGGAGGCGCCCAGGAGGCATCCTTGTCAGATGCCCGAACCACCTCAACTGGCTCCTTTCGATGTGGAGGAGCAGCGGCTCTACTCTGAGCCCCTCCCGGATGGCCGAACTTCTCACCCTATCTCTAAGGGAGAGGCCAGCCACCCTTCGGAGGAAGCTCATTTCTGCCGCTTGTATCCGCGATCTCGTTCTTTCGGTCACTACCCACAGCTCGTGGCCATAGGTGAGGGTAGGGACGTAGATCGACCGGTAAATTGAGAGCTTCGCTTTTACACTCAGCTCCCTCTTCACCACGACGGACCGGTGCAGCGTCCGCATCACTGCAGCCGCAGCACCAATCCGTCTGTCGATCTCCGGCTCCCTTCTCCCATCACTCGCGAACAAGACCCCGAGATACTTGAACTCCTCCACTTGGGGCAGGAACTCATCCCCGACCCGGAGTGGGCACTCCACCCTTTTCCGGCTGAGAACCATGGCCTCAGATTTGGAGGTGCTGATCCTCATTCCCACTGCTTCACACTCGGCTGCGAACCGTTCCAGTGCGAGCTGGAGGCCTTCACCTGATGAAGCCAACAGAACCACATCATCCGCAAAAAGCAGAGATGAGATTCTTAGGCCACCGAAGCGAAAGCCCTCCGCCACTTGGCTGCGCCTAGAAATCCTGTCCATAAAAATTATGAACAGAACCGGTGACAAAGGGCAGCCCTGGCGGAGCCCATCACCCACCGGGAACGAGTCCGACTTATTGCCGGCAATGCGAACCAAACTCTTGCAACGGTTGTATAGGGATCGAATGGCCCGTAGCAATGGGCCAGACACCCCATACTCCCGCAACACCTCCCACAGGACACCCCGAGGGACACGGTCGAATGCCTTCTCCAAGTCCACAAAACACATGTAGACTGGTTGGGCAAACTCCCATGCACCCTCAAGTATCCTTGAGAGGATAAAGAGCTGGTCCAGTGTTCCGCGACCCGGACGAAAACCGCATTGTTCCTCCTGTATCCGAGGTTCGACTAGCGGACGAACTCTCCTTTCCAGCACCCTGGCATAGACTTTCCCAGGGAGGCTGAGGAGTGTGATCCCCCTGTAGTTGGAACACACCCTCCGGTCTCCCTTCTTAAAGATGGGGACCACCACCCCGGTCTGCCAGTCCAGGGGTACTGCCCCTGATCTCCACGTAACATTGTAGAGGCGTGTCAACCAGGACAGTACTACAACGTCCAGAGCCTTCAGGAACTCGGGGCGGACCTCATCAACACCAGGGACTCTGCCACCAAGGAGTTGTTTAACTGCCTCAGTGACCTCGCCCCCGGAAATTGGCGGGTCATTCCCCTCATCCCCAGACTCTGCTTCCTCCTCGGAAGACGTGTCAGTGGGATTATGGAGGTCCTCGAAGTATTCCTTCCATCGCCTGACAATTTTCTCAGTCGACGTAAGCAGCGCTCCGCCAGCACTATACACAGTGCAGGTAGAGCACCGCTTTCCCCTCCTGAGACGCCTGACGGTTTGCCAGAATCTCTTCGAGGCAGTCCGAAAGTCTTTTTCCATGGCCTCTCCGAACTCCTCCCACACCCGAGTTTTTGCTTCAGCCACTGCCCGAGCCGCATTCTGCTTGGCCTGTCGATACCTGTCGGCTGCCTCCGGAGTCCCACAGGCTAACCAAGCCCGATAGGACTCCTTCTTCAGCCTGGTGGCTCCCTTCACCTCTGGTGTCCACCATTTGGTTCGGGGATTACCACCACGGCAGGCACCAACCACCTTGCGGCCGCAGCTCAATGCAGCAGCTTCGGCGATGGAGACGCTGAACATGGTCCATTCGGACTCAATGTCCCCAGTCTCCCTCAGAATGCTGTTGAAGCTCTGCCGGAGGTGTGCGTTGAAGATCTCGCGGACTGGGGCCTCTGCTAGACGTTCCCAGCACACCCTCACTACGCGTTTAGGTGCACTGGGTCTGTCCAGCGTCCTCCCCCGCCACCTGATCCAACTCACCACCAGGTGGTGATCAGTTGACAGCTCAGCCCCTCTCTTTACCCGAGTGTCCAGAACATATGGTCGCAGGTCTGGTGATACGATTACAAAATCGATCATCGACCTGCGGCCTAGAGCGTCCTGGTGCCACGTGCACTTATGGACACTCTTATGTTCGAACAAGGTGTTCGTTATGGCCAAACTGTGATTTGCACAGAAGTCCAATAACAAAACACCGCTCGGATTCAGATCAGGGAGGCCGTTCCTCCCGATCACGCCCCTCCAGGTCTCGCTGTCGTTACCCACGTGAGCATTGAAGTCTCCCAGCAGGACAACAGAGTCTCCAGATGGGGCACCTTCCAGTACCCCCCCAGGGACTCTAAGAAGGCTGGGTACTCTGAACTGCCACTCGGCGCATAAGTGCAGATGACAGTCAGGACCCGTTCCCCGACCCTAAGGCGCAGGGAACAAACCCTCTCATCCACCGGGAAAAACCCCAACGTACCGGCAACAAGCCGAGGGGATATTAGAATACCCACCCCAGCCCGCCGCCTCTCACCAGGGGCAACTCCAGACTGAGACAGAGTCCAGCCCCTCTCCAGGAGACTGGTTCCAGAGCCCAAGCCATGCGTAGAGGTGAGCCCGACTATATCTAGCCGGTACCTCTCAACCTCACGCACTAACTCAGGCTCCTTCCCCACCAGAGAGGTGACATTCCATGTCCCTATTGCCAGTCTTGGCAGCCGGGGATCAGTCCGCCAGGGCCTCCGCTCCTGGCCGCCGCCCAGCACACAATGCACCCGACCCCTATGGCGCCTCCTGCGGGTGGTGGGCCTGCGGGAGGATGGGCCCATGTCTCCTCTTCGGGCTGTGCCCGGCCAGGCCCCATGGACTAAGGCCCAGCCACCAGACGCTCGCCCTCGGGCACCCTCCCCGGGCCTGGCTCCAGGGCGGGGCCCCGGTAACCCTATCCCGGGCAGGGTAAACTGTTCCCTCGATATTCTCTTCATAAGGGTCTTCTGAATCGCTCTTTGTCTGGTCCCTCACCCAGGACCAATTTGCCATGGGAGACCCTACCAGGGGGCAAAAGCCCCCAGACAACATTGCCCCTGGGATCCCTGGGACACACAAACCCCTCCACCACGATAAGGTAGCGATTCCCTTTGCATTATATAGATTTAGTGGCAATTTTAATCTAAGTTACAAAGCGGAAATTTATTTATTTTAAATCTCTTCTTCTGCCCACCTGCATTAACTCCATGCTCACTGTTGCTCACACTTTGCAAACTCACTTGGGTTCAGAACAGTTTTTGTGATTGTTAGTCACAAAAGTTACACACCATCTAACAATACATTTCAATGTGGTACATGATAGATATAGCTTAGATAAATAACATTTACAATCTTTGCATTAAATAGTTCTTCTATCAGAAAGATTTGCCCTGTTAACTATATGTCCCTGCTCTAGACTATAGTTTGCTGTATTCTGCTCCTGCTTACTGAGGTGTTCTGTAGCCCACCATAGCATATTTGAGCAGACTGGTGACACTTAAAAAGACCGTAGAAATGTGCCTGTTTTGCTATCTCGGTTCACATTCTTGACTTCTGCAAACTCCACAGAGAGAAAGTGAGATGACGCTTTGCAGAACTCAGCAGCAATCATCTCCTCTCCCCATTCATGTTCTGCTCTTCTGATGTTGCATCATGCTGCTGAATGTGCGAAGAAAAAAAAAAAAGTTACACACACAACAGAATTTGTTATAAGCAATCTATGCAGGGCCACAAGTAAGACTGTTGTTGACCTGAGCAGTCTTTTCATTTTGCTGTTCACACCAGACATTGTAGCACTGTCTGGATGTCATGTCATTAGTTCAAACATGTTAGTATATAAAAGGCACAAGAGCACTCTACATTTTCATTTTAAATGTCTTTAGCCGTGATCTTTTATGGAACTTTAAAGCACATATTGTTTCAAATTTTTGTAAGTAAGTACATAGCAAAATCAGTCACTGTAGTTCTACTGTTTCTTTTATCATTTCCAAATACGACATGTGTCCTTTCATGGTAAATCAACTTTTTTCTGTATTTAGATGACAGGTTGGGAAGACAAAACTTCTTCTCTCAGGTTCTGGCACAGAACTTGGCAGGATAAGCTGTCTTTCACCTAAACCGAACCTTTTAGAGCTTGCTTTTTGTGTCTTTAGCTACATTCTATTGCAGTAAGTTGCCATATGGAAATGGTCAACAGGTTAAAAATCATTTCTAAACATGTCTTGCTCTGAGCTTATTATCTGACTCTTTTAGAAACTGGCTGCATGACAAGGATTGGTTAAGAGCATTAATGTCAGGCTTGTCAAGCGTTTCCAAAGGAGCTTGGAAAAATTAATTACCATAACATTGGGAGACTTTAGTCTTGTAAAGAATACTTGATGTCTCAAGTATGACATGCATCTTTGGCACTTAGACTTTTTTAAATATAGTCTTTTACAGAGCTGCTGGGGATTAGCAGGGTTGGGCATATGTACTAGAGTTACCTGTCTAGATACTCGCACGTTAAGCCATAGAAGTATTCCAATTTATACTTTATAGTGAGTTGTAGTTGTTTGTTACCAATTCATCCTCTTACCTGATCTTTATCTCTACTATGTAAAGTTGTGTAGTGACATACCTTTATAGCTTTCTTTGTAGGTGCTGTAGAAGAAAAAGGACGTAATTTGTCATGTGTGCAAAAATTCAACCGCCTGTGTGGTAATTAATGGATCCCCATCTGTATCTCCCCCAGTTCTTTCATGTACATCGTACCAAGTTTGCTTTGCTTGCTGTGTTTTATTGCTCTCAAGTAATCGGTGCTGTGCTTCAAGCAAGTCTTTGCTACATGATCCGAGTTTATGATGTGCTCCTTTTTCAATCCAAGTTCTCTACTGAGACAATTTATTATTGACGTTCTCTCACAGGACTCTGTATTGACCCAACAATACGTGCCATTTTATTATACTGAAGAGGTGGAACACTAACAAGACAGCGGGGAGCATTGTAGCGGAGAGGAAACCACCAAATATGGGACACAGACCTTTTAAAGACCTTCAAATATTTTTGGCTTGTCTTTTCTTATATCCCTTTCTTTAATGAAGGCAAACTACAAACCCACATTAACAGTTTTGCCTGTGCTCTGGAGTGTATGAAAACGTCGGCCAATAAAAGACCACACCCTCTGGTACAGGAGACTAACAGCGATGTCGCATCCAAAGACCTTGAAATGTCCATAAAAGTCAGTACTGTAGTGATGAGTTACACTCGGTTGCGCTTATCTCAACTTGGAAGCTAGCATTTGAAGTGACTAGCAGTTGGAGTGATACCACTGATATACTGTATGTGGTAAATGCATTAGGGCTTTAATTAAAATGTGATGCATGACAAGCAAACCGCTTTGTCTTGACGGACTTGCGACCATCACATACACACCTGTGCTGTAAATGATACAACTTGCTGTTTCCTTGTCATCAGTGTATCTGCACAGTGATTACTGTAAAGTACAAAGGTACATAAAGACAAAACTAATTTGAAAACACAGATGACTTTGTCTCTGACAAATTATTAAGGATATTTTACACAATTCTCCATTATTAATCATATTTAAGCAATATTTTTAGTAATATATTGGAAATTCATAATTTCTACAACACTAATTTTGGCTTACTTTCTCACAAATACAGCCACATTTATGTGGTAGCGGGGACAGCGGTACTTTATTGCTTTATTCAATGCCCACATTTGCCCTAGCATTTGTCCAATGTTCAGTTATACATATGTAATTATATATCTATCTGTCTTTATACAATTTTGGTCTCTCAAAGTCTGACCTTCAGATCACTGAAAATCACAGTGAAATCTCTGCCTCATCTTGACAGTTAATAATTAAAGCTGTCTCTCTTGCACAGGTCACTCTCAGGGTGAACTCTCCTTCATGTTATAAAGGCTTTTGTGTCTTTTCTTCCTTAATTATCTTTCTCTGTCACCCTCTTATCTCTCTGTCCTCCTCTTCCCCTGTTTTCACAATGAAGAGTATATTGTCCCTTACTGAACAGATAAACCTTTCTGGCTAATGGCAGCTCTGGGCAAGCTATCAACTTCAGCATCATGGGCCCAGTAATTAGTACATCCCAGGATGGGATTAATGACAGTATGATAGAGCGAATTCCTTTGTCATCATATCGCTAGCTCTCAAATTGGCTTTCACTGCTGACCGATGGGGTTGCTTGGGCCTGTGAATGGCTTTAGTAGTTATAATAATCTTAACTTGTACTTTTTTTCTTTAGATTTGCAGTACTTTCCAACAGTCTTAAGCCACCCCTCATTTCTTTATATTTTGGTAGGAAAATTGGGAAAGAGTTGCACTGATTTACTGAAACACATGCAGACATGGAAATATTATGTCTGCATGTACTATACCAAATACTATTAAAATAATAGTATTTGGTATGACCACCTTTATTCTTCAAGACCGAACTCTCTTTTTCTTTTGTCCTCTACTTGTCCAGTTTCCTCATTTTATCTTTAAGGACACACTGCACAACATGCCAAGTTTTTGCCTAATAGGTTTTTGGAAATCCCCTTGTTTGAGCAAAAAATACAATTTTACTATCAAACTAAATTATCTTTGGTATTTTTTGTATTTTAAATTGGTTCTTTCCCAAGTTGTCTGTTATCTGTAGACACAATACTAGTTAACCCTTGAGTTAGTGCCATTCTTTACTCTTGAATAAATTCATAGGTGAGTGATAAATGGCTTAACAAACATGCTTCAGTCTAAATGTCTTAAAGTCCCAAGGTCTGTGGATAGGCTAAAGACAAAATGCTAGGTTTAAGAGGTTTTTTTTTTAGAGATTACAGGTAGCAGACTAGGAACATAAAGTAGATGTAAAATAGAAGTGGGAAAATTTATGACATTGTTACCATAGTTATGATCAGAAACATCTGGACACCTGAATAAAATGAACTTAATTACCTTCCCAGTGGTATATTACAACAATTTTGTTTCAACAGTTGTTAAAAATGAGCCTTCAGAACAGCCTCAGTGTTCATTGTGTCTGTATGTGTGTATAGCATCCATTAATTAAGATGAATTGTGGCTCTTTAAGAATGATGAATTGCATGCATATGTGCATGTCCACCATCACCAGCAACGAGACCTTTATTACTGACCCACTAATAACTAGTTTGTCATCTTATGTGGCACAACACATTCTGCCTGTACAGTTTACCATCCTCTGTCCAATTGCCCAGTGCCTAATTTATCATCTTAGTAGTATCAATACCATTTACCTGCCACAGTCTCTCAGTTGGTCTGAAAGGAAACGGATTATTGAGAGCAAAAGAGACACAGAAAGAGAAGATCCAGGCCAGAATGTAAGCGTACTGAGATAAATGTGGTGGAAAGCGCACAGGGATATGTTGCACAGTGTGAGTGAGGCCTCAATGACCAACATTTATGATTTCCATTAAAGGTAAGAGACATAGATTATTTGAACAGGTGAGGGGCTCTTATTATTTTGCTCTATCTCTCCCACATAGTACAATATCTTCTACCATATATCTCAAAGATCTTTCCCCATCTCTTCCTGCTGCACACTCCTCCTGCCCAGGCCCCTTCCTGATGATTTATACAGAGTCCTGAATGGTTGATCTTTATTCAGCAGGCCTCCGGGCAAGGCTGATAACTCCAAGGTCTCCCATCAATTCTGTACAGCGCTCCCACTGTGTTTGCCCTCAGCCACCCAATTTCTGTCTTTCCAAACCCAACCCAAAGAAATTTTACACTCTGTGTTAACTCTTTTTTTTTTTTGGTGCAGTGAATTTGCAATCAGTCTTAGAAGACATATGAGGTTGGATTAGTGTAGAAATGGCTGCAGCTCACAACGGGATTCACAGATCCCCTACAGCTCCTCAGTAGATTGACTAGAATAAATGTGAATGGCAGTCTTGAAATGGGTGGACCGGTGCGAGAAAGAGATCAGTTGTAAAACTGCTGTTTGGGTAGCCTGTCTCTGAGGAGTGGAGTAAATTCTCCAACAGAGAAATGAAACTGTTTGTTTCATTTGACAACCAACTCTTTCTTAAATACTGCTCAGGTGTGCTTTATGCTCTGAAGATGACCTACAGCAGTATATTTTAGCAAAACCATTCAAAGGTTTGTGGTCCATGAAATTTTTATCTTTAGGCATTAACTTTATTGGTTTCACTGCCTTTCACTAAACTTTGTGAGAAACATTACGATCATTGTGAATCACACCTTTTATTTAAAGTTTATGCAGTTAGTCGTTACAGGAACATGATGCAGTGGTTCATGTGTAAAGCTTTAATTAAAAGAAGTAGTGGCTGGCTGGGTCTGTGTAAAGATTTCTTCAAAAAACAGTTATGTCGTGTGCTGTGGATTCTTGCTTTTACCTGCTCTGTAAAATTGTTTTCTTAAATGGTTTTGGGTAACATTTCGCATCTCTGTTTGTGAAGGTCCCCGACTCTTTCCAGTTTTTGCCAAATCAATAATCATGTGTAAATACATCCTTTTTTCCTGTTGTACAGGACTGTTTTTTTTCTGAAAATCTCAAATCTATTCTCATATTTGAATAGGTACTACTGAAAACATTCCTTAAATCCTGATGCATACACTGACTTCTTTTTCCTCTGCACTGCTTTGAGAGGTGTAGTGAACTATTAAGAGACTGGCTCAGTGATTATTCACTAAGAAATACAAAAACTTCAAGCTCCTACAAAACAGTTGTCTGTGACCTCTACAATCTTTTTTGAGTATAATGTAAAGCCTCTTCCAGTAAGAGCAAATGACAGTCTGACATGGGGTTTTAGTCTGCAGCAGATTGTTTCAGATAATGGCAAAAGTTTGTGAAAGGTGTATTCACCTTATTGCTTTCTCCTCTGCAAAAGTTTCTCTTTATCTAGCGCTAAATCACAACAGTTCAAGTTCAAGAGCCTTTACATTGTAAGGTAAAGACCCTACAATAATACAGAGAAAACACCAACAATCAGATGAACCTTATGAGCAACCAATTTGGCAACAGCGGAAGAGAAAGCTCCCTTTTAACAGAAAGAAACCTCTAGTAGAACCAGGCTCAGGGAGGGGTGGGCATCTGCCTTGACTGGTTGGAGAGGAGGGGAGGATGACAAACTGGAACAGAGCCAGTGATTAATAACAACTAATGAATGCAGAGTGGGGTAAGAGCCACTATTGATCAGAAAAGTTGTTGCTGTATATCAAGTCTTATCAGTTTCACAAAATGAGCATTAGTTAGAGTGAGAAACATTGGGGTCAAAAGGTCAATGGTTAGTTGTTAGTCATTGCCATCATGGAGCCAACAAAAGGAACTCATTGCAGCTTAATTAGATTATAATTGACTTGATCAATCAATTACAATCTGAATATTTTTATGCTTTACATTGAACATCTTTGTGGTTCATTTGGATCTATATTGTTTTAAAAATTAACCAGTTTCTTTTTTTATGTTTTTGTGGACTTCTGTCTAGTCTTTCAGTTTCTCCTCAGGATAGTCTACTTTAGATTGCTGTACTCTGAAGAATTTCAAGCAATAATGCTTTGTTTTCAGAAGAAAGTATTTGATCTAATCTTACAGTATCTCACACATGTTATTGGTCTGGCAAATATTTGAAAGTCATTCCTGTCCATAGTATCCAAAGTACAAGCTCAACAGAAAAGACTCTCCATTTTCCAGTCTTAGATATTTCACTCAGTTTCATTTTTCAGTATTGATCTTTTGATGAAGGCATGAACACAGAAGCATTTATGCTTTTAATAGCTGATGTTCAATCAACAAACCACTTCTGCTAAAATATGTTTCTTGGAAAATCTATTTATGTGTTTAAAAAAAGAGAAAGAAAACAAATGGAGTACCAAGCAACTCCTCTACACATGGATGTGTTTTAATGCTCTACAATGGCTGTTTTGCAATTGTAAAGACACCGATTCAGATATGATCTAACAATCGAACTAGTTCTTCCTTTGCTCAACATCTCAAAAAGCTTTTATGAATGTTGGCCTTGTAGTTCGTGCAGTGTTGCTGACAGACACTGCGGCACTAAAAAAATTACTCTGTCACTCAAACTAAGGCCTTTGTATGGAGACAAAAAGCTGTTTTGCTGAAGTTTGTGTAGGAAATTATTTGTCCTTTACTTGCATCGTTTCTCTTCTGTATTTTGTGGGGTAAAAATATGTTTGTTAAAATCTGTAAATCTTTCTTTTCTGTAGTCTGTTTCTGATTGTCTGCTCATGTCTCCAGGGGGTGACATACTGTGGGGAAAGCTCTGCGAGCAGCCTGACCATGGCAAATGTTCCCTGGCACCAGGAAGTGGTCACCTTCGTTCAGCAGCTAGCTGACATGTTGCCTGAATATGAGATTGCCTGCGAACATGAGCACTCAAACTGTCTGCTCATTGCACACACCAAGGTAATAACTCCTACTAAGCCTCCAAAGGTTTGTACAAAACTACATAATGTAGCACATCTGAAGTTTTTGACAATTAAAGAATATTTGATACACAGTAATTATTTATTTGGAGTTTCTTCTCATCATTGATAATTACTTGGATCTCACAGGGATCCAAGTAAGTTTGAAACTTATAGTAAGGTCTGTCAGTTAATGTGAGGAAGATAATAGTCTAATTCTCGTGCTTTGCTCAAGATTATATGAATTTTTTGACAGATAATCTAGAAAAGGTACGTTTTTAAACATTATTAAACAAGAAATTGATTTTCATGAAGTTAGTACCATCTTTGCATCTGATGAAAAATTCTGATTCCTTGTAAAAACTATGAACTTGCACTACTTTAAAAAATATAAAAATGAATGTTATCATTAGGTGATGCATAATTCTCTGTAGTTTTCCAGACACACACCTTTTATCTGTTTTCTCTTCTAAGGTCGTTTTCCAGGCAGCCCAGTGCAGGTTCCTAGTTTTCAAATTGGCATTTTGATTTTTATCTTGTTTCATAATTTATGTAGTTTAGTCTGCTGTCTTTTGAAAATGTCCAAACATCAGCAGGATTTTACTTCGACAGAGGCAAACCCCCAGTCAGTGTTGGGTTCTGCCAAGGCGACTGTCCATCAGCAGTTAATGAATGATGATTAATTGCCATCTTGGCTCTCTCTGACAGGAGAAATTCAAGGCAGCCAGCAAGCAAGGCACCCACACCTGCCTATCACAAAAACACATACACACATAGTAGGAACTCTGTTTGATGTATAGTCACAATTTATGGAACTGCCAGTCCTCCTTATCCTCCTTTTTTCATTTTAGATATTTTATTTTTTTCAGATTGGGGGCAATGGTCCAAGTGTTTCTCTCTGTGGTGTGTTTGTAGACTCCTACTGCCGATTTCTTGTTTTCATTTAAATGTAATTGCTTGAAGCTATAGATATATAAACTGCATATACTGTAAACATCATATCTCTTGGGTCTTGGAAGATTTGAGATATGATTCTAAATAAGCTTTAGTTTCAGCAGTGCTGGCAGCATTGCACAAAGGATGGAATGGATGGAAAGGTTAGCCTGGCTACTGGTGACCATTCTTTTCCAGACTTGAATATCAGTAGCACTACTGATATATATAAACACACTTTTAATATGTGCACTGCACTAAGCAAATAGATAAGAGCCTTCCACTGAATAATTACTGCAGTGATTAATGTGTTTTGGCTGATAACGGGTCATTTAACCTTAACTGATGCAGTGAATAGCTTCTCATTTCTTAAAATACCATGATGGTGGTTGTGGAAAACATGTTATTCCATCTCTAAATGCTAAAATTGTTTATTTATGTGCTGAAAGTACTAAAACTGAGTTAAGAACTGTCAAACACATTACTCAGCCTTGAAATTTAATGGTGAACGATCGTCTTCGTGGTAGAAATGTGGTCGAAAAACATCCTGAATGATCATGATTGGACATCACTTAAACATTTGGAGATCAGATTGTAAAAAATCAACAGTAGAACTCAGAACTCAGTTCTACAGCACGTTGTGAGGGGATTTCAAGGGATTGGACTAAACACTTTAGCCTTAAGAAAACCACTTATCAATTACGCTAGTCAGAAAAAAGCTTCAGTTGTTAAATAGCATAAAGTCTGGACTTTAGAGCAATGGAAAATGGTCATCTGGTCTGATAGGTCCAGATTTATTCTGTTCCAGAGTGATGATCAGGGTAAGGAAAGAGCTGGATGAAGTGATGGAGCCGTCATGCCTAGTGCCTACAGTACTAACCCCTGGGAGCATCACAATGCCAGGAGTCATAAGGCTCAAACTGTGAAACAGTGATCCAGGGAGTAGGAGACATCATTTTCACACAGATTAACCAGCACACAGTCGAGACTTTAATCCCAGTGAGAATCTCAGGGATGTGCTGTGGTCCAGCTCTCCCACCAACAGCACTAGATCTTGGGAAAAAATTAATCAAACTCTGGATGGGAGTAAGTATTGTAACATTACATAGGCTTACTGAAGCCATGCCACATATTGTAACAAATCATTAACTTGTCAGAGATAGCAATGAGGTGCAATGTTTATTTAACATTAGCAACAAATTATTAGGTCTGGGAAAATCTAGTGGACCTTGTAGTTCATAGTATTATCATTAAGTTTCTAATGTTGTAGAAAGCAAAACATTAATTACACTGCCATACTTGTATACACTGCAAAAACTCAAAATCTTAGCAAGTATATTTGTCTTATTTCTAGCGAAAAAATCTCATCACACTTAAAAATAAGACAAAATCAGCTAAAGAGTAACATCTCAGTAAGATATATTAACTTCTTTTTAGACTGTGGATCTTGAAACTAGAAAAATTTCACTTGTTCCATTGGCGGATTTTTTCACTTAATTCAAGATATTTTTGCTTGAAATAAGAGGAAAAAATCTGCCAGTGGATCTCAGTAATATCTTACTGAGATGTTACTCTTTAGCTGATTTTGTCTTATTTTAAGTGTGATGAGATTATTTTGACTAGAAATAAGACAAATATACTTGGTAAGATTTTGAGTTTTTGCAGTGTATTCACTTGCAGGAGACGATGTACATGTTTTATGTTTGCTCTTCAGAATCTGTTTCCATGTTATTTTTAACAGGAATAATAATATGACGCCATATCAGGCAGAAATTGTTTTGGGTGTTTTTTGCTGATTAGAATATTTTGGATGGATCTTAAAATGCGTACTCATGACACTGAATGTTAATAATATGAATATGTTAAGATTGTCGTTCTGTTCTCAAATTCCGTGTGAGATTTATTGATAATTAGACAAGCGTTTTGACTTCATGGAGATAAACTGGAATGTAAGCCCATAGACGGTACAAGTGCACAATAACGATTCGCTGTCTGTGTCTTTTTATCTTTTTCTTCTACTTTTCTTCGGACACACACTTGCACGAGTATGTTGTTTCCTGTAACACACAGTCCACCTGTGTGTTTGTCTGTATTCACCTGAACTCACACATACTGAAAGAATGTGAATATGTTTTTGTGTCTGTATTTAAGACCATACTGTAATTTATAAAACTGCCAGGGAGAAATTGGATTATTATAGATTGTTATTTTCAATGAAACTAATGAGCAACGTTAATAAGAAACTGAATTATAACTTAGGTGGGATTAGCAAGAAAGGCAAAAAAACTCAAATATGGAAGCACTTACTTTTACACTGATTGTGCATAAATATCATTCAAGGTTCAAATTTGAGCGACAAGTTAAAATACTCAGCTGTCAAGGACCATTAATTGAAAGGTCACCGCAGTAAGAGGAGTAATCCCTCAAATCCCTTAACCAAAAAGAGCCAGGTAAAGCCTTTTATTTATTCACCCTATGAAATCTAAAACTAATAATAATTCAGCTTCATAGGAGATGATGATCACCACCATCTCTAAATATACCAAAGCACCAGTTTAAAGCCAGTACCTGCCTTAGATATATCTCTACAGCGCTCTCCAAAAGTACCCTGAATTTTTCCTTTTGCTGCTTTAAGCATTGTAATTTCTCATGAAAACATAACGTAGGTTTTTTGTTATGCTATTTAACAGTCAGCTGTTAACACATGCTCAGAGCAGTGTTAATTTTGACTGCAAATTTTGATTTAGTTTTAACTATAGTCTTTTGAATAAAACATTTAGTTTTAGTCGTAATTTAGGCATCGAGATTTTTTTCATTTTAGTCGATAAAATATCATAAGACTGTAGTAGACTAAATATAAAGTTGATTTAGTTCACTAAAATGTAAAATTTGAAAGTTTGTCATGCTTTTACTGGCATCAAATGTGAAATGTGTGTGTCTAATCTTCTCTTCCACCCAACCGTTGACATTTTGCTGCATTTTTATGAAAAAATGGCGAGCATGTGAGCTAGTGGTACCATTTTCAAAAAAAAAAAAAGATTGGTGGTAGGTGAAATGTGTGCATCTAACCTTTCTACACAAGTTAATTAGTTCTGATTGGATCTTGTCGCTCCAGAATATTTTCATCTCATTTTTATTTATGTGTATTAGTTTTTATTTAGTTATCGTCAGGAAATAAAGGTCCCTGACAAAGACTGTGACACAAATTATTGGTCAGTGAAATTTACATCATTTCAGTTGGTACTTTATAGATGAGTTCATCAAAATTTACAGTTTTAGGCAGAGGAAAAGAAATCGCTATTGGTGCTCCAATGCCAAAGTGTGACTGGAACAACTACATAGACCAGAGTAAAAAAGGAAATGAGGGAAAAAAGGAAAATCAAAATTGAATGAAAACTTGAACCTTCAGATTGAATACCTCCCAGTTATTTCTGTGTAAATATTTACCAATGTGTTTGTGCTGGCACACTGCTGTCTTTGGGCATTCATCAATAATCCAGCAACTTTGGGAATCGAAGGCATTTTTAGGTTCCTCTTGTGAATGAGACTGTTTTGCTTACGGGTCTTCGGGGTTTTGAATATCTTTGTGCGGCAGGAAGAGAAATCAGAATATGAATTCCTTCAGGTTTTATGTCAACTTACATAACAGCAGAATTTAATATGCATCACAGGGAAGCACATCAGTCTCATTTTGTGGGTGTGTGTATATGAGTGTGTCTATTTCTCTATAGCAACTAGCAATAGATCCTCCTTGCACTGACACATCATCATCATTAGTTACTTTTCAACTGCTGGGATCCTCCCATCGCTGGGCATTTCTTTCTCTTTGAATCTCTGCCTCTCTCATCCCTCGTTTTACTTTCCCTGCCACCCTTTTCTCTCTTTTATCTCTTCTCTCCTTCCCCCGACTTTTCTCTGTTATTTTCAGTCTTCTTTCATCCTTCTCGGTTTCATTTCTCTAAGAGCACGGTGCAATGAAAAAACAGTTGAGACCCAACCTTGTTTTTATGAAAGGCGAGCTGACTTGCACGTGGGTGCTTTCAGTAGACTTGTTTAGTTTTTGTTTCAAAGCCTAAATGAAGTCAAACCTTACATCAAATGTGTGAACGTTTATTATAAATGTAGGAACAAAAACATCTTTGTCCCTTCTGGGCTACTGTATGTGTTACATGTGCCTGCACAGAGATGCATTTTTCAAAGATCTTGGGTCAGTAAGTAAAACAGTGTTTTACAGGCAATTTACTTTCTTAGCTTAAAAACAGGAAGACCACTTACTTTTACAAAATATTAATGTTAATCATGTCTCTGCTAGCTCTATAGGCAAACCGTATATAGAAATTTTGTCTAATTTCATTGTTTTATTATGACACTATTATGACACTTTTGGTTCACGTTATGCACACACTGTTATTATCATTATCATTATTATTATTATTATTGTTATTATCATTAGTGTTATTAGTAATACAAATTATGCCAGGTACATTGCAGAGTATCACTCCTAAATATTTCATTCTATCTTTGGTGGTTTTGCAAGTTTTCAACCAGTTTAATGACAGTGCTGCAGTCTTTTGACATTTCTGTGATCCATCTCACAGAGTGAGGTGTTTTAACTGTCTGCCCTGAAGCTATCATTTGATTGCTTTTATGAAAGGTTTTTCACACGGGCTGTGTAAAGCACTCAGCGTGGTAGTGCATTGGTAACCTGTAGGTGCTGTGAAGAGCTATGTTTGTTTCTGCTGTTGTTGCTCTTTTAGCCCCACAACAAAGTCGAATCTTAAATCTTAGTAGACAGAGCACTTCTTTGTAGTTTGTGTTAAAATTGTTCACTCCGATTATTATCGCTGCATTTCATGTATAAATTTTTTATCATTGTGGGGGGGTTAAAGCTTTTTCCTTTCTGTTCAAGATAACTTTTTAACATATTAGCTTTTGACATTTAGCTTCTATCAGGCTATGCACAGGACTGCACACAAGTGCCTCTCCTGGTTGAATACCTCCTTCTGCAAAGCCAAAGAGCTATGTAAATCCAGCATAACTTGGAAGAGTGCTTATTTCGAGTTTACTGTACCTCCAGTTGATTATAATCTATAGACAGAGAAAAGCTGAAGCGGTCTTCCATCCATCCAGTTGCTGAGAATTTGTGTGTGAAGGTAATCTACAGCGCAGTGACATGTTCTGACATGAAAGTAGCTCATTTAGTTAGTTAAAACCGCTGGCTGCCTTGTTCTCCTCTAAGACGGCACAGCTTTGCTCTCACAGAGACAGTAATTGTTTACCGACATGCCAGCTAAACAAATATAGTCCTTCCTCATTACAACAAACATCAACTCCCAACAGGTGATGCTTCCATTATTTTGACTCTTCTTGGGCTTCATTAGAAGTGGCAAAGAGATTTTCTCTAATGGCCTAGGAAAGCACTGGGTCATCGACAGGTTAACGTTCAAAAGCCATTCTCCCTCAGTGAGGCATCATTAGTCTTTAAAGGGGCAAATCAGCATTCATGAGTAAAAAAGAAATTCATCATTTTAAGGTGCTATCTTTTTTCTTTTTGGAAGAAAGTCAGTGATGTGATGTTACTCTCGTTTCCACTTGTTTATGAATAAAGTGGTAGGAGCAGTTTGGTGCGTGACAATTTTAAAGTGGTGAGCCCAAGTGCGCTCATGGGGGTCAGGCTAAAGCAGAAGTGAACCTGAAACAAATTTTAAATGCTAAAAGCACAATGTTTGTCCCCAGTGACAACATGGTGACATTTTGCATCCAGTTACAGCTTATAGAAAACTTCCAAGTCTTCAGGGAGCACTTTGAAATTCAAGCTTTGCTGTACAGTTTGTTATAAATAGCATCAAACTTCAGAGAAGTTTGGTTTATATAACGCACGCTTGCTTCTTTGCCTGCCCCCCGTTTCTTTTCAGTCTTTCCCACCTTTGCTGATAACAAGGAAAACATCGTATTGTATCAACTAGAGAGCACTGGTGCATGCTGGGAAAGTAGAGGTCACGCTCTTCACCCACTGTGCTCGTCAAGGAAAACAGGCAGGCTTAGCGAATGATGATGGAGGCTCTTCCCTCACTGTCAAACACACAAGCTGTTCTCTCTTTCCCTGGTAGTCTGTGTGCCCCACTCAATAAACACACACACACACACATTCTTTTTAGCTCCACGCTCCCATGCCCATTTATCTCTGCTCTTTTTTTCTCTTTAGTGAGATAGATGGCAAATTGGGTGATGAAGAAAGAAGCAGTGATTGATAAAACAAGTGATGGGATTGGAAGGGAAGTGGAGGAGTTGATGAATCCCACACCATTTAAAGAAAGGCTCAACTTCTGGCCAGTGGTGAATGTGGAGGAAGAAGCTCTTTAATTACTGTTTATCTTTCACACCTGTGAATTCTTTATTGTTGAATTTACAGCAAAAGTGTTGTGTGAGCCTTTGCTTTCTGCTTTGCTTCAGTTCCAGTGAAATATCCTGTATAAATGAAATATGTGCATCTCTTGTTTTACTTTCATGAAATCACAGATGCATGAAATTTGATAGGTGATATTATTTTCTGATATGGAAACGGCTGACATTGGATACTAATTTAGGGCCGTCTCCTTAAATTAGTATTGAATTGCAAACAGCCTTAGCAAAAGATTTGCAAAAGCTCAGAGTTTCCACATACAGATCCCTAAACTCTACTTGGATTACTGCGTCTTGCTCATCTACAACCTTGTTTCTCTGTCTTTTTGTTTCTGTGGTTTTAGTTCAAAGTGGATGGCGAGTGGTGGACATGGATCGACTACGAACGCTTTCAGGAACTAGTCCAAGCTTATGATGAGAGTGGAGGACAGCAGACTTTCTCTGCCTTGGACTACGTAGCCAAGACTCCCAGCTGGGCTCTGTTTGGAGCCCAAGAACAAGGTTTCGACCCTGCTGAGACACGTTTCCAACGACGCAACAAAAGCAAAGACATCTCAGGATGCTGATAGATGAGCGAGAGAGAAAAAACAGACAGAGGTAGAGTTACTATAGTGAGCGCCAATACTTAAATAAAAAACTGAAAATTTAGGGTTTGTTGTTGTTATTGCTATCCTCTTGGAGCTTCAGAGTTATTTGTGTGTCTGTATGTCCACAGCTGCTTTCCTTGTCATGTGGACTCCCTGGTTTAATTTCTCTTATATTTGATTTCTTTTGACATAACCTTTAAAATCAGCCAAGGACCAGAAGAAATTTACTCACTCCTATTTTCTAGGAATTTCCCGCAACATCAGGTTATTGCTTCTTTTTCTTCATAGATGTGCCTAGATCTTTAAAATACCTGACTTTTTGAAATTATTATTATAAATATGAATGGCATTGATCCTTGTGATAAGGCAGTGGCAATATTTTACTCTGTTGAAACCATTGATGGGTTTTTCACACGATCTCATCTTCATTTCTAAAGCTTTTAAATCCAGGTTTTAGTGATGCAACTGCACAGTACAGGACAAGATTAGCACATAAGGAGTAGTGCCTATATTTCTCCTTATGTTGTCCTTGGGAGCGCCGCATCTTTCCCGGGCACCTTTGCTCTCCCTCCTACTCATTAGGACTGTGGTTGTTTTTATTTAGAAGGAAAAGAGTTGAGCAGTGAGAGAAGAGCATCAAGGCTGCACCTCCATGGGAGAGTCGTTTTACAGCACATACTTCTTGAGGCTCTTTTTTTTTTCCAGTTTTCTTCCAATGCATTGCATTCTCTCTTTTCTGGCAGTGTCACCTTTGACTGGTTTCACCACTTCGTATCTGGATGATAGATAATATGTAGCTTTTCAAACATATGATGTGAACTGTTTTATTAAAAACAAAATCTTGTGTTTGAAGTATTTCAGTACCGTAGTCATAAAAAACTGTCAACATTTTGTGTTTGATCATTTGAGCTAAACTAAGAAATGTTTAAAATGTTTAATATGATAAAGTGGGCATGGTTGTATCACTATTTCACATCAAAAACTCAGAATCTTAGTCTAAAACAGGTCATAGCTTAATTTACACAACCCTGGGTACAAAGATGAACCAGATTAAGGTTGAAGTTTAGATTGGATTGGTACTGTAATTTTTATATGTGGATGAAAATCTACAAATTCAGATGAATTTGGTTTGTTTTGTAAGGTCTCTGACGTGGCGGTGTGTTAATGTATCACTGTAATAAATTTCTTTGCAATAATGGTCTTTCTCATTCGTGAATTTCATACAGTTCAAAGAGATCTTAAAGCAAATAACAATAACTTACTGGACTTCTCGCAGATTTTTGTTGTCTTTTTACTTGCAGCAGTGCTGAGAAGTTGACATTTTAACAAAGGATGATTGTGGCAAAAGCTTTCTAGGCTGCACTTAGAGGCCACAAGGAGAGCACTAACTGAACAAAAGTGATTCAGACATACAGTAGCCCCTTTTTTAAATTTCCACATGTGACTTTGGTACTTCAGAAAAAAAAACATTAAAGCTGATGGCAGTGGTGCGTTAGGCATTTTTACACATTATCCTGTACAGAAAACTTGCATTATATGTAATCTACAGTATTGTGCAAAGGTTTTTAGCCATCCTTCATTTCTTTATATTAATATATAAAGAGAAAAAAATGCAATGTATTTTTGGGGACTTTCATTTTTAATTTTTATTATTTTTTTGTTATGTGTAGACACAAAACTAATTTGTCCCTTGAGTTAATTGGCTTTTTTATGCCTGAATGATTCATAGATAAGTGTTAAGTGGCTTGACAAACAAGCAAAAACAAAAACATTCCTTTAAAATTGGTCAGCTTCAAGGACTGGGGAACTATTGCTTCAGACCACTTTAAAATAAATTAGAAGCAAGGGACATAAAACTCACAGTGGCACTCAGCTGTTCAGAAATTATGTTCTTTTCAAAATCCTGTGTCTCATTTTTTAGTCTGCAAGGTGTGGAGTAATTTATGTAAACTGCGAGTCTTCGTGCAGTTGGAATATTCTTTGAGCTGTAGTATTGTTAGGTTTTTAAGATTACATATGGCCAGGTCGGGCACAAAGTCACTATTTAGCTATTCCTAAGAAAGCAGGGCTTCATAGTTCCTGCTGATGCAAGAAATGTTGAGATTCTTGAGTGTGGAGATTGTGGGGTAAACTGAAAGGTTAAATAAGTAGAGCTGCATGGCTTCATCTTTATTTCAGTCTGCAATTACCACAGACAAAAGAAAAGAAAGCTGTCTGGTTGTCTACTTCTATATAAGAGTAGGTGGATGGCTCTACTGCAGATAATAGCATTTTTTCTTTCGTTTTGCAATCAACAAGAAGCAATTCCCTTTTTTTCTTTTTTAAATAAAATGGTGGGGCTCCTCAAAAATAGCTGTCAAACATTAATAAGCACCAGTAATATGTAATCGATATATACTGTCCTTCACAAAGTTGAGGTAAAAATGCCTTACGTGACTTTTAATCTGAATGTATGTAAAGCATGAGAGCACATTGCAAATTTACAGTTATTTCTGGCTTTATTGGTTTAACTGTACCCGTCTCTGCAGTTTATAG
Organism: Oreochromis niloticus; assembly: GCF_001858045.2. NCBI lineage: Eukaryota > Metazoa > Chordata > Actinopteri > Cichliformes > Cichlidae > Oreochromis > Oreochromis niloticus. The sequence goes on from NC_031979.2 coordinate 33,944,101, forward strand.
TGAAATGTCAGAAGCATCTCAGACACGTCAGGAGTGGCAATCTGCCTGGAGATGTTAGGCTTGGGGTTGAGGTGACTGGTAATAGCTCCTTTTCCACAGGGAACTCATGATAAGAGAGCAGTATATACACATTTTTGTTTTGTTAAGTTAATTGCCTCCTTGAAGACAGAGCTCCCATGTAAAGAACGTGATACTGTTGCATCATTGGGTTGATGAAGTGTTACGTACAGTAGGTAAGTCTGACTGTATTGAGGCAAAGGCTCATTTGAAGGTGATTATTAAAACATCTAATTTCAATTGGTTTTGATTGCTATGCATCATTGATTCACTCACTCCTTGTGAACAGCAGATAGAGGTCATCTATTAATTAGAAGGTTGGTGGTTCGATCCCTTGCTGCATATTTGGTCTGCATGCCAAATATCCATGGGCAAGATACTAAAAATTCCCATTTCACTTAATGGCTAGACTGGTGTATTTTAGTTTTTATTCATTATATAATCTTAAATCTGCAAATTTATCTGCCAAACATGGCTGTTATTTTTATTGTGTTATTGTGCAACACATTTAATCAGCACTGACTCCTGTCGACTCTTTTAGGAGTTTGTGTGATTAAGCAAGACAAATTTCTAATGTCAAAAGGAACATAATGAAAGCATGTTGTTACGTCCACAGTGGAATAATGGATTCAAAATAATCATTTCCCCATGATTGACATGTTCCCCCTTGTGTGCTTGCAATGTTTATTGCCATTAAGACTGGAAACTGGTGCACTCTCAAAGCCGCTTTGGATTCAGGGGTGCTTTTTATCAAATGGCTTTAATGTCAGTGTAACTATGAAATGTCTACAAAAGAGTTTTATCCAGTAATACTGTGAAGCACTTTGTTGTTGCAGTTGCAGGTGACAGTTCTGGGTTCAAGACTGTTTCAAGAGTAGGCCATTACAATATACACAAGAATAAATCTAACTGAATAAAAATATTTCTTTGTATGGAGAAATTGTTATTATTATTACTATTGTTATTGTTGTTATTATGTGAAAGCATTTTTAAATGAGAGAGAAGTACTTAATGAGCGACACAAACTGAAAAAGCGTGTCCATGTGCTCGGGGAGGACTGACGGAGGATGATCTCTGCCCCCCCATCTCAAGAGCTGGATCCTAAGCCCCAAACCCTCTAAATAAGCATATAGTGAAAACATATGCAGAGGCTAAAAACACACACCCGTGACAGACCAGAGACTGATGGAGATTTATGTGATGGACTGAGCAGTGAAGGAAACTCAGGCACAGGTTAAAGTCTAAAAACAAGTTTTTGTTTTTTTTATTTAACCCAAAAACAAAGTTGGTTAAATTATACAAAAAAATCAAACTCTTGAGCCCATAAAAGAGGTCAAAGTAACAGAACTCTACTCAAAGTTGACAACAAACAATACTAGCAACTCAAACAAACTGACCTGCTTAAACAAAGGGGAAACTTAAATAGTGGCTGATCAGCACACAAAAACACAAAAAAGGGGGTAGAACACAAACAACATAACTGAAACTAACATAACAATTTCCAATTCCCCTCCTGATCCAGAGTTATGGTATGAGCCAATTTGCTGGTCTCCATATAGGCTTGCTCCACCCCTTTTCCACCTCTTGGCTCATCAATCAAGGGACTGGAGCAGCTGCAACTGAGGTCACTCAGAAAACAAAGATTAAATCATTAATAACAGTCTAAAATGTGCACACTTATTTTAGAATACAGTATTATGTGAATATGTAAATTAATTCTAAACCAAAACCAGTTATTTATTATCCTGTAAATTAAATCCTATATTTAAAGAAAGAAAAATGTGAGTGTAGTGTTATATGTAAGCCTCTACACTAATATTTGGTGGATATTACCACTGTGTGGCTGTAACTGCAGCCATCACAACTTATTTCATCCAAAATGCTTTGTTAGGTGCAGATGTAAAGTGCCATTTTAAAGCAGGGGCTACCAAGGGATATTATTTTTGGCATGTAGGAAATTTAATCTCTTCACTTTTAATTATTTTCCTGCTAGGTGTGGATTCCACTATCTCTTTGGAGGCCAAAAGAGTACGAGCAAGGGTCAGTATGGGGATTTGTCAATGAATCATTTCCTTTACAGCCGTGGTTAAAACTTGTTGTAGGTGTTCAGTTTTTCTCCTGTTTATGTCCCAGAGGGACATCCATTTAAAGCTGCTGCCAGTGTGTACAAGCTCACAGGTAGCCTCTGATTGTGAGGCTGTAAACACTTTGTCTTCAAGTCCATGGATCATTCTGCCTTACAGCATCCACTCAGCACTGTAACCTGGGGGTAAACTGTGTATTTATAAAGGTGCCATTTTTAAGTGTGTGTCTAGAAGCATCCTTTAATGTGCCCAAACCTCATGGGAATGTGAAAGTGATAATGATTTTTGCAGATGACTGGTAAATGTGTTGGAGGATATGATTGCGTGTTTTTCAGAAGAGAAAAAAGTCTGTTTGCCTGACTGGCGAATGTTCACAGCCTGTTTCAAACCATTACTCAGTGCCTCTTCTTCGTCTTCAGCGTCTGTGGGCAGCGTGTAGACTTGTAGGTATATGCATATAATGTTTATAACTGTACATCTGTGTGTTTCCTGTTTGGGCCAGATGTCCAAAGAATCTGGGCTCTAAGCAGCTTCTTGTTCCTGAGTTAATCCAGTCTGCGTCCATGTGTAACAGACCGTCAGTCCTAGTTGGTTTACCTGTCTCAAAAACCTGCTCCTGGATTGTGGTAAGTAAAATCTTTGACTTCCTGTTGTCAGGTGACCCTTTGCACTTTTAAGTTACCTGCTGACAGTAGTTTTAGGTATGTCTCCTCATGTATTATGACAATATTATATAACAAAACATGCATTTTAACAATTATTGAATATGCTGTAGTTTAACTGACATTATTATTATTTTTTTACCATCTTATTAAACTAATCTTTTTAGTAATGTGAATGTTAGCATTAGTATTAACAGGGTCATGTGACAACTGAGGCTTATTTTAAACATTAATTTTGGGGGGGTTTCTAGTGGGGCTGTGACAAGAAATGAAAAAAAGAATAAATATGCATTGTGTACTCTACTGAATGCTTTCTTCAGTGTATTGTGCTTTGAATACTGACATGCTCATGTTCATCTTTGGTCTAAAATGTCTGAAAAGGATGACCTATAAACCTGCTCACACCCAACTGTGTTTATATCTATATTACCTGTACATTCAGAAGCTTCTGTGACTGCTTTGCTTGTCTGTCTGTACATAAATGAATTCAGACGTGCGGGGATGAGTGTGTCGGCACTCTGTCAAATCAACAGATTTCCAGGGAGCAGGAGCCAAATGTTAAGATGCCCGCTGCCAAAGAGGAAACTGCTGAAAAAAATAAAAGCCTCATACAACTGAAACAGGGACCCATGTCTGGTATTATAATGCTTCATTACAAGTTAATGTATTTTCCTTCAGTTCTTATGTTACATGCTCAGATTGCTGTGGTTCATCTGTGGCAGGAGAGCACAGATCACACCCCGAGAATGTGTGATGTGAATCGTTCTGCTCCAGCTTCTTTCTCGTGCACTTAAATTCATTTGTCACATCACTTGAAGCAGCAGTGAAGCTCAACTGTTAGTACAAGCCCACAAATGTTCTATCAACACATACACCTGACCTCCTGTTGGTTGACTAAATTAACTTTGCTCACTCATTTATCATCTGGGTCGTCATAGTGCATTACTCAAAGATGCAACTGCTTAAAAACTGACATTTGCCCCTAGAAGTGTTGGGATGCTGTATCGTTTGGTTGTAGCGTGTCGTGTCTGTATGAGACAGGTGGGGAGAACAACCTTGATTTAGCTCATATGCTAATCCCCTCTTAAAACAAAGTGACTCAATTAACCAAATGACCGTCTAATGAAGGCATCGCCTCGCATATTGATGCTTTATTTTCAAAGGAGGATTTGCATTCTAATGGTGTAATGAATTCTCGCCTGACTGCTGAGTGGTGGTAAATCACACAGCAATGCGATGAATCATAGAAAATCTGTCTCAATAATGAGTGCTGAAATGCGTGCAGGGCGCAGAGTGATTAGGAGAGATAGGTGCTAATTGCCTACTGTGTGTCCTGGATCATTGTTTCTTTCCTCAGGCTCAGCTGTCATATGGTCTGTTTCACAACTCGGTGAATAAAAGGGGAAACGTCCATGCAAACATTTTACACCATCAAAAGCAATTAGCAAAATCAAGCTGAAGGTTAAACTTCTTTACTGTCTTTTTTGCTTTCTTTAGCACCATTAATGTTGACCTGCAAAATAAGTTGTATCCAAGTCAAAATACCTAATTTCACAAAATTAAGTATGAACCAGGCTATATCTACCTTATCTGGCTTCACTTACTGTAATGTAAGAGTCACATGAGTCACCTTCATTCATATACTGTACCAGCCCAAGAGACACCTATCAGCTCTCACCCCGTGGCAGCTGGGATAGACTCCAGTCTCCCTGTGACCCTGAATTAGATAAGCGGAAGAGGATGGATGGATGGAAACAAAATAATAAAATACTAGAATTTCATTCTACCTATGTCAGCACACCTGTCAGTTAAGACAGCAATCCCCTTACTCCAGTACGTAAACATATACAGATGTTATGAACTTCTCTGCTGTAAAGTTTGTCATTTTCATGTGAGAGTCTATGAGGATTGCTTATTTTTTTTAGAGCCGGCCTCAAGTCCCATGACAGGAACTGTGTCATTTAAGCCTTGGCTTCATTTTTCAGCTCCAGAGGTTACCACTTGTTACCTCAATAACATAACCTGGAATTTCCCAATCTACCTGTGAGTATGATCATTCACAAACATAGGCAGGCCCAATCCACAGAGTGACATATTTTAAAAACAAGAAGGAAACTATAATATTAGAAAAATATGAAGTTGATAATATGGTCTGAAAGCAACACAGCTGCTGGAGCTAAAGCAGAGGAGAGCAGAGCAGAGAGAGAGGGACTGTGCACATGTAAAAGCTCTGTACTGTATGAAAAGTATTAAAAAGCACTGTATTAATGTGTGCACTTCAAGACTTTTGAGTGGCCACAAATAATAGAAAAGCTCGACATTACCGAAATCTCAAATTAAAACCAAAAAAGGTAATCTAAGGAAAAAGAGAACTTCTATCTTCACTGCCCATCACTGAGGTGTCATAATAATGTCTATAATTACTTCTGCATTTCATTGAATTAATAAATTGGTTAAATTAAGAAATTCCTACGTTGCATAAGACTTATTCTTAGATATTCTTTCAGCTTCAACTTTATCAGTGTTAAACTGTCTGAGAGCAAAAATAAGCACATATAAAAACATAACACAGACTGACTTCCAGTGCAAGGCTTTAGAGTTATATCACCATTTCAAAACTTATGGTAAACTACTTGTAGCCAATAAAGACAACTTTATATAAAATTTATATTTATGATTTTTGCCAGTCAAAGTCTTTGAATGACTTTTACTTTTACCAAGGTCCATGACCTCTCTTATAGTGGTATTATTTTTCAGAGAGCTGATTGGTTATTAGGTTTTTGTTTTATATGTATAGATCCTTTATCTTAAACTAATCTGCTCCAGAGCAGATTAGGTCTGAAGAATAAGTTTCCACGATCCTATCAAAAGCAAATCCAATTTGTAAAGAGTTGAACTTCCTTCTCTAAGCATCAAAACCTTCTTCATTATATAAAGTGACTTAAATGGTTATGTATTAAGTTAGGATGCTGTTGTAGTTGAAGGCACTGTAAGAAAGTTTCTACGAACTGATGCACATCATAAAAATATACAAAATTACAATCACAACCAGAAAGCCAGCGATAGTTCATTCGATGCTCCGTGTCCAGGAAGTATATGTAGCACAATTTCATGTAAGAATGATTGACTTGGCTCCATCCTGTTTTCATCCACTTACAGTGGGGGGCTGTGTCTGTATGTACACTAAATCTTGCATTAAGACTTTAACGATGCTCATTAGAATAAACAAAGTGGCAACAAAGACTCAGTGTACATGTACTGGGAGCACGCACAATGCTCTCAGTACATCTCCTTTTAAATATATTATCATTTAAATTGAGAGAAAGAGAGAGACAGTAACAATCTAGATTTTAAAAAGGTTGTCATATGCTATTCATGTGTTTCTGTCCCATGGAGACTGAGTGTGCGCAAGCATGAGCGAGACTATTGGTGGGTTTATAGTACATTATTCTGTAACCTTTATGTGCTGTGTTCTGCTATCCACTGCTGAATTTGACTGATGAATGGATGAGAGGCAGGTTAGCAGACAACAAGCCTGGGTTGCACAAGGTGACTGAAATAAAGACCTGTGATACTTGCTCCATCCATAAGGGAGCATCCATCCATCTTCTTCTGCTTAACCAGTTCAGGGTCAGGAGGGGGAGTTGACACCCTCTCCCAGCTGTCATAAGACAAAAGCTAAGTGATAAGCAACCACTCACACCTATGGACAGTTCAGAATCACAAGTTAGCCTAACCCCATGCATGCCTTGGACAGAGGCCCTCCAGCCGGTGGGTAGATTCAAACCAAGGACCTTTTTACTGGGAGGCCACTGCACCATTGTGCTTGCCCTCAAAGAGAGATATTTTTTAAACTGACCTTTAAGATGATAGTTTTTAGCTAACAAACATGTTAACGGTCTGTCTCCTTTGCCCAAAATGTGAACACGGCATCCTCTAAACAGTCCCCTTTGTCCTTTAAATGCAGGTGAGTCTTGTTCTGTGGAGGCGGTTCTTCTATGATGTGCCACGTGAGAAGACAGATGGTTTGAAAGAGGAGCAAAGGAGGCCATGCATGTCTGCTGTGAATAATCGTTGAATAGAGGTGTCTGCTTACATCTCCAGCTATCAGCCAACTACAATGCAGTCTTAAAATTCCATCCCAGGTGCTTCAAACCCAACTCACCTTGATGACTCAGGTGACCTCAGTAGGTCACATGATAGGATGGGGCAAGGTCTCACAGCGGTTTCACCCCACCCCCTGAAGTGTTGGTACTGTAATAACTTTCTGGAAGTACTTGCACGAAATTCCACTCTGAAAATAATTCTATTTTAATGAAGCATAAAAATAATTTTTAAAACATGCAAATGCAACTTTTACCAACAAAAATGTAACAAAATGTCCCTGCACAATTTAGACAGAGAGACTACTCAGATGTCTAGGACAGAAATCTTTCTAGCCTATTCTTATACTATAACCACCAACTGAAGATTACCGTACGAAATGCTCTCCTTTTTAAATCACCTCTCTTTAGATCAGTTCTCCTTCATTCATGATTCACATCCAACAGGGATATTTTGGCACATTTACAGACAGGCTGCTGTGATGTGTAACTCCCTCCTGTTCACTGCAGTTTTTGGTGATTAAGAAGCTGAGGTTGAGTAAGCGAATCGGTTTAATGTGAAAAATATTAATGTAAAGTAAACAATTGTACAGCTATTTTAAAATATGTCTGTTAAAGCAGGACATTTGCCTTAAATCAGACACCATCTCTCACCGGGGTTATTACTCTTTTGTTCTTAAATCAGTTTAGTTTCATTTAGTTTCCAGAATGAGTTTTCTGGTTTTAGTTTAATTCTTATTGTTTAAAAATTTGAGTTAAAAACCGAGTTAGTATAAGTATTACAGTAAAAACACAGAACCTTTTGAAAGCAGCTGACTCAGTGTTGCAGAAATCCAATGTCTCAAGAAAAATGTCCATTAATGCCTCATCGGGCAACCAGTGATAACAATGTTTTACCAAACACACAAATACTAAAACTAAGAATATTTCCTCTATGGTTTGTTTTGGTTAGTTTTCCAAGTTAAAAGCAATTTCAGTTGATTTTTCATCTTTTTCTTAGAAGCTTTATTTGTTTTTTATCTTAGTTAACTACAATATTTTATCACATATATTTTAACTAGAGTAACCTTGTCTCTCACTCGATCCATGACAACAGCACAGCTTTGAAATTTTTATTTTGTCTGCTCTCCAGATACCTGACCACCCAGCGTGATGTTTTTTCAGAAGCCATGCATCTGACCTCCGTGCAGAAGAAGAGACTTGTTCAATTATATTTGGCCACAGCGCCTTCTGTCAATAACAGGGTAAACCATGGTAACCGTGAACTGACTGCACTATGTTCCTCAGACACGACTTGAACTTGAACTGAAAGGTTTTTTCCCCAGAAAAATAAATAAATAAAATATCTACACTCTTACTGAATTTTAAAAATCACCAGGGTGTATTTTTGCATTTATTTAATCAGATTTATTTGTACTACTTCCTCACAGCAACAATTAGAAAGCAAGCAATTTAAAGCTGCTAGTTAACAGGTCCTGTCTTTGAACTGTGGGAGGAAACTGACACTAAAGGCTCTAAACTGCCAGAGGTGTGACTCTCAGTGTGAATGTGTTGGACTGCTTGTGTGTGGTGGAGCAGCAACTTGTTCTAGGTGTTCTCTGCCTTCTGCCAATAGATTCAGGGAAAGTCTTTTTGCCACCGTGTCATAACATTATTGTCACAGAAATATTGTTGATCAAACTCTATTTTTCCCTGGTGTTGAAATCCAAAATCATATTCATAAGGATTTTTATTAGTATTGGTTATTTCAGTTTGGTGTTAAACCAGAGCTCATAACATTGCTTTAAAGACACGGATGGTAAGCTCCCATTTCACAGAATCATAATGCAATGAATGAGATATTCAGAATCATAGCTCTGACAATAGCCATTTAGTATTCACAGAGTATCACAGAGTTCTAAAAAGACAGTCCTCCTCTTTGTCCCCTACAGAGATAAGCAGCAGGGAGAAGCTTTGTGGTCTTCAGCTGCTGT